>NW_025728287.1:2182280-2485248 GCF_021461385.2 Schistocerca piceifrons
TGTTTGGGAGTGAGGGATGCAGTAAAGAAGGATTAGTGGATCGGAAATGAGATTGTCGTATCCCAAAAGAAAATCCTGTCGTTTCCATAGAAACGTTACTCGATTTAGAAGGAAATGTCTTAGAACACATAGTACTCGTATTTCATAGCGACGCAATTTTCGTGTGAATTCGTCAATGTTTGGGAGTGAGGGATGCAGTAAAGAAGGATTAGTGGATCGGAAATGTGATTGTCGTATCCCAAAAGAAAATCCTGTCGTTTCCATAGAAACGTTACTCGATTTACAAGGAAATGTCTTAGAACACATAGTACTCGTATTTCATAGCGACGGAATTTCCGTGTGAATTCGTCAATGTTTGGGAGTGAGGGATGCAGTAAATAAGGATTAGTGGATCGGAAATGTGATTGTCGTATCCCAAAAGAAAATCCTGTCGTTTCCATAGAAACGTTACTCGATTTAGAAGGAAATGTCTTAGAACACATAGTACTCGTATTTCATAGCGACGGAATTTCCGTGTGAATTCGTCAATGTTTGGGAGTGAGGGATGCAGTAAAGAACGATTAGTGGATCGGAAATGAGATTGTCGTATCCCAAAAGAAAATCCTGTCGTTTAAATAGAAACGTTACTAGATTTAGAAGGAAATGTCTTAGAACACATATTACTCGTATTTCATAGCGACGGAATTTCTTTTGAATTCGTCAATGTTTGGGAGTGAGAGATGCAGTAAAGAACGATTAGTGGATCGGAAATGAGATTGTCGTCTCCCAAAAAAAAATCTTGTCGTTTCCATAGAAACGTTACTCGATTTAGAAGGAAATGTCTTAGATCACATAGTACTCGTATTTCACAGCGACAGAATTTCCGTGTGAATTCGTCAATGTTTGGGAGTGAGGGATGCAGTAAAGAGGGATTAGTGGATCGGAAATGTGATTGTCGTATTCCAAAAGAAAATCTTGTCGTTTCCATAGAAACGTTACTCGATTTAGAAGGAAATGTCTTAGTACACATAGTACTCGTATTTCATAGCGACGCAATTTCCGTGTGAATTCGTCAATGTTTGGGAGTGAGGGATGCAGTAAAGAACGAATAGTGGATCGGAAATGTGATTGTCGTATCCCAAAAGAAAATCCTGTCGTTTCCATAGAAACGTTACTCGATTTAGAAGGAAATGTCTTAGAACACATAGTACTCGTATTTCATAGCGACGCAATTTCTGTGTGAATCCGTCAATGTTTGGAAGTGAGGGATGCAGTAAAGAAGGATTAGTGGATCGGAAATGAGATTGTCGTATCCCAAAAGAAAATCCTGTCGTTTCCATAGAAACGTTACTCGATTTAGAAGGAAATGTCTTAGAACACATAGTACTCGTATTTCATAGCGACGCAATTTCCGTGTGAATCCGTCAATGTTTGGGAGTGAGGGATGCAGTAAAGAAGGATTAGTGGATCGGAAATGAGATTGTCGTATCCCAAAAGAAAATCCTGTCGTTTCCATAGAAACGTTACTCGATTTAGAAGGAAATGTCTTAGAACACATAGTACTCGTATTTCATAGCGACGCAATTTTCGTGTGAATTCGTCAATGTTTGGGAGTGAGGGATACAGTAATGAACAATTAGTGGATCGGAAATGTGATTGTCGTATCCCAAAAGAAAATCCTGTCGTTTCCATAGAAACGTTACTCGATTTAGAAGGTAATGTCTTAGAACACGTAGTACTCGTATTTCATAGCGACTCAATTTCCGTGTGAATTCGTCAATGTTTGGGAGTGAGGGATGCAGTAAAGAAGGATTAGTGGATCGGAAATGTGATTGTCGTATCCCAAAAGAAAATCCTGTCGTTTCCGTAGAAACGTTACTCGATTTAGAAGGAAATGTCTTAGAACACATAGTACTCGTATTTCATAGCGATGGAATTTCCGTGTGAATTCGTCAACGTTTGGGAGTGAGGGATGCAGTAAAGAAGGATTAGTGGATCGGAAATGTGATTGTCGTATCCCAAAAGAAAATCCTGTCGTTTCCATAGAAACGTTACTCGATTTAGAAGGAAATGTCTTAGAACACATAGTACTCGTATTTCATAGCGACGGAATTTCCGTGTGAATTCGTCAATGTTTGGGAGTGAGGGATGCAGTAAAGAAGGATTAGTGGATCGGAAATGTGATTGTCGTATCCCAAAAGAAAATCCTGTCGTTTCCATAGAAACATTACTCGATTTAGAAGGAAATGTCTTAGAACACATAGTACTCGTATTTCACAGCGACGGAATTTCCGTGTTAATTCGTCAATGTTTGGGAGTGAGGGATGCAGTAAAAAACGATTAGAGGATCGGAAATGAGATTGTCGTATCCCAAAAGAAAATCCTGTCGTTTAAATAGAAACGTTACTCGATTTAGAAGGAAATGTCTTAGAACACATAGTACTCGTATTTCACAGCGACGGAATTTCCGTGTGAATTCGTCAATGTTTGGGAGTGAGGGATGCAGTAAAGAAGGATTAGTGGATCGGAAATGTCATTGTCGTATCCCAAAAGAAAATCCTGTCGTTTCCATAGAAACGTTACTCGATTTAGAAGGAAATGTCCTAGAACACATAGTACTCGTATTTCACAGCGACGGAATTTCCGTGTGAATTCGTCAATGTTTGGGAGTGAGGGATGCAGTAAAGAAGGATTAGTGGATCGGAAATGTGATTGTCATATCCCAAAAGAAAATCCTGTCGTTTCCATAGAAACGTTACTCGATTTAGAAGGAAATGTCTTAGAACACATAGTACTCGTATTTCATAGCGACGGAATTTCCGTGTGAATTCGTCAATGTTTGGGAGTGAGGGATGCAGTAAAGAAGGATTAGTGAATCGGAAATGTGATTGTCGTATCCCAAAAGAAAATCCTGTCGTTTCCATAGAAACGTTACTCGATTTAGAAGGAAATGTCTTAGAACACATAGTACTCGTATTTCATAGCGACGGAATTTCCGTGTGAGTTCGTCAATGTTTAAGAGTGAGGGATGCAGTAAAGAACGATTAGTGGATCGGAAATGAGATTGTCGTATCCCAAAAGAAAATCCTGTCGTTTAAATAGAAACGTTACTCGATTTAGAAGGAAATGTCTTAGAACACATATTACTCGTATTTCATAGCGACGGAATTTCTTTTGAATTCGTCAATGTTTGGGAGTGAGAGATGCAGTAAAGAACGATTAGTGGATCGGAAATGAGATTGTCGTCTCCCAAAAAAAAATCTTGTCGTTTCCATAGAAACGTTACTCGATTTAGAAGGAAATGTCTTAGATCACATAGTACTTGTATTTCACAGCGACAGAATTTCCGTGTGAATTCGTCAATGTTTGGGAGTGAGGGATGCAGTAAAGAAGGATTAGTGGATCGGAAATGTGATTGTCGTATTCACAAAGGAAATCTTGTCGTTTCCATAGAAACGTTACTCGATTTAGAAGGAAATGTCTTAGTACACATAGTACTCGTATTTCATAGCGACGCAATTTCCGTGTGAATTCGTCAATGTTTGGGAGTGAGGGATGCAGTAAAGAACGAATAGTGGATCGGAAATGTGATTGTCGTATCCCAAAAGAAAATCCTGTCGTTTCCATAGAAACGTTACTCGATTTAGAAGGAAATGTCTTAGAACACATAGTACTCGTATTTCATAGCCACGCAATTTCTGTGTGAATCCGTCAATGTTTGGGAGTGAGGGATGCAGTAAAGAAGGATTAGTGGATCGGAAATGAGATTGTCGTATCCCAAAAGAAAATCCTGTCGTTTCCATAGAAACGTTACTCGATTTAGAAGGAAATGTCTTAGAACACATAGTACTCGTATTTCATAGCGACGCAATTTCCGTGTGAATCCGTCAATGTTTGGGAGTGAGGGATGCAGTAAAGAAGGATTAGTGGATCGGAAATGTGATTGTCGTATCCCAAAAGAAAATCCTGTCGTTTCCATAGAAACGTTACTCGATTTAGAAGGAAATGTCTTAGAACACATAGTACTCGTATTTCACAGCGACGGAATTTCCGTGTGAATTCGTCAATGTTTGGGAGTGAGGGATGCAGTAAAGAAGGATTAGTGGATCGGAAATGTGATTGTCGTATCCCAAAAGAAAATCCTGTCGTTTCCATAGAAACGTTACTCGATTTAGAAGGAAATGTCTTAGAACACATAGTACTCGTATTTCATAGCGACGGAATTTCCGTGTGAATTCGTCAATGTTTGGGAGTGAGGGATGCAGTAAAGAAGGATTAGTGGATCGGAAATGTGATTGTCGTATCCCAAAAGAAAATCCTGTCGTTTCCATAGAAACATTACTCGATTTAGAAGGAAATGTCTTAGAACACATAGTACTCGTATTTCACAGCGATGGAATTTCCGTGTTAATTCGTCAATGTTTGGGAGTGAGGGATGCAGTAAAAAACGATTAGAGGATCGGAAATGAGATTGTCGTATCCCAAAAGAAAATCCTGTCGTTTAAATAGAAACGTTACTCGATTTAGAAGGAAATGTCTTAGAACACATAGTACTCGTATTTCACAGCGACGGAATTTCCGTGTGAATTCGTCAATGTTTGGGAGTGAGGGATGCAGTAAAGAAGGATTAGTGGATCGGAAATGTCATTGTCGTATCCCAAAAGAAAATCCTGTCGTTTCCATAGAAACGTTACTCGATTTAGAAGGAAATGTCTTAGAACACATAGTACTCGTATTTCACAGCGACGGAATTTCCGTGTGAATTCGTCAATGTTTGGGAGTGAGGGATGCAGTAAAGAAGGATTAGTGGATCGGAAATGTGATTGTCATATCCCAAAAGAAAATCCTGTCGTTTCCATAGAAACGTTACTCGATTTAGAAGGAAATGTCTTAGAACACATAGTACTCGTATTTCATAGCGACGGAATTTCCGTGTGAATTCGTCAATGTTTGGGAGTGAGGGATGCAGTAAAGAAGGATTAGTGGATCGGAAATGTGATTGTCGTATCCCAAAAGAAAATCCTGTCGTTTCCATAGAAACGTTACTCGATTTAGAAGGAAATGTCTTAGAACACATAGTACTCGTATTTCATAGCGACGGAATTTCCGTGTGAGTTCGTCAATGTTTAAGAGTGAGGGATGCAGTAAAGAACGATTAGTGGATCGGAAATGAGATTGTCGTATCCCAAAAGAAAATCCTGTCGTTTAAATAGAAACGTTACTCGATTTAGAAGGAAATGTCTTAGAACACATATTACTCGTATTTCATAGCGACGGAATTTCTTTTGAATTCGTCAATGTTTGGGAGTGAGAGATGCAGTAAAGAACGATTAGTGGATCGGAAATGAGATTGTCGTCTCCCAAAAAAAAATCTTGTCGTTTCCATAGAAACGTTACTCGATTTCGAAGGAAATGTCTTAGATCACATAGTACTCGTATTTCACAGCGACAGAATTTCCGTGTGAATTCGTCAATGTTTGGGAGTGAGGGATGCAGTAAAGAAGGATTAGTGGATCGGAAATGTGATTGTCGTATTCACAAAGGAAATCTTGTCGTTTCCATAGAAACGTTACTCGATTTAGAAGGAAATGTCTTAGTACACATAGTACTCGTATTTCATAGCGACGCAATTTCCGTGTGAATTCGTCAATGTTTGGGAGTGAGGGATGCAGTAAAGAACGAATAGTGGATCGGAAATGTGATTGTCGTATCCCAAAAGAAAATCCTGTCGTTTCCATAGAAACGTTACTCGATTTAGAAGGAAATGTCTTAGAACACATAGTACTCGTATTTCATAGCCACGCAATTTCTGTGTGAATCCGTCAATGTTTGGGAGTGAGGGATGCAGTAAAGAAGGATTAGTGGATCGGAAATGAGATTGTCGTATCCCAAAAGAAAATCCTGTCGTTTCCATAGAAACGTTACTCGATTTAGAAGGAAATGTCTTAGAACACATAGTACTCGTATTTCATAGCGACGCAATTTCCGTGTGAATCCGTCAATGTTTGGGAGTGAGGGATGCAGTAAAGAAGGATTAGTGGATCGGAAATGAGATTGTCGTATCCCAAAAGAAAATCCTGTCGTTTCCATAGAAACGTTACTCGATTTAGAAGGAAATGTCTTAGAACACATAGTACTCGTATTTCATAGCGACGCAATTTTCGTGTGAATTCGTCAATGTTTGGGAGTGAGGGATGCAGTAAAGAAGGATTAGTGGATCGGAAATGTGATTGTCGTATCCCAAAAGAAAATCCTGTCGTTTCCATAGAAACGTTACTCGATTTACAAGGAAATGTCTTAGAACACATAGTACTCGTATTTCATAGCGACGGAATTTCCGTGTGAATTCGTCAATGTTTGGGAGTGAGGGATGCAGTAAATAAGGATTAGTGGATCGGAAATGTGATTGTCGTATCCCAAAAGAAAATCCTGTCGTTTCCATAGAAACGTTACTCGATTTAGAAGGAAATGTCTTAGAACACATAGTACTCGTATTTCATAGCGACGGAATTTCCGTGTGAATTCGTCAATGTTTGGGAGTGAGGGATGCAGTAAAGAACGATTAGTGGATCGGAAATGAGATTGTCGTATCCCAAAAGAAAATCCTGTCGTTTAAATAGAAACGTTACTAGATTTAGAAGGAAATGTCTTAGAACACATATTACTCGTATTTCATAGCGACGGAATTTCTTTTGAATTCGTCAATGTTTGGGAGTGAGAGATGCAGTAAAGAACGATTAGTGGATCGGAAATGAGATTGTCGTCTCCCAAAAAAAAATCTTGTCGTTTCCATAGAAACGTTACTCGATTTAGAAGGAAATGTCTTAGATCACATAGTACTCGTATTTCACAGCGACAGAATTTCCGTGTGAATTCGTCAATGTTTGGGAGTGAGGGATGCAGTAAAGAGGGATTAGTGGATCGGAAATGTGATTGTCGTATTCCAAAAGAAAATCTTGTCGTTTCCATAGAAACGTTACTCGATTTAGAAGGAAATGTCTTAGTACACATAGTACTCGTATTTCATAGCGACGCAATTTCCGTGTGAATTCGTCAATGTTTGGGAGTGAGGGATGCAGTAAAGAACGAATAGTGGATCGGAAATGTGATTGTCGTATCCCAAAAGAAAATCCTGTCGTTTCCATAGAAACGTTACTCGATTTAGAAGGAAATGTCTTAGAACACATAGTACTCGTATTTCATAGCGACGCAATTTCTGTGTGAATCCGTCAATGTTTGGAAGTGAGGGATGCAGTAAAGAAGGATTAGTGGATCGGAAATGAGATTGTCGTATCCCAAAAGAAAATCCTGTCGTTTCCATAGAAACGTTACTCGATTTAGAAGGAAATGTCTTAGAACACATAGTACTCGTATTTCATAGCGACGCAATTTCCGTGTGAATCCGTCAATGTTTGGGAGTGAGGGATGCAGTAAAGAAGGATTAGTGGATCGGAAATGAGATTGTCGTATCCCAAAAGAAAATCCTGTCGTTTCCATAGAAACGTTACTCGATTTAGAAGGAAATGTCTTAGAACACATAGTACTCGTATTTCATAGCGACGCAATTTTCGTGTGAATTCGTCAATGTTTGGGAGTGAGGGATACAGTAATGAACAATTAGTGGATCGGAAATGTGATTGTCGTATCCCAAAAGAAAATCCTGTCGTTTCCATAGAAACGTTACTCGATTTAGAAGGTAATGTCTTAGAACACGTAGTACTCGTATTTCATAGCGACTCAATTTCCGTGTGAATTCGTCAATGTTTGGGAGTGAGGGATGCAGTAAAGAAGGATTAGTGGATCGGAAATGTGATTGTCGTATCCCAAAAGAAAATCCTGTCGTTTCCGTAGAAACGTTACTCGATTTAGAAGGAAATGTCTTAGAACACATAGTACTCGTATTTCATAGCGATGGAATTTCCGTGTGAATTCGTCAACGTTTGGGAGTGAGGGATGCAGTAAAGAAGGATTAGTGGATCAGAAATGTGACTGTCGTATCCCAAAAGAAAATCCTGTCGTTCCCATAGAAACGTTACTCGATGTAGAAGGAAATGTCTTAGAACACATAGTACACGTATTTCACAGCGACGGAATTCCCGTGTGAATTCGTCAATGTTTGGAAGTGAGGGATGCAGTAAAGAAGGATTAGTGGATCGGAAATGAGATTGTCGTATCCCAAAAGAAAATCCTGTCGTTTCCATAGAAACGTTACTCGATTTAGAAGGAAATGTCTAGAACACATAGTACTCGTATTTCACAGCGACGGAATTTCCGTGTGAATTCGTCAATGTTCGGGAGTGAGGGATGCAGTAAAGAAGGATTAGTGGATCGGAAATGAGATTGTCGTATCCCAAAAGAAAATCCTGTCGTTTCCATAGAAACGTTACTCGATTGAGAAGGAAATGTCTTAGAACACATAGTACTCGTATTTCACAGCGACGGAATTTCCGTGTGAATTCGTCAATGTTTGGGAGTGAGGGATGCAGTAAAGAAGGATTAGTGGATCGGAAATGTGGTTGTCGTATCCCAAAAGAAAATCCTGTCGTTTCCATAGAAACGTTACTCGATTTAGAAGGAAATGTCTTAGAACACATAGTACTCGTATTTCACAGCGACGGAATTTCCGTGTGAATTCGTCAATGTTTAAAAGTGAGGAATGCAGTAAAGAAGGATTAGTGGATCGGAAATGTGATTGTCGTATCCCAAAAGAAAATCCTGTCGTTTCCATAGAAACGTTACTCGATTTAGAAGGAAATGTCTTAGAACACATAGTACTCGTATTTCACAGCGGCGGAATTTCCGTGTTAATTCGTCAATGTTTGGGAGTGAGGGATGCAGTAAAGAACGATTAGAGGATCGGAAATGAGATTGTCGTATCCCAAAAGAAAATCCTGTCGTTTAAATAGAAACGTTGCTCGATTTAGAAGGAAATGTCTTAGAACACATAGTACTCGTATTTCACAGCGACGGAATTTCCGTGTGAATTTGTCAATGTTTGGGAGTGAGGGATGCAGTAAAGAAGGATTAGTGGATCGGAAATGTGATTGTCGTATCCCAAAAGAAAATCCTGTCGTTTCCTTAGAAACGTTACTCGATTTAGAAGGAAACGTCTTAGAACACATAGTACTCGTATTTCACAGCGACGGAATTTCCGTGTGAATTCGTCAATGTTTGGGAGTGAGGGATGCAGTAAAGAAGGATTAGTGGATCGGAAATGTGATTGTCGTATCCCAAAAGAAAATCCTGTCGTTTCCATAGAAACGTTACTCGATTTACAAGGAAATGTCTTAGAACACATAGTACTCGTATTTCATAGCGACGGAATTTCCGTGTGAATTCGTCAATGTTTGGGAGTGAGGGATGCAGTAAAGAAGGATTAGTGGATCGGAAATGTGATTGTCGTATCCCAAAAGAAAGTCCTGTCGTTTCCATAGAAACGTTACTCGATTTAGAAGGAAATGTCTAAGAACACATAGTACTCGTATTTCATACCGACGGAATTTCCGTGTGAATTCGTCAATGTTTGGGAGTGAGGGATGCAGTAAAGAACGATTAGTGGATCGGAAATGAGATTGTCGTATCCCAAAAGAAAATCCTGTCGTTTAAATAGAAACGTTACTAGATTTAGAAGGAAATGTCTTAGAACACATATTACTCGTATTTCATAGCGACGGAATTTCCGTGTGAATTCTTCAATGTTTGGGAGTGAGGGATGCAGTAAAGAACGATTAGTGGATCGGAAATGAGATTGTCGTATCCCAAAAGAAAATCCTGTCGTTTCCATAGAAACGTTACTCGATTTAGAAGGAAATGTCTTAGATCACATAGTACTCGTATTTCACAGCGACGGAATTTCCGTGTGAATTCGTCAATGTTTGGGAGTGAGGGATGCAGTAAAGAGGGATTAGTGGATCGGAAATGTGATTGTCGTATCCCAAAAGAAAATCCTGTCGTTTCCATAGAAACGTTACTCGATTTAGAAGGAAATGTCTTAGTACACATAGTACTCGTATTTCATAGCGACGCAATTTCCGTGTGAATTCGTCAATGTTTGGGAGTGAGGGATGCAGTAAAGAACGAATAGTGGATTGGAAATGTGATTGTCGTATCACAAAAGAAAATCCTGTCGTTTCCATAGAAACGTTACTCGATTTAGAAGGAAATGTCTTAGAACACATAGTACTCGTATTTCATAGCGACGCAATTTCCGTGTGAATTCGTCAATGTTTGGGAGTGAGGGATGCAGTAAAGAAGGATTAGTGGATGGGAAATGTGATAGTCGTATCCCAAAAGAAAATCCTGTCGTTTCCATAGAAACGTTACTCGATGTAGAAGGAAATGTCTTAGAACACATAGTACACGTATTTCACAGCGACGGAATTCCCGTGTGAATTCGTCAATGTTTGGGAGTGAGGGATGCAGTAAAGAAGGATTAGTGGATCGGAAATGAGATTGTCGTATCCCAAAAGAAAATCCTGTCGTTTCCATAGAAACGTTACTCGATTTAGAAGGAAATGTCTTAGAACACATAGTACTCGTATTTCACAGCGACGGAATTTCCGTGTGAATTTGTCAATGTTTGGGAGTGAGGGATGCAGTAAAGAAGGATTAGTGGATCGGAAATGTGATTGTCGTATCCCAAAAGAAAATCCTGTCGTTTCCATAGAACCGTTACTCGATTTAGAAGGAAATGTCTTAGAACACATAGTACTCGTATTTCATAGCGACGGAATTTCCGTGTCTATTCGTCAATGTTTGGGAGTGAGGGATGCAGTAAAGAAGGATTAGTGGATCGGAAATGTGATTGTCGTATCCCAAAAGAAAATCCTGTCGTTTCCATAGAAATGTTACTCGATTTAGAAGGAAATGTCTTAGAACACATAGTACTCGTATTTCACAGCGGCGGAAATTCCGTGTTAATTCGTCAATGTTTGGGAGTGAGGGATGCAGTAAAGAACGATTAGTGGATCGGAAATGAGATTGTCGTATCCCAAAAGAAAATCCTGTCGTTTAAATAGAAACGTTGCTCGATTTAGAAGGAAATGTCTTAGAACACATAGTACTCGTATTTCACAGCGACGGAATTTCCGTGTGAATTTGTCAATGTTTGGGAGTGAGGGATGCAGTAAAGAAGGATTAGTGGATCGGAAATGTGATTGTCGTATCCCAAAAGAAAATCCTGTCGTTTCCTTAGAAACGTTACTCGATTTAGAAGGAAATGTCTTAGAACACATAGTACTCGTATTTCACAGCGACGGAATTTCCGTGTGAATTCGTCAACGTTTGGGAGTGAGGGATGCAGTAAAGAAGGATTAGTGGATCGGAAATGTGATTGTCGTATCCCAAAAGAAAATCCTGTCGTTTCCATAGAAACGTTACTCGATTTACAAGGAAATGTCTTAGAACACATAGTACTCGTATTTCATAGCGACGGAATTTCCGTGTGAATTCGTCAATGTTTGGGAGTGAGGGATGCAGTAAAGAAGGATTAGTGGATCGGAAATGTGATTGTCGTATCCCAAAAGAAAGTCCTGTCGTTTCCATAGAAACGTTACTCGATTTAGAAGGAAATGTCTTAGAACACATAGTACTCGTATTTCATACCGACGGAATTTCCGTGTGAATTCGTCAATGTTTGGGAGTGAGGGATGCAGTAAAGAACGATTAGTGGATCGGAAATGAGATTGTCGTATCCCAAAAGAAAATCCTGTCGTTTAAATAGAAACGTTACTAGATTTAGAAGGAAATGTCTTAGAACACATATTACTCGTATTTCATAGCGACGGAATTTCCGTGTGAATTCTTCAATGTTTGGGAGTGAGGGATGCAGTAAAGAACGATTAGTGGATCGGAAATGAGATTGTCGTATCCCAAAAGAAAATCCTGTCGTTTCCATAGAAACGTTACTCGATTTAGAAGGAAATGTCTTAGATCACATAGTACTCGTATTTCACAGCGACGGAATTTCCGTGTGAATTCGTCAATGTTTGGGAGTGAGGGATGCAGTAAAGAGGGATTAGTGGATCGGAAATGTGATTGTCGTATCCCAAAAGAAAATCCTGTCGTTTCCATAGAAACGTTACTCGATTTAGAAGGAAATGTCTTAGTACACATAGTACTCGTATTTCATAGCGACGCAATTTCCGTGTGAATTCGTCAATGTTTGGGAGTGAGGGATGCAGTAAAGAACGAATAGTGGATTGGAAATGTGATTGTCGTATCACAAAAGAAAATCCTGTCGTTTCCATAGAAACGTTACTCGATTTAGAAGGAAATGTCTTAGAACACATAGTACTCGTATTTCATAGCGACGCAATTTCCGTGTGAATTCGTCAATGTTTGGGAGTGAGGGATGCAGTAAAGAAGGATTAGTGGATGGGAAATGTGATAGTCGTATCCCAAAAGAAAATCCTGTCGTTTCCATAGAAACGTTACTCGATGTAGAAGGAAATGTCTTAGAACACATAGTACACGTATTTCACAGCGACGGAATTCCCGTGTGAATTCGTCAATGTTTGGGAGTGAGGGATGCAGTAAAGAAGGATTAGTGGATCGGAAATGAGATTGTCGTATCCCAAAAGAAAATCCTGTCGTTTCCATAGAAACGTTACTCGATTTAGAAGGAAATGTCTTAGAACACATAGTACTCGTATTTCACAGCGACGGAATTTCCGTGTGAATTTGTCAATGTTTGGGAGTGAGGGATGCAGTAAAGAAGGATTAGTGGATCGGAAATGTGATTGTCGTATCCCAAAAGAAAATCCTGTCGTTTCCATAGAACCGTTACTCGATTTAGAAGGAAATGTCTTAGAACACATAGTACTCGTATTTCATAGCGACGGAATTTCCGTGTCTATTCGTCAATGTTTGGGAGTGAGGGATGCAGTAAAGAAGGATTAGTGGATCGGAAATGTGATTGTCGTATCCCAAAAGAAAATCCTGTCGTTTCCATAGAAATGTTACTCGATTTAGAAGGAAATGTCTTAGAACACATAGTACTCGTATTTCACAGCGGCGGAAATTCCGTGTTAATTCGTCAATGTTTGGGAGTGAGGGATGCAGTAAAGAACGATTAGTGGATCGGAAATGAGATTGTCGTATCCCAAAAGAAAATCCTGTCGTTTAAATAGAAACGTTGCTCGATTTAGAAGGAAATGTCTTAGAACACATAGTACTCGTATTTCACAGCGACGGAATTTCCGTGTGAATTTGTCAATGTTTGGGAGTGAGGGATGCAGTAAAGAAGGATTAGTGGATCGGAAATGTGATTGTCGTATCCCAAAAGAAAATCCTGTCGTTTCCTTAGAAACGTTACTCGATTTAGAAGGAAATGTCTTAGAACACATAGTACTCGTATTTCACAGCGACGGAATTTCCGTGTGAATTCGTCAATGTTTGGGAGTGAGGGATGCAGTAAAGAAGGATTAGTGGATCGGAAATGTGATTGTCGTATCCCAAAAGAAAATCCTGTCGTTTCCATAGAAACGTTACTCGATTTACAAGGAAATGTCTTAGAACACATAGTACTCGTATTTCATAGCGACGGAATTTCCGTGTGAATTCGTCAATGTTTGGGAGTGAGGGATGCAGTAAAGAAGGATTAGTGGATCGGAAATGTGATTGTCGTATCCCAAAAGAAAGTCCTGTCGTTTCCATAGAAACGTTACTCGATTTAGAAGGAAATGTCTTAGAACACATAGTACTCGTATTTCATACCGACGGAATTTCCGTGTGAATTCGTCAATGTTTGGGAGTGAGGGATGCAGTAAAGAACGATTAGTGGATCGGAAATGAGATTGTCGTATCCCAAAAGAAAATCCTGTCGTTTAAATAGAAACGTTACTAGATTTAGAAGGAAATGTCTTAGAACACATATTACTCGTATTTCATAGCGACGGAATTTCCGTGTGAATTCTTCAATGTTTGGGAGTGAGGGATGCAGTAAAGAACGATTAGTGGATCGGAAATGAGATTGTCGTATCCCAAAAGAAAATCCTGTCGTTTCCATAGAAACGTTACTCGATTTAGAAGGAAATGTCTTAGATCACATAGTACTCGTATTTCACAGCGACGGAATTTCCGTGTGAATTCGTCAATGTTTGGGAGTGAGGGATGCAGTAAAGAGGGATTAGTGGATCGGAAATGTGATTGTCGTATCCCAAAAGAAAATCCTGTCGTTTCCATAGAAACGTTACTCGATTTAGAAGGAAATGTCTTAGTACACATAGTACTCGTATTTCATAGCGACGCAATTTCCGTGTGAATTCGTCAATGTTTGGGAGTGAGGGATGCAGTAAAGAACGAATAGTGGATTGGAAATGTGATTGTCGTATCACAAAAGAAAATCCTGTCGTTTCCATAGAAACGTTACTCGATTTAGAAGGAAATGTCTTAGAACACATAGTACTCGTATTTCATAGCGACGCAATTTCCGTGTGAATCCGTCAATGTTTGGGAGTGAGGGATGCAGTAAAGAACGATTAGTGGATCGGAAATGAGATTGTCGTATCCCAAAAGAAAATCCTGTCGTTTCCATAGAAACGTTACTCGATTTAGAAGGAAATGACTTAGAACACATAGTACTCGTATTTCACAGCGACGGAATTTCCGTGTGAATTCGTCAATGTGTGGGAGTGAGGGATGCAGTAAAGAAGGGTTAGTGGATCGGAAATGAGATTCTCGTATCCCAAAAGAAAATCCTGTCGTTTCCATAGAAACGTTACTCGATTTAGAAGGAAATGTCTTAGAACACATAGTACTCGTATTTCCCAGCGACGGAATTTCCGTGTGAATTCGTCAATGTTTGGGAGTGAGGGATGCAGTAAAGAAGGATTAGTGGATCGGAAATGTGATTGTCGTATCCCAAAAGAAAATCCTGTCGTTTCCATAGAAACGTTACTCGATTTAGAAGGAAATGTCTTAGAAGACATAGTACTCGTATTTCACAGCGACGGAATTTCCATGTGAATTCGTCAATGTTTGGGAGTGAGGGATGCAGTAAAGAAGGATTAGTGGATCGGAAATGTGATTGTCGTATCCCAAAAGAAAATCCTGTCGTTTCCATAGAAACGTTACTCGATTTAGAAGGAAATGTCTTAGAACACATAGTACTCGTATTTCACAGCGACGGAATTTCCGTGTGAATTCGTCAATGTTTGGGAGTGAGGGATGCAGTAAAGAGGGATTAGTGGATCGGAAATGTGATTGTCGTATCCCAAAAGAAAATCCTGTCGTTTCCATAGAAACGTTACTCGATTTAGAAGGAAATGTCTTAGTACACATAGTACTCGTATTTCATAGCGACGCAATTTCCGTGTGAATTCGTCAATGTTTGGGAGTGAGGGATGCAGTAAAGAACGAATAGTGGATTGGAAATGTGATTGTCGTATCACAAAAGAAAATCCTGTCGTTTCCATAGAAACGTTACTCGATTTAGAAGGAAATGTCTTAGAACACATAGTACTCGTATTTCATAGCGACGCAATTTCCGTGTGAATCCGTCAATGTTTGGGAGTGAGGGATGCAGTAAAGAAGGATTAGTGGATCGGAAATGAGATTGTCGTATCCCAAAAGAAAATCCTGTCGTTTCCATAGAAACGTTACTCGATTTAGAAGGAAATGACTTAGAACACATAGTACTCGTATTTCACAGCGACGGAATTTCCGTGTGAATTCGTCAATGTGTGGGAGTGAGGGATGCAGTAAAGAAGGATTAGTGGATCGGAAATGAGATTGTCGTATCCCAAAAGAAAATCCTGTCGTTTCCATAGAAACGTTACTCGATTTAGAAGGAAATGTCTTAGAACACATAGTACTCGTATTTCACAGCGACGGAATTTCCGTGTGAATTCTTCAATGTTTGGGAGTGAGGGATGCAGTAAAGAAGGATTAGTGGATCGGAAATGTGATTGTCGTATCCCAAAAGAAAATCCTGTCGTTTCCATAGAAACGTTACTCGATTTAGAAGGAAATGTCTTAGAACACATAGTACTCGTATTTCACAGCGACGGAATTTCCATGTGAATTCGTCAATGTTTGGGAGTGAGGGATGCAGTAAAGAAGGATTAGTGGATCGGAAATGTGATTGTCGTATCCCAAAAGAAAATCCTGTCGTTTCCATAGAAACGTTACTCGATTTAGAAGGAAATGTCTTAGAACACATAGTACTCGTATTTCACAGCGACGGAATTTCCGTGTTAATTCGTCAATGTTTGGGAGTGAGGGATGCAGTAAAGAACGATTAGAGGATCGGAAATGAGATTGTCGTATCCCAAAAGAAAATCCTGTCGTTTAAATAGAAACGTTACTCGATTTAGAAGGAAATGTCTTAGAACACATAGTACTCGTATTTCACAGCGACGGAATTTCCGTGTGAATTTGTCAATGTTTGGGAGTGAGGGATGCAGTAAAGAAGGATTAGTGGATCGGAAATGTGATTGTCGTATCCCAAAAGAAAATCCTGTCGTTTCCATAGAAACGTTACTCGATTTAGAAGGAAATGTCTTAGAACACATAGTACTCGTATTTCACAGCGACGGAATTTCCGTGTGAATTCGTCAATGTTGGGGAGTGAGGGATGCAGTAAAGAAGGATTAGTGGATCGGAAATGTGATTGTTGTATCCCAAAAGAAAATCCTGTCGTTTCCATAGAAACGTTACTCGATTTAGAAGGAAATGTCTTAGAACACATAGTACTCGTATTTCATAGCGACGGAATTTCCGTGTGAATTCGTCAATGTTTGGGAGTGAGGGATGCAGTAAAGAAGGATTAGTGGATCGGAAATGTGATTGTCGTATCCCAAAAGAAAATCCTGTCGTTTCCATAGAAACGTTACTCGATTTGGAAGGAAATGTCTTAGAACACATAGTACTCGTATTTCATAGCGACGGAATTTCCGTGTGAATTCGTCAATGTTTGGGAGTGAGGGATGCAGTAAAGAAGGATTAGTGGATCGGAAATGAGATTGTCGTATCCCAAAAGAAAATCCTGTCGTTTCCATAGAAACGTTACTCGATTTAGAGGGAAATGACTTAGACCACATAGTACTCGTATTTCACAGCGACGGAATTTCCGTGTGAATTCGTCAATGTGTGGGAGTGAGGGATGCAGTAAAGAAGGATTAGTGGATCGGAAATGAGATTGTCGTATCCCAAAAGAAAATCCTGTCGTTTCCATAGAAACGTTACTCGATTTAGAAGGAAATGTCTTAGAACACATAGTACTCGTATTTCCCAGCGACGGAATTTCCGTGTGAATTCGTCAATGTTTGGGAGTGAGGGATGCAGTAAAGAAGGATTAGTGGATCGGAAATGTGATTGTCGTATCCCAAAAGAAAATCCTGTCGTTTCCATAGAAACGTTACTCGATTTAGAAGGAAATGTCTTAGAAGACATAGTACTCGTATTTCACAGCGACGGAATTTCCATGTGAATTCGTCAATGTTTGGGAGTGAGGGATGCAGTAAAGAAGGATTAGTGGATCGGAAATGTGATTGTCGTATCCCAAAAGAAAATCCTGTCGTTTCCATAGAAACGTTACTCGATTTAGAAGGAAATGTCTTAGAACACATAGTACTCGTATTTCACAGCGACGGAATTTCCGTGTGAATTCGTCAATGTTTGGGAGTGAGGGATGCAGTAAAGAGGGATTAGTGGATCGGAAATGTGATTGTCGTCTCCCAAAAGAAAATCCTGTCGTTTCCATAGAAACGTTACTCGATTTAGAAGGAAATGTCTTAGTACACATAGTACTCGTATTTCATAGCGACGCAATTTCCGTGTGAATTCGTCAATGTTTGGGAGTGAGGGATGCAGTAAAGAACGAATAGTGGATTGGAAATGTGATTGTCGTATCACAAAAGAAAATCCTGTCGTTTCCATAGAAACGTTACTCGATTTAGAAGGAAATGTCTTAGAACACATAGTACTCGTATTTCATAGCGACGCAATTTCCGTGTGAATCCGTCAATGTTTGGGAGTGAGGGATGCAGTAAAGAAGGATTAGTGGATCGGAAATGAGATTGTCGTATCCCAAAAGAAAATCCTGTCGTTTCCATAGAAACGTTACTCGATTTAGAAGGAAATGACTTAGAACACATAGTACTCGTATTTCACAGCGACGGTATTTCCGTGTGAATTCGTCAATGTGTGGGAGTGAGGGATGCAGTAAAGAAGGATTAGTGGATCGGAAATGAGATTGTCGTATCCCAAAAGAAAATCCTGTCGTTTCCATAGAAACGTTACTCGATTTAGAAGGAAATGTCTTAGAACACATAGTACTCGTATTTCACAGCGACGGAATTTCCGTGTGAATTCGTCAATGTTTGGGAGTGAGGGATGCAGTAAAGAAGGATTAGTGGATCGGAAATGTGATTGTCGTATCCCAAAAGAAAATCCTGTCGTTTCCATAGAAACGTTACTCGATTTAGAAGGAAATGTCTTAGAACACATAGTACTCGTATTTCACAGCGACGGAATTTCCATGTGAATTCGTCAATGTTTGGGAGTGAGGGATGCAGTAAAGAAGGATTAGTGGATCGGAAATGTGATTGTCGTATCCCAAAAGAAAATCCTGTCGTTTCCATAGAAACGTTACTCGATTTAGAAGGTAATGTCTTAGAACACATAGTACTCGTATTTCACAGCGACGGAATTTCCGTGTTAATTCGTCAATGTTTGGGAGTGAGGGATGCAGTAAAGAACGATTAGAGGATCGGAAATGAGATTGTCGTATCCCAAAAGAAAATCCTGTCGTTTAAATAGAAACGTTACTCGATTTAGAAGGAAATGTCTTAGAACACATAGTACTCGTATTTCACAGCGACGGAATTTCCGTGTGAATTTGTCAATGTTTGGGAGTGAGGGATGCAGTAAAGAAGGATTAGTGGATCGGAAATGTGATTGTCGTATCCCAAAAGAAAATCCTGTCGTTTCCATAGAAACGTTACTCGATTTAGAAGGAAATGTCTTAGAACACATAGTACTCGTATTTCACAGCGACAGAATTTCCGTGTGAATTCGTCAATGTTGGGGAGTGAGGGATGCAGTAAAGAAGGATTAGTGGATCGGAAATGTGATTGTCGTATCCCAAAAGAAAATCCTGTCGTTTCCATAGAAACGTTACTCGATTTGGAAGGAAATGTCTTAGAACACATAGTACTCGTATTTCATAGCGACGGAATTTCCGTGTGAATTCGTCAATGTTTGGGAGTGAGGGATGCAGTAAAGAACGATTTGTGGATCGGAAATGAGATTGTCGTATCCCAAAAGAAAATCCTGTCGTTTAAATAGAAACGTTACTCGATTTAGAAGGAAATGTCTTAGAACACATATTACTCGTATTTCATAGCGACGGAATTTCCGTGTGAATTCGTCAATGTTTGGGAGTGAGGGATGCAGTAAAGAACCATTAGTGGATCGGAAATTTGATTGTCGTATCCCAAAAGAAAATCCTGTCGTTTCCATAGAAACGTTACTCGATTTAGAAGGAAATGTCTTAGAACACATAGTACTCGTATTTCATAGCGACGGAATTTCCGTGTGCATTCGTCAATGTTTGGTAGTGAGGGATGCAGTAAAGAACGATTAGTTTATCGTATATGTGATTGTCGTCTCCCAAAAGAGAATCCTGTCGTTTCCATAGAAACGTTACCCGATTTAGAAGGAAATGTCTTAGAACACATAGTACTCGTATTTCATAGCTACGCAATTTCCGTGTGAATTCGTCAATGTTTGGGAGTGAGGGATGCAGTAAAGAACGATTAGTGGATCGGAAATGAGATTGTCGTATCCCAAAAGAAAATCCTGTCGTTTCCATAGAAACGTTACTCGATTTAGAAGGAAATGTCTTAGAACACATAGTACTCGTATTTCACAGCGACGGAATTTCCGTGTGAATTCGTCAATGTTTGAGAGTGAGGGATGCAGTAAAGAAGGATTAGTGGATCGGAAATATGATTGTCGTATCCCAAAAGAAAATCCTGTCGTTTCCATAGAAACGTTACTCGATTTAGAAGGAAATGTCTTAGAACACATAGTACTCGTATTTCATAGCGACGGAATTTCCGTGTGGATTCGTCAATGTTTGGGAGTGAGGGATGCAGTAAAGAAGGATTAGTGGATCGGAAATGTGATTGTCGTATCCCAAAAGAAAATCCTGTAGTTTCAATAGAAACGTTACTCGATTTAGAAGGAAATGTCTTAGAACACATAGCACTCGTATTTCATAGCGACGCAATTTCCGTGTGCATTCGTCAATGTTTGGGAGTGAGGGATGCAGTAAAGAAGGATTAGTGGATCGGAAATGTGATTGTCGTATCCCAAAAGAAAATCCTGTCGTTTCCATAGAAACGTTACTCGATTTAGAAGGAAATGTCTTAGAACACATAGTACTCGTATTTCATAGTGACGCAATATCCGTGTGAATTCGTCAATGTTTGGGAGTGAGGTATGCAGTAAAGAACGATTAGTGGATCGGAAATGTGGTTATCGTATCCCAAAAGAAAATCCTGTCGTTTCCATAGAAACGTTACTCGATTTAGAAGGAAATGTCTTAGAACACATAGTACTCAGTATTTCACAGCGACGGAATTTCCGTGTGAATTCGTCAATGTTTGGGAGTGAGGGATGCAGTAAAGAACGATTAGTGGATCGGAAATGTGATTGTCGTATCCCAAAAGAAAATCCTGTCGTTTCCATAGAAACGTTACTCGATTTAGAAGGAAATGTCTTACAACACATAGTACTCGTATTTCACAGCAACGGAATTTCCGTGTGAATTCGTCAATGTTTGGGAGTGAGGGATGCAGTAAAGAAGGATTAGTGGATCGGAAATATGATTGTCGTATCCCAAAAGAAAATCCTGTCATTTCCATAGAAACGTTACTCGATTTAGAAGGAAATGTCTTAGAACACATAGTACTCGTATTTCATAGCGACGGAATTTCCGTGTGAATTCGTCAATGTTTGGGAGTGAGGGATGCAGTAAAGAAGGATTAGTGTATCGGAAATGTGATTGTCGTATCCCAAAAGAAAATCCTGTCGTTTCCATAGAAACGTTACTCGATTTCGAAGGAAATGTCTTAGAACACATAGTACACGTATTTCACAGCGACGGAATTTCCGTGTTAATTCGTCAATGTTTGGGAGTGAGGGATGCAGTAAAGAACGATTAGAGGATCGGAAATGAGATTGTCGTATCCCAAAAGAAAATCCTGTCGTTTAAATAGAAACGTTACTCGATTTAGAAGGAAATGTCTTAGAACACATAGTACTCGTATTTCACAGCGACGGAATTTCCGTGTGAATTTGTCAATGTTTGGGAGTGAGGGATGCAGTAAAGAAAGATTAGTGGATCGGAAATGTGATTGTCGTATCCCAAAAGAAAATCCTGTCGTTTCCATAGAAACGTTACTCGATTTAGAAGGAAATGTCTTAGAACACATAGTACTCGTATTTCATAGCGACGCAATTTCCGTGTGAATTCGTCAATGTTTGGGAGTGAGGGATGCAGTAAAGAACGATTAGTGGATCGGAAATGTGATTGTCGTATCCCAAAAGAAAATCCTGTCGTTTCCATAGAAACGTTACTCGATTTAGAAGGAAATGTCTTAGAACACATAGTACTCGTATTTCATAGCGACGCAATTTCCGTGTGAATTCGTCAATGTTTGGGAGTGAGGGATGCAGTAAAGAACGATTAGTGGATCGGAAATGTGATTGTTGTATCCCAAAAGAAAATCCTGTAGTTTCCATAGAAACGTTACTCGATTTAGAAGGAAATGTCTTAGAACACATAGCACTCGTATTTCGTAGCGACGCAATTTCCGTGTGAATTCGTCAATGTTTGGGAGTGAGGGATGCAGTAAAGAAGGATTAGTGGATCGGAAATGTGATTGTCGTATCCCAAAAGAAAATCCTGTCGTTTCCATAGAAACGTTACTCGATTAGAAGGAAATGTCTTAGAACACATAGCACTCGTATTTCATAGCGACGCAATTTCCGTGTGAATTCGTCAATGTTTGGGAGTGAGGGATGCAGTAAAGAAGGATTAGTGGATCGGAAATGTGATTGTCGTATCCCAAAAGAAAATCCTGTCGTTTCCATAGAAACGTTACTCGATTAGAAGGAAATGTCTTAGAACACATAGCACTCGTATTTCATAGCGACGGAATTTCCGTGTGAATTCGTCAATGTTTGGGAGTGAGGGATGCAGTAAAGAACGATTAGTGGATCGGAAATGTGATTGTCGTATCCCAAAAGAAAATCCTGTAGTTTCCATAGAAACGTTACTCGATTTAGAAGGAAATGTCTTAGAACACATAGCACTCGTATTTCATAGCGACGCAATTTCCGTGTGAATTCGTCAATGTTTGGGAGTGAGGGATGCAGTAAAGAACGATTAGTGGATCGGAAATGTGATTGTTGTATCCCAAAAGAAAATCCTGTCGTTTCCATAGAAACGTTACTCGATTTAGAAGGAAATGTCTTAGAACACATAGTACTCGTATCGCATAGCGACGCATTATCCGTGTGAATTCGTCAATGTTTGGGAGTGAGGGATGCAGTAAAGAACGATTAGTGGATCGGAAATGTGATTGTTGTATCCCAAAAGAAAATCCTGTAGTTTCCATAGAAACGTTACTCGATTTAGAAGGAAATGTCTTAGAACACATAGCACTCGTATTTCATAGCGACGCAATTTCCGTGTGAATTCGTCAATGTTTGGGAGTGAGGGATGCAGTAAAGAAGGATTAGTGGATCGGAAATGTGATTGTCGTATCCCAAAAGAAAATCCTGTCGTTTCCATAGAAACGTTACTCGATTAGAAGGAAATGTCTTAGAACACATAGTACTCGTATTTCATAGCGACGCAATATCCGTGTGAATTCGTCAATGTTTGGGAGTGAGGTATGCAGTAAAGAACGATTAGTGGATCGGAAATGTGGTTGTCGTATCCCAAAAGAAAATCCTGTCGTTTCCATAGAAACGTTACTCGATTTAGAAGGAAATGTCTTAGAACACATAGTACTCGTATTTCACAGCGACGGAATTTCCGTGTGAATTCGTCAATGTTTGGGAGTGAGGGATGCAGTAAAAAAGGATTAGTGGATCGGAAATGTGATTGTCGTATCCCAAAAGAAAATCCTGTCGTTTCCATAGAAACGTTACTCGATTTAGAAGGAAATGTCTTAGAACACATAGTACTCGTATTTCATAGCGACGCAATTTCCGTGTGAATTCGTCAATGTTTGGGAGTGAGGGATGCAGTAAAGAACGATTAGTGGATCGGAAATGTGATTGTCGTATCCCAAAAGAAAATCCTGTCGTTTCCATAGAAACGTTACTCGATTTAGAAGGAAATGTCTTAGAACACATAGTACTCGTATTTCATAGCGACGGAATTTCCGTGTGAATTCGCCAATGTTTGGGAGTGAGGGATGCAGTAAAGAAGGATTAGTGGATCGGAAATGTGATTGTCGTATCCCAAAAGAAAATCCTGTCGTTTCCATAGAAACGGTACTCGATTTAGAAGGAAATGTCTTAGAACACATAGTACTCGTATTTCACAGCGACGGAATTTCCGTGTTAATTCGTCAATGTTTGGGAGTGAGGGATGCAGTAAAGAACAATTAGAGGATCGGAAATGAGATTGTCGTATCCCAAAAGAAAATCCTGTCGTTTAAATAGAAACGTTACTCGATTTAGAAGGAAATGTCTTAGAACACATAGTACTCGTATTTCACAGCGATGGAATTTCCGTGTGAATTTGTCAATGTTTGGGAGTGAGGGATGCAGTAAAGAAGGATTAGTGGATCGGAAATGTGATTGTCGTATCCCAAAAGAAAATCTGTCGTTTCCATAGAAACGTTACTCGATTTAGAAGGAAATGTCTTAGAACACATAGTACTCGTATTTCACAGCGACGGAATTTCCGTGTGAATTCGTCAATGTTTGGGAGTGAGGGATGCAGTAAAGAAGGATTAGTGGATCGGAAATGTGATTGTCGTATCCCAAAAGGAAATCCTGTCGTTTCCATAGAAACGTTACTCGAATTAGAAGGAAATGTCTTAGAACACATAGTACTCGTATTTCATAGCGACGGAATTTCCGTGTGAATTCGTCAATGTTTGGGTGTGAGGTATGCAGTAAAGCAGGATTAGTGGATCGGAAATGTGATTGTCGTATCCCAAAAGAAAATCCTGTCGTTTCCATAGAAACGTTACTCGATTTAGAAGGAAATGTCTTAGAACACATAGTACCCGTATTTCATAGCGACGGAATTTCCGTGTGAATTCGTCAATGTTTGGGAGTGAGGGATGCAGTAAAGAACGATTAGTGGATCGGAAATGAGATTGTCGTATCCCAAAAGAAAATCCTGTCGTTTAAATAGAAACATTACTCGATTTAGAAGGAAATGTCTTAGAACACATATTACTCGTATTTCATAGCGACGGAATTTCCGTGCGAATTCGTCAATGTTTGGGAGTGAGGGATGCAGTAAAGAACCATTAGTGGATCGGAAATTTGATTGTCGTATCCCAAAAGAAAATCCTGTCGTTTCCATAGAAACGTTACTCGATTTAGAAGGAAATGTCTTAGAACACATAGTACTCGTATTTCATAGCGACGCAATTTCCGTGTGAATTCGTCAATGTTTGGTAGTGAGGGATGCAGTAAAGAACGATTAGTGGATCGTAAATGTGATTGTCGTCTCCCAAAAGAAAATCCTGTCGTTTCCATAGAAACATTACCCGATTTAGAAGGAAATGTCTTAGAACACATAGTACTCGTATTTCATAGCTACGCAATTTCCGTGTGAATTCGTCAATGTTTGGGAGTGAGGGATGCAGTAAAGAACGATTAGTGGATCGGAAATGAGATTGTCGTATCCCAAAAGAAAATCCTGTCGTTTCCATAGAAACGTTACTCGATTTAGAAGGAAATGTCTTAGAACACATAGTACTCGTATTTCATAGCGACGCAATTTCCGTGTGAATTCGTCAATGTTTGGGAGTGAGGGATGCAGTAAAGAACGATTAGTGGATCGGAAATGTGATTGTCGTATCCCAAAAGAAAATCCTGTCGTTTCCATATAAACGTTACTCGATTTAGAAGGAAATGTCTTAGAACACATAGTACTCGTATTTCATAGCGACGCAATTTCCGTGTGAATTCGTCAATGTTTGGGAGTGAGGGATGCAGTAAAGAAGGATTAGTGGATCGAAAATGAGATTGTCGTATCCCAAAAGAAAATCCTGTCGTTTCCATAGAAACGTTACTCGATTTAGAAGGAAATGACTTAGAACACATAGTACTCGTATTTCACAGCGACGGAATTTCCGTGTGAATTCGTCAATGTTTGGGAGTGAGGGATGCAGTAAAGAACGATTAGTGGATCGGAAATGAGATTGTCGTATCCCAAAAGAAAATCCTGTCGTTTCCATAGAAACGTTACTCGATTTTGAAGGAAATGTCTTAGAACACATAGTACTCGTATTTCACAGCGACGGAATTTCCGTGTGAATTCGTCAATGTTTGGGAGTGAGGGATGCAGTAAAGAACGATTGATGGATCGGAAATGAGATTGTCGTATCCCAAAAGAAAATCCTGTCGTTTAGATAGAAACGTTACTCGATTTAGAAGGAAATGTCTTAGAACACATAGTACTCGTATTTCACAGCGACGGAATTTCCGTGTGAATTCGTCAATGTTTGGGAGTGAGGGATGCAGTAAAGAAGGATTAGTGGATCGGAAATGTGATTGTCGTGTCCCAAAAGAAAATCCTGTCATTTCCATAGAAACGTTACTCGATTTAGAAGGAAATGTCTTAGAACACATAGTACTCGTATTTCATAGCGACGCATTATCTGTGTGAATTCGTCAATGTTTGGGAGTGAGGGATGCAGTAAAGAACGATTAGTGGATCAGAAATGTGTTTGTCGTATCCCGAAAGAAAATCCTGTAGTTTCCATAGAAACGTTACTCGATTTAGAAGGAAATGTCTTAGAACACATAGTACTCGTATTTCATAGCGACGCAATTTCCGTGTGAATTCGTCAATGTTTGGGAGTGAGTGATGCAGTTAAGAAGGATTAGTGGATCGGAAATGTGATTGTCGTATCCCAAAAGAAATTCCTGTCATTTCCATAGAAACGTTACTCGATTGAGAAGGAAATGTCATAGAACACATAGTACTCGTATTTCACAGCGACGGAATTTCCGTGTGAATTCGTCAATGTTTGGGAGTGAGGGATGCAGTAAAGAACGATTAGTGGATCGGAAATGAGATTGTCGGATCCCAAAAGAAAATCCTGTCGTTTCCATAGAATCGTTACTCGATTTAGAAGGAAATGTCTTAGAACACATAGTACTCGTATTTCATAGCGACGGAATTTCCGTGTGAATTCGTCAATGTTTGGGAGTGAGGGATGCAGTAAAGAACGATTAGTGGATCGGAAATGAGATTGTCGTATCCCAAAAGAAAATCCTGTCGTTTCCATAGAAACGTTACTCCATTTAGAAGGAAATGTCTTAGAACACATAGTACTCGTATTTCATAGCGACGCAATTTCCGTGTGAATTCGTCAATGTTTGGGAGTGAGGGATGCAGTATAGAACGATTAGTGGATCGGAAATGTGATTGTCGTATCCCAAAAGAAAATCCTGTCGTTTCCATAGAAACGTTACTCGATTTAGAAGGAAATGTCTTAGAACACATAGTACTCTTATTTCATAGCGACGCAATTTCCGTGTGAAGTCGTCAATGTTTGGGAGTGAGGGATGCAGTAAAGAAGGATTAGTGGATCGAAAATGAGATTGTCGTATCCCAAAAGAAAATCCTGTCGTTTCCATAGAAACGTTACTCGATTTAGAAGGAAATGTCTTAGAACACATAGTACTCGTATTTCACAGCGACGGAATTTCCGTGTGAATTCGTCAATGTTTGGGAGTGAGGGATGCAGTAAAGAACGATTGATGGATCGGAAATGAGATTGTCGTATCCCAAAAGAAAATCCTGTCGTTTCCATAGAAACGTTACTCGATTTAGAAGGAAATGTCTTAGAACACATAGTACTCGTATTTCACAGCGACGGAATTTCCGTGTGAATTCGTCAATGTTTGGGAGTGAGGGATGCAGTAAAGAAGGATTAGTGGATCGGAAATGTGATTGTCGTATCCCAAAAGAAAATCCTGTCATTTCCATAGAAACGTTACTCGATTTAGAAGGAAATGTCTTAGAACACATAGTACTTGTATTTCATAGCGACGCATTATCCGTGTGAATTCGTCAATGTTTGGGAGTGAGGGATGCAGTAAAGAACGATTAGTGGATCAGAAATGTGTTTGTCGTATCCCGAAAGAAAATCCTGTAGTTTCCATAGAAACGTTACTCGATTTAGAAGGAAATGTCTTAGAACACATAGTACTCGTATTTCATAGCGACGCAATTTCCGTGTGAATTCGTCAATGTTTGGGAGTGAGGGATGCAGTAAAGAAGGATTAGTGGATCGGAAATGTGATTGTCGTATCCCAAAAGAAAATCCTGTCGTTTCCATAGAAACGTTACTCGATTTAGAAGGAAATGACTTAGAACACATAGTACTCGTATGTCATAGCGACGCAATATCCGTGTGAATTCGTCAATGTTTGGGAGTGAGGGATGCAGTAAAGAACGATTAGTGGATCAGAAATGTGATTGTCGTATCCCAAAAGAAAATCCTGTCGTTTCCATAGAAACGTTACTCGATTTAGAAGGAAATGTCTTAGAACACATAGTACTCGTATTTCACAGCGACGGAATTTCCGTGTGAATTCGCCAATGTTTGGGAGTGAGGGATGCAGTAAAGAACGATTAGTGGATCGGAAATGAGATTGTCGTATCCCAAAAGAAAATCATGTCGTTTCCATAGAAACGTTACTCGATTTAGAAGGAAATGTCTTAGAACACATAGTACTCGTATTTCATAGCGACGCAATTTCCGTGTGAATTCGTCAATGTTTGGGAGTGAGGGATGCAGTAAAGAACGATTAGTGGATCGGAAATGTGATTGTCGTATTCCAAAAGAAAATCCTGTCGTTTCCATAGAAACGTTACTCGATTTAGAAGGAAATGTCTTAGAACACATAGTACTCGTATTTCACAGCGACGGAATTTCCGTGTGAATTCGTCAATGTTTGGGAGTGAGGGATGCAGTAAAGATCGATTAGTGGATCGGAAATGAGATTGTCGTATCCCAAAAGAAAATCCTGTCGTTTCCATAGAAACGTTACTCGATTTAGAGGGAAATGTCTTAGAACACATAGTACACGTATTTCATAGCGACGCAATTTCCGTGTGAATTCGTCAATGTCTGGGAGTGAGGGACGCAGTAAAGAACCATTAGCGGATCGGAAATGTGATTGTCGTATCCCAAAAGAAAATCCTGTCGTTTCCATAGAAACGTTACTCGATTTAGAAGGAAATGTCTTAGAACACATAGTACTCGTATTTCATAGCGACGCAATTTCCGTGTGAATTCGTCAATGTTTGGGAGTGAGGGATGCAGTAAAGAACCATTAGTGGATCGGAAATGTGATTGTCGTATCCCAAAAGAAAATCCTGTCGTTTCCATAGAAACGTTACTCGATTTAGAAGGAAATGTCTTAGAACACATAGTACTCGTATTTCATAGCGACGCAATTTCCGTGTGAATTCGTCAATGTTTGGGAGTGAGGGATGCAGTAAAGAAGGATTAGTGGATCGGAAATGTGATTGTCGTATCCCAAAAGAAAATCCTGTCGTTTCCATAGAAACGTTACTCGATTTAGAAGGAAATGTCTTAGAACACATAGTACTCGTATTTCATAGCGACGGAATTTCCGTGTGAATTCGTCAATATTTGTTAGTGAGGGATGCATTAAAGAACGATTAGTGGATCGGAAATGTGATTGTCGTATCCCAAAATAAAATCCTGTCATTTCCATAGAAACGTTACTCGATTTAGAAGGAAATGTCTTAGAACACATAGTACTCGTATTTCATAGCGACGGAATTTCCGTGCGAATTCGTCAATGTTTGGGAGTGAGGGATGCAGTAAAGAAGGATTAGTGGATCGGAAATGTGATTGTCGTATCCCAAAAGGAAATCCTGTCGTTTCCATAGAAACGTTACTCGATTTAGAAGGAAATGTCTTAGAACACATAGTACTCGTATTTCACAGCGACGGAATTTCCGTGTGAATTCGTCAGTGTTTCGGAGTGAGGGATGCAGTAAAGAAGGATTAGTGGATCGGAAATGAGATTGTCGTATCCCAAAAGAAAATCCTGTCGTTTCCATAGAAACGTTACTCGATTTAGAAGGAAATGTCTTAGAACACATAGTACTCGTATTTCACAGCGACGGAATTTCCGTGTGAAATTGTCAGTGTTTGGGAGTGAGGGATGCAGTAAAGAAGGATTAGTGGATCGGAAATGAGATTGTCGTATCCCAAAAGAAAATCCTGTCGTTTCCATAGAAACGTTACTCGATTTAGAAGGAAATGTCTTAGAACGCATAGTACTCGTATTTCACTGCGACGGAATTTCCGTGTGAATTCGTAAATGTTTGGGAGTGAGGGATGCAGTAAAGAAGGATTAGTGGATCGGAAATGTGATTGACGTATCCCAAAAGAAAATCCTGTCGTTTCCATAGAAACGTTACTCGATTTAGAAGGAAATGTCTTAGAACACACAGTACTCGTATTTCACAGCGACGGAATTTCCGTGTGAATTCGTCAATGTTTGGGAGTGAGGGATGCAGTAAAGAAGGATTAGTGGATCGGAAATGAAATTGTCGTATCCCAAAAGAAAATCCTGTCGTTTCCATAGAAACGTTACTCGATTTAGAAGGAAATGTCTTAGAACACATAGTACTCGTATTTCACAGCGACAGAATTTCCGTGTGAATTCGTCAATGTTTGATAGTGAGGGATGCAGTAAAGAAGGATTAGTGGATCGGAAATGAAATTGTCGTATCCCAAAAGAAAATCCTGTCGTTTCCATAGAAACGTTACTCGATTTAGAAGGAAATGTCTTAGAACACATAGTACTCGTATTTCACAGCGACGGAATTTCCGTGTGAAATTGTCAGTGTTTGGGAGTGAGGTATGCAGTAAAGAACGATTAGTGGATCGGAAATGTGGTTGTCGTATCCCAAAAGAAAATCCTGTCGTTTCCATAGAAACGTTACTCGATTTAGAAGGAAATGTCTTAGAACACATAGTACTCGTATTTCACAGCGACGGAATTTCCGTGTGAATTCGTCAATGTTTGGGAGTGAGGGATGCAGTAAAAAAGGATTAGTGGATCGGAAATGTGATTGTCGTATCCCAAAAGAAAATCCTGTCGTTTCCATAGAAACGTTACTCGATTTAGAAGGAAATGTCTTAGAACACATAGTACTCGTATTTCATAGCGACGCAATTTCCGTGTGAATTCGTCAATGTTTGGGAGTGAGGGATGCAGTAAAGAACGATTAGTGGATCGGAAATGTGATTGTCGTATCCCAAAAGAAAATCCTGTCGTTTCCATAGAAACGTTACTCGATTTAGAAGGAAATGTCTTAGAACACATAGTACTCGTATTTCATAGCGACGGAATTTCCGTGTGAATTCGCCAATGTTTGGGAGTGAGGGATGCAGTAAAGAAGGATTAGTGGATCGGAAATGTGATTGTCGTATCCCAAAAGAAAATCCTGTCGTTTCCATAGAAACGGTACTCGATTTAGAAGGAAATGTCTTAGAACACATAGTACTCGTATTTCACAGCGACGGAATTTCCGTGTTAATTCGTCAATGTTTGGGAGTGAGGGATGCAGTAAAGAACAATTAGAGGATCGGAAATGAGATTGTCGTATCCCAAAAGAAAATCCTGTCGTTTAAATAGAAACGTTACTCGATTTAGAAGGAAATGTCTTAGAACACATAGTACTCGTATTTCACAGCGATGGAATTTCCGTGTGAATTTGTCAATGTTTGGGAGTGAGGGATGCAGTAAAGAAGGATTAGTGGATCGGAAATGTGATTGTCGTATCCCAAAAGAAAATCTGTCGTTTCCATAGAAACGTTACTCGATTTAGAAGGAAATGTCTTAGAACACATAGTACTCGTATTTCACAGCGACGGAATTTCCGTGTGAATTCGTCAATGTTTGGGAGTGAGGGATGCAGTAAAGAAGGATTAGTGGATCGGAAATGTGATTGTCGTATCCCAAAAGGAAATCCTGTCGTTTCCATAGAAACGTTACTCGAATTAGAAGGAAATGTCTTAGAACACATAGTACTCGTATTTCATAGCGACGGAATTTCCGTGTGAATTCGTCAATGTTTGGGTGTGAGGTATGCAGTAAAGCAGGATTAGTGGATCGGAAATGTGATTGTCGTATCCCAAAAGAAAATCCTGTCGTTTCCATAGAAACGTTACTCGATTTAGAAGGAAATGTCTTAGAACACATAGTACCCGTATTTCATAGCGACGGAATTTCCGTGTGAATTCGTCAATGTTTGGGAGTGAGGGATGCAGTAAAGAACGATTAGTGGATCGGAAATGAGATTGTCGTATCCCAAAAGAAAATCCTGTCGTTTAAATAGAAACATTACTCGATTTAGAAGGAAATGTCTTAGAACACATATTACTCGTATTTCATAGCGACGGAATTTCCGTGCGAATTCGTCAATGTTTGGGAGTGAGGGATGCAGTAAAGAACCATTAGTGGATCGGAAATTTGATTGTCGTATCCCAAAAGAAAATCCTGTCGTTTCCATAGAAACGTTACTCGATTTAGAAGGAAATGTCTTAGAACACATAGTACTCGTATTTCATAGCGACGCAATTTCCGTGTGAATTCGTCAATGTTTGGTAGTGAGGGATGCAGTAAAGAACGATTAGTGGATCGTAAATGTGATTGTCGTCTCCCAAAAGAAAATCCTGTCGTTTCCATAGAAACATTACCCGATTTAGAAGGAAATGTCTTAGAACACATAGTACTCGTATTTCATAGCTACGCAATTTCCGTGTGAATTCGTCAATGTTTGGGAGTGAGGGATGCAGTAAAGAACGATTAGTGGATCGGAAATGAGATTGTCGTATCCCAAAAGAAAATCCTGTCGTTTCCATAGAAACGTTACTCGATTTAGAAGGAAATGTCTTAGAACACATAGTACTCGTATTTCATAGCGACGCAATTTCCGTGTGAATTCGTCAATGTTTGGGAGTGAGGGATGCAGTAAAGAACGATTAGTGGATCGGAAATGTGATTGTCGTATCCCAAAAGAAAATCCTGTCGTTTCCATATAAACGTTACTCGATTTAGAAGGAAATGTCTTAGAACACATAGTACTCGTATTTCATAGCGACGCAATTTCCGTGTGAATTCGTCAATGTTTGGGAGTGAGGGATGCAGTAAAGAAGGATTAGTGGATCGAAAATGAGATTGTCGTATCCCAAAAGAAAATCCTGTCGTTTCCATAGAAACGTTACTCGATTTAGAAGGAAATGACTTAGAACACATAGTACTCGTATTTCACAGCGACGGAATTTCCGTGTGAATTCGTCAATGTTTGGGAGTGAGGGATGCAGTAAAGAACGATTAGTGGATCGGAAATGAGATTGTCGTATCCCAAAAGAAAATCCTGTCGTTTCCATAGAAACGTTACTCGATTTTGAAGGAAATGTCTTAGAACACATAGTACTCGTATTTCACAGCGACGGAATTTCCGTGTGAATTCGTCAATGTTTGGGAGTGAGGGATGCAGTAAAGAACGATTGATGGATCGGAAATGAGATTGTCGTATCCCAAAAGAAAATCCTGTCGTTTAGATAGAAACGTTACTCGATTTAGAAGGAAATGTCTTAGAACACATAGTACTCGTATTTCACAGCGACGGAATTTCCGTGTGAATTCGTCAATGTTTGGGAGTGAGGGATGCAGTAAAGAAGGATTAGTGGATCGGAAATGTGATTGTCGTGTCCCAAAAGAAAATCCTGTCATTTCCATAGAAACGTTACTCGATTTAGAAGGAAATGTCTTAGAACACATAGTACTCGTATTTCATAGCGACGCATTATCTGTGTGAATTCGTCAATGTTTGGGAGTGAGGGATGCAGTAAAGAACGATTAGTGGATCAGAAATGTGTTTGTCGTATCCCGAAAGAAAATCCTGTAGTTTCCATAGAAACGTTACTCGATTTAGAAGGAAATGTCTTAGAACACATAGTACTCGTATTTCATAGCGACGCAATTTCCGTGTGAATTCGTCAATGTTTGGGAGTGAGTGATGCAGTTAAGAAGGATTAGTGGATCGGAAATGTGATTGTCGTATCCCAAAAGAAATTCCTGTCATTTCCATAGAAACGTTACTCGATTGAGAAGGAAATGTCATAGAACACATAGTACTCGTATTTCACAGCGACGGAATTTCCGTGTGAATTCGTCAATGTTTGGGAGTGAGGGATGCAGTAAAGAACGATTAGTGGATCGGAAATGAGATTGTCGGATCCCAAAAGAAAATCCTGTCGTTTCCATAGAATCGTTACTCGATTTAGAAGGAAATGTCTTAGAACACATAGTACTCGTATTTCATAGCGACGGAATTTCCGTGTGAATTCGTCAATGTTTGGGAGTGAGGGATGCAGTAAAGAACGATTAGTGGATCGGAAATGAGATTGTCGTATCCCAAAAGAAAATCCTGTCGTTTCCATAGAAACGTTACTCCATTTAGAAGGAAATGTCTTAGAACACATAGTACTCGTATTTCATAGCGACGCAATTTCCGTGTGAATTCGTCAATGTTTGGGAGTGAGGGATGCAGTATAGAACGATTAGTGGATCGGAAATGTGATTGTCGTATCCCAAAAGAAAATCCTGTCGTTTCCATAGAAACGTTACTCGATTTAGAAGGAAATGTCTTAGAACACATAGTACTCTTATTTCATAGCGACGCAATTTCCGTGTGAAGTCGTCAATGTTTGGGAGTGAGGGATGCAGTAAAGAAGGATTAGTGGATCGAAAATGAGATTGTCGTATCCCAAAAGAAAATCCTGTCGTTTCCATAGAAACGTTACTCGATTTAGAAGGAAATGTCTTAGAACACATAGTACTCGTATTTCACAGCGACGGAATTTCCGTGTGAATTCGTCAATGTTTGGGAGTGAGGGATGCAGTAAAGAACGATTGATGGATCGGAAATGAGATTGTCGTATCCCAAAAGAAAATCCTGTCGTTTCCATAGAAACGTTACTCGATTTAGAAGGAAATGTCTTAGAACACATAGTACTCGTATTTCACAGCGACGGAATTTCCGTGTGAATTCGTCAATGTTTGGGAGTGAGGGATGCAGTAAAGAAGGATTAGTGGATCGGAAATGTGATTGTCGTATCCCAAAAGAAAATCCTGTCATTTCCATAGAAACGTTACTCGATTTAGAAGGAAATGTCTTAGAACACATAGTACTTGTATTTCATAGCGACGCATTATCCGTGTGAATTCGTCAATGTTTGGGAGTGAGGGATGCAGTAAAGAACGATTAGTGGATCAGAAATGTGTTTGTCGTATCCCGAAAGAAAATCCTGTAGTTTCCATAGAAACGTTACTCGATTTAGAAGGAAATGTCTTAGAACACATAGTACTCGTATTTCATAGCGACGCAATTTCCGTGTGAATTCGTCAATGTTTGGGAGTGAGGGATGCAGTAAAGAAGGATTAGTGGATCGGAAATGTGATTGTCGTATCCCAAAAGAAAATCCTGTCGTTTCCATAGAAACGTTACTCGATTTAGAAGGAAATGACTTAGAACACATAGTACTCGTATGTCATAGCGACGCAATATCCGTGTGAATTCGTCAATGTTTGGGAGTGAGGGATGCAGTAAAGAACGATTAGTGGATCAGAAATGTGATTGTCGTATCCCAAAAGAAAATCCTGTCGTTTCCATAGAAACGTTACTCGATTTAGAAGGAAATGTCTTAGAACACATAGTACTCGTATTTCACAGCGACGGAATTTCCGTGTGAATTCGCCAATGTTTGGGAGTGAGGGATGCAGTAAAGAACGATTAGTGGATCGGAAATGAGATTGTCGTATCCCAAAAGAAAATCATGTCGTTTCCATAGAAACGTTACTCGATTTAGAAGGAAATGTCTTAGAACACATAGTACTCGTATTTCATAGCGACGCAATTTCCGTGTGAATTCGTCAATGTTTGGGAGTGAGGGATGCAGTAAAGAACGATTAGTGGATCGGAAATGTGATTGTCGTATTCCAAAAGAAAATCCTGTCGTTTCCATAGAAACGTTACTCGATTTAGAAGGAAATGTCTTAGAACACATAGTACTCGTATTTCACAGCGACGGAATTTCCGTGTGAATTCGTCAATGTTTGGGAGTGAGGGATGCAGTAAAGATCGATTAGTGGATCGGAAATGAGATTGTCGTATCCCAAAAGAAAATCCTGTCGTTTCCATAGAAACGTTACTCGATTTAGAGGGAAATGTCTTAGAACACATAGTACACGTATTTCATAGCGACGCAATTTCCGTGTGAATTCGTCAATGTCTGGGAGTGAGGGACGCAGTAAAGAACCATTAGCGGATCGGAAATGTGATTGTCGTATCCCAAAAGAAAATCCTGTCGTTTCCATAGAAACGTTACTCGATTTAGAAGGAAATGTCTTAGAACACATAGTACTCGTATTTCATAGCGACGCAATTTCCGTGTGAATTCGTCAATGTTTGGGAGTGAGGGATGCAGTAAAGAACCATTAGTGGATCGGAAATGTGATTGTCGTATCCCAAAAGAAAATCCTGTCGTTTCCATAGAAACGTTACTCGATTTAGAAGGAAATGTCTTAGAACACATAGTACTCGTATTTCATAGCGACGCAATTTCCGTGTGAATTCGTCAATGTTTGGGAGTGAGGGATGCAGTAAAGAAGGATTAGTGGATCGGAAATGTGATTGTCGTATCCCAAAAGAAAATCCTGTCGTTTCCATAGAAACGTTACTCGATTTAGAAGGAAATGTCTTAGAACACATAGTACTCGTATTTCATAGCGACGGAATTTCCGTGTGAATTCGTCAATATTTGTTAGTGAGGGATGCATTAAAGAACGATTAGTGGATCGGAAATGTGATTGTCGTATCCCAAAATAAAATCCTGTCATTTCCATAGAAACGTTACTCGATTTAGAAGGAAATGTCTTAGAACACATAGTACTCGTATTTCATAGCGACGGAATTTCCGTGCGAATTCGTCAATGTTTGGGAGTGAGGGATGCAGTAAAGAAGGATTAGTGGATCGGAAATGTGATTGTCGTATCCCAAAAGGAAATCCTGTCGTTTCCATAGAAACGTTACTCGATTTAGAAGGAAATGTCTTAGAACACATAGTACTCGTATTTCACAGCGACGGAATTTCCGTGTGAATTCGTCAGTGTTTCGGAGTGAGGGATGCAGTAAAGAAGGATTAGTGGATCGGAAATGAGATTGTCGTATCCCAAAAGAAAATCCTGTCGTTTCCATAGAAACGTTACTCGATTTAGAAGGAAATGTCTTAGAACACATAGTACTCGTATTTCACAGCGACGGAATTTCCGTGTGAAATTGTCAGTGTTTGGGAGTGAGGGATGCAGTAAAGAAGGATTAGTGGATCGGAAATGAGATTGTCGTATCCCAAAAGAAAATCCTGTCGTTTCCATAGAAACGTTACTCGATTTAGAAGGAAATGTCTTAGAACGCATAGTACTCGTATTTCACTGCGACGGAATTTCCGTGTGAATTCGTAAATGTTTGGGAGTGAGGGATGCAGTAAAGAAGGATTAGTGGATCGGAAATGTGATTGACGTATCCCAAAAGAAAATCCTGTCGTTTCCATAGAAACGTTACTCGATTTAGAAGGAAATGTCTTAGAACACACAGTACTCGTATTTCACAGCGACGGAATTTCCGTGTGAATTCGTCAATGTTTGGGAGTGAGGGATGCAGTAAAGAAGGATTAGTGGATCGGAAATGAAATTGTCGTATCCCAAAAGAAAATCCTGTCGTTTCCATAGAAACGTTACTCGATTTAGAAGGAAATGTCTTAGAACACATAGTACTCGTATTTCACAGCGACAGAATTTCCGTGTGAATTCGTCAATGTTTGATAGTGAGGGATGCAGTAAAGAAGGATTAGTGGATCGGAAATGAAATTGTCGTATCCCAAAAGAATATCCTGTCGTTTCCATAGAAACGTTACTCGATTTAGAAGGAAATGTCTTAGAACACATAGTACTCGTATTTCATAGGGACGGGATTTCCGTGTGAATTCGTCAATGTTTGGGAGTGAGGGATGCAGTAAAGAAGGATTAGTGGATCGGAAATGTGATTGTCGTATCCCATAAGAAAATCCTGTCGTTTCCATAGAAACGTTACTCGTTTTAGAAGGAAATGTCTTAGAACACATAGTACTCGTATTTCATAGCGACGGAATTTCCGCGTGAATTCGTCAATGTTTGGGAGTGAGGGATGCAGTAAAGAACGATTAGTGGATCGGAAATGTGATTGTCGTATCCCAAAAGAAAATCCTGTTGTGTCCGTAGAAACGTTACTCAATTTAGGAGGAAATGTCTTAGAACACATAGTACTCGAATTTCATAGCGACGGAATTTCCGTGTGAATTCGTCAATGTTTGGGAGTGAGGGATGCAGTAAAGAAGGATTAGTGGATCGGAAATGTGATTGTCGTATCCCAAAAGGAAATCCTGTCGTTTCCATAGAAACGTTACTCGATTTAGAAGGAAATGTCTTAGAACACATAGTACTCGTATTTCACAGCGACGGAATTTCCGTGTGAATTCGTCAGTGTTTGGGAGTGAGAGATGCAGTAAAGAAGGATTAGTGGATCGGAAATGAGATTGTCGTATCCCAAAAGAAAATCCTGTCGTTTCCATAGAAACGTTACTCGATTTAGAAGGAAATGTCTTAGAACACATAGTACTCGTATTTCACAGCGACGGAATTTCCGTGTGAATTCGTCAGTGTTTGGGAGTGAGGGATGCAGTAAAGAAGGATTAGTGGATCGGAAATGAGATTGTCGTATCCCAAAAGAAAATCCTGTCGTTTCCATAGAAACGTTACTCGATTTAGAAGGAAATGTCTTAGAACACATAGTACTCGTATTTCACAGCGATGGAATATCCGTGTGAATTCGTCAATGTTTGGGAGTGAGGGATGCAGTAAAGAAGGATTAGTGGATCGGAAATGTGATTGTCGTATCCCAAAAGAAAATCGGGTCGTTTCCATAGAAACGGTACTCGATTTAGAAGAAATGTCTTAGAACACATAGTACTCGTATTTCACAGCGACGGAATTTCCGTGTGAATTCGTCAATGTTTGGGATTGAGGGATGCAGTAAAGAAGGATTAGTGGATCGGAAATGAGATTGTCGTATCCCAAAAGAAAATCCTGTCGTTTCCATAGAAACGTAAATCGATTTAGAAGGAAATGTCTTAGAACACATAGTACTCGTATTTCACAGCGACGGAATTTCCGTGTGAATTCGTCAATGTTTGGGAGTGAGGGATGCAGTAAAGATGGATTAGTGGAACGGAAATGAGATTGTCGTATCCCAAAAAAAATCCTGTCGTTTCCATAGAAACGTTACTCGATTTAGAAGGAAATGTCTTAAAACACATGGTACTCGTATTTCACAGTGACGGAATTTCCGTGTGAATTCGTCAATGTTTGGGAGTGAGGGATGCAGTAAAGAAGGATTAGTGGATCGGAAATGAGATGGTCGTATCCCAAAAGAAAATCCTGTCGTTTCCATAGAAACGTTACTCGATTTAGAAGGAAATGTCTTAGAACACATAGTACTCGTATTTCACAGCGACGGAATTTCCGTGTGAATTCGTCAATGTTTGGGAGTGAGGGATGCAGTAAAGAAGGATTAGTGGATCGGAAATGAGATTGTCGTATCCCAAAAGAAAATCCTGTCGTTTCCATAGAAACGTTACTCGATTTAGAAGGAAACGTCTTAGAACACATAGTACTCGTATTTCACAGCGACGGAATTTCCGTGTGAATTCGTCAATGTTTGGGAGTGAGGGATGCAGTAAAGAACGATTAGTGGATCGGAAATGAGATTGTCGTATCCCAAAAGAAACTCCTGTCGTTTCCATAGAAACGTTACTCGATTTAGAGGGAAATGTCTTAGAACAATTAGTACTCGTATTTCATAGCGACGCAATTTCCGTGTGAATTCGACAATGTCTGGGAGTGAGGGACGCAGTAAAGAACCATTAGTGGATCGGAAATGTGATAGTCGTATCCCAAATGAAAATCCTGTCGTTTCCATAGAAACGTTACTCGATTTAGAAGGAAATGTCTTAGAACACATAGTACTCGTATTTCATAGCGACGCAATTTCCGTGTGAATTCGTCAATGTTTGGGAGTGAGGGATGCAGTAAAGAACCATTAGTGGATCGGAAATGTGATTGTCGTATCCCAAAAGAAAATCCTGTCGTTTCCATAGAAACGTTACTCGATTTAGAAGGAAATGTCTTAGAACACATAGTACTCGTATTTCATAGCGACGCAATTTCCGTGTGAATTCGTCAATGTTTGGGAGTGAGGGATGCAGTAAAGAAGGATTAGTGGATCGGAAATGTGATTGTCGTATCCCAAAAGAAAATCCTGTCGTTTCCATAGAAACGTTACTCGATTTAGAAGGAAATGTCTTAGAACACATAGTACTCGTATTTCATAGCGACGGAATTTCCGTGTGAATTCGTGAATGTTTGGGAGTGATTGATGCAGTAAAGAACGATTAGTGGATCGGAAATGTGATTGTCGTATCCCAAAATAAAATCCTGTCGTTTCCATAGAAACGTTACTCGATTTAGAAGGAAATGTCTTAGAACACATAGTACTCGTATTTCACAGCGACGGAATTTCCGTGTGAATTCGTCAATGTTTGGGAGTGAGGGATGCAGTAAAGAAGGATTAGTGGATCGGAAATGTGATTGTCGTATCCCAAAAGGAAATCCTGTCGTTTCCATAGAAACGTTACTCGATTTAGAAGGAAATGTCTTAGAACACATAGTACTCGTATTTCACAGCGACGGAATTTCCGTGTGAATTCGTCAGTGTTTGGGAGTGAGGGATGCAGTAAAGAAGGATTAGTGGATCGGAAATGAGATTGTCGTATCCCAAAAGAAAATCCTGTCGTTTCCATAGAAACGTTACTCGATTTAGAAGGAATTGTCTTAGAACACATAGTACTCGTATTTCACAGCGACGGAATTTCCGTGTGAATTCGTCAATGTTTGGGAGTGAGGGATGCAGTAAAGAAGGATTAGTGGATCGGAAATGTGATTGTCGTATCCCAAAAGGAAATCCTGTCGTTTCCATAGAAACGTTACTCGATTTAGAAGGAAATGTCTTAGAACACATAGTACTCGTATTCCACAGCGACGGAATTTCCGTGTGAATTCGTCAGTGTTTGGGAGTGAGGGATGCAGTAAAGAAAGATTAGTGGATCGGAAATGAGATTGTCGTATCCCAAAAGAAAATCCTGTCGTTTCCATAGAAACGTTACTCGATTTAGAAGGAATTGTCTTAGAACACATAGTACTCGTATTTCACAGCGACGGAATTTCCGTGTGAAATTGTCAGTGTTTGGGAGTGAGGGATGCAGTAAAGAAGGATTAGTGGATCGGAAATGAGATTGTCGTATCCCAAAAGAAAATCCTGTCGTTTCCATAGAAACGTTACTCGATTTAGAAGGAAATGTCTTAGAACACATAGTACTCGTATTTCACTGCGACGGAATTTCCGTGTGAATTCGTCAATGTTTGGGAGTGAGGGATGCAGTAAAGAAGGATTAGTGGATCGGAAATGTGATTGTCGTATCCCAAAAGAAAATCCTGTCGTTTCCATAGAAACGTTACTCGATTTAGAAGGAAATGTCTTAGAACACATAGTACTCGTATTTCACAGCGACGGAATATCCGTGTGAATTCGTCAATGTTTGGGAGTGAGGGATGCAGTAAAGAAGGATTAGTGGATCGGAAATGAGATTGTCGTATCCCAAAAGAAATTCCTGTCGTTTCCATAGAAACGTTACTCGATTTAGAAGGAAATGTCTTAGAACACGTAATACTCGTATTTCACAGCGACGGATTTTCCGTGTGAATTCGTCAATATTTGATAGTGAGGGATGCAGTAAAGAAGGATTAGTGGATCGGAAATGAGATTGTCGTATCCCAAAAGAATATCCTGTCGTTTCCATAGAAACATTACTCGATTTAGAAGGAAATGTCTTAGAACACATAGTACTCGTATTTCATAGCGACGGGATTTCCGTGTGAATTCGTCAATGTTTGGGAGTGAGGGATGCAGTAAAGAAGGATTAGTGGATCGGAAATGTGATTGTCGTATCCCAAAAGAAAATCCTGTCGTTTCCATAGAAACGTTACTCGTTTTAGAACGAAATGTCTTAGAACACATAGTACTCGTATTTCACAGCGACGGTTTCCGTGTGAATTCGTCAGTGTTTGGGAGTGAGGGATGCAGTAAAGAAGGATTAGTGGATCGGAAATGAGATTGTCGTATCCCAAAAGAAAATCCTGTCGTTTCCATAGAAACGTGACTCGATTTAGAAGGAAATGTCTTAGAACACATAGTACTCGTATTTCACAGCGACGGAATTTCCGTGTGAATTCGTCAGTGTTTGGGAGTGAGGGATGCAGTAAAGAAGGATTAGTGGATCGGAAATGAGATTGTCGTATCCCAAAAGAAAATCCTGTCGTTTCCATAGAAACGTTACTCGATTTAGAAGGAAATGTCTTAGAACACATAGTACTCGTATTTCACAGCGACGGAATTTCCGTGTGAATTCGTCAATGTTTGGGAGTGAGGGATGCAGTAAAGAAGGATTAGTGGATCGGAAATGTGATTCTCGTATCCCAAAAGAAAATCGGGTCGTTTCCATAGAAACGTTACTCGATTTAGAAGGAAATGTCTTAGAACACATAGTACTCGTTTTTCACAGCGACGGAATTTCCGTGTGAATTCGTCAATGTTCAGGAGTGAGGGATGCAGTAAAGAAGGATTAGTGGATCGGAAATGAGATTGTCGTATCCCAAAAGAAAATCGTGTCGTTTCCATAGAAACGTTACTCGATTTAGAAGGAAATGTCTTAGAACACATAGTACTCGCATTTCACAGCGACGGAATTTCCGTGTGAATTCGTCAATGTATGGGAGTGAGGGATGCAGTAAAGAAGGATTAGTGGATCGGAAATGTGATTGTCGTATCCCAAAAGAAAATCTGTCGTTTCCATAGAAACGTTACTCGATTTAGAAGGAAATGTCTTAGAACACATAGTACTCGTATTTCACAGCGACGGAATTTCCGTGTGAATTCGTCAATGTTTGGGAGTGAGGGATGCAGTAAAGAAGGATTAGTGGATCGGAAATGAGATTGTCGTATCCCAAAAGAAAATCCTGTCGTTTCCATAGAATTGTTACTCGATTTAGAAGGAAATGTCTTAGAACACATAGTACTCGTATTTCACAGCGACGGAATTTCCGTGTGAATTCGTCAATGTTTGGGAGTGAGGGATGCAGTAAAGAAGGATTAGTGGATCGGAAATGAGATTGTCGTATCCCAAAAGAAGATCCTGTCGTTTCCATAGAAACGTTACTCGATTTAGAAGGAAATGTCTTAGAACACATAGTACTCGCATTTCACAGCGACGGAATTCCCGTGTGAATTCGTCAATGTATGGGAGTGAGGGATGCAGTAAAAAAGGATTAGTGGATCGGAAATGTGATTGTCGTATCCCAAAAGAAAATCTGTCGTTTCCATAGAAACGTTACTCGATTTAGAAGGGAATGTCTTAGAACACATAGTACTCGTATTTCACAGCGACGGAAGTTCCGTGTGAATTCGTCAATGTTTGGGAGTGAGGGATGCAGTAAAGAAGGATTAGTGGATCGGAAATGAGATTGTCGTATCCCAAAAGAAAATCCTGTCGTTTCCATAGAATTGTTACTCGATTTAGAAGGAAATGTCTTAGAACACATAGTACTCGTATTTCACAGCGACGGAATTTCCGTGTGAATTCGTCAATGTTTGGGAGTGAGGGATGCAGTAAAGAAGGATTAGTGGATCGGAAATGTGATTGTCGTATCCCAAAAGAAAATCCTGTCGTTTCCATAGAAACGTTACTCGATTTAGAAGGAAACGTCTTAGAACACATAGTACTCGTATTTCACAGCGACGGAATTTCCGTGTGAATTCGTCAATGTTTGGGAGTGAGGGATGCAGTAAAAAACGATTAGTGGATCGGAAATGAGATTGTCGTATCCCAAAAGAAAATCCTGTCGTTTCCATAGAAACGTTACTCGATTTAGAGGGAAATGTCTTAGAACAATTAGTACTCGTATTTCATAGCGACGCAATTTCCGTGTGAATTCGTCAATGTCTGGGAGTGAGGGACGCAGTAAAGAACCATTATTGGATCGGAAATGTGATTGTCGTATCCCAAATGAAAATCCTGTCGTTTCCATAGAAACGTTACTCGATTTAGAAGGAAATGTCTTAGAACACATAGTACTCGTATTTCATAGCGACGCAATTTCCGTGTGAATTCGTCAATGTTTGTGAGTGAGGGATGCAGTAAAGAACCATTAGTGGATCGGAAATGTGATTGTCGTATCCCAAAAGAAAATCCTGTCGTTTACATAGAAACGTTACTCGATTTAGAAGGAAATGTCTTAGAACACATAGTACTCGTATTTCATAGCGACGCAATTTCCGTGTGAATTCGTCAATGTTTGGGAGTGAGGGATGCAGTAAAGAAGGATTAGTGGATCGGAAATGTGATTGTCGTATCCCAAAAGAAAATCCTGTCGTTTCCATAGAAACGTTACTCGATTTAGAAGGAAATGTCTTAGAACACATAGTACTCGTATTTCATAGCGACGGAATTTCCGTGTGAATTCGTCAATGTTTGGGAGTGAGGGATGCAGTAAAGAACGATTAGTGGATCGGAAATGTGATTGTCGTATCCCAAAATAAAATCCTGTCGTTTCCATAGAAACGTTACTCGATTTAGAAGGAAATGTCTTAGAACACATAGTACTCGTATCTCACAGCGACGGAATTTCCGTGTGAATTCGTCAATGTTTGGGAGTGACGGATGCAGTAAAGAAGGATAAGTGGATCGGAAATGTGATTGTCGTATCCCAAAAGGAAATCCTGTCGTTTCCATAGAAACGTTACTCGATTTAGAAGGAAATGTCTTAGAACACATAGTACTCGTATTTCACAGCGACGGAATTTCCGTGTGAATTCGTCAGTGTTTGGGAGTGAGGGATGCAGTAAAGAAGGATTAGTGGATCGGAAATGAGATTGTCGTATCCCAAAAGAAAATCCTGTCGTTTCCATAGAAACGTTACTCGATTTAGAAGGAATTGTCTTAGAACACATAGTACTCGTATTTCACAGCGACGGTATTTCCGTGTGAAATTGTCAGTGTTTGGGAGTGAGGGATGCAGTAAAGAAGGATTAGTGGATCGGAAATGAGATTGTCGTATCCCAAAAGAAAATCCTGTCGTTTCCATAGATACGTTACTCGATTTAGAAGGAAATGTCTTAGAACACATAGTACTCGTATTTCACTGCGACGGAATTTCCGTGTGAATTCGTCAATGTTTGGGAGTGAGGGATGCAGTAAAGAAGGATTAGTGGATCGGAAATGTGATTGTCGTATCCCAAAAGAAAATCCTGTCGTTTCCATAGAAACGTTACTCGATTTAGAAGGAAATGTCTTAGAACACATAGTACTCGTATTTCACAGCGACGGAATTTCCGTGTGAATTCGTCAATGTTTGGGAGGGAGGGATGCAGTAAAGAAGGATTAGTGGATCGGAAATGAGATTGTCGTATCCCAAAAGAAAATCCTGTCGTTTCCATAGAAACGTTACTCGATTTAGAAGGAAATGTCTTAGAACACATAGTACTCGTATTTCACAGCGACGGATTTTCCGTGTGAATTCGTCAATATTTGATAGTGAGGGATGCAGTAAAGAAGGATTAGTGGATCGGAAATGAGATTGTCGTATCCCAAAAGAATATCCTGTCGTTTCCATAGAAACATTACTCGATTTAGAAGGAAATGTCTTAGAACACATAGTACTCGTATTTCACAGCGACGGGATTTCCGTGTGAATTCGTCAATGTTTGGGAGTGAGGGATGCAGTAAAGAAGGATTAGTGGATCGGAAATGTGATTGTCGTATCCCAAAAGAAAATCCTGTCGTTTCCATAGAAACGTTACTCGTTTTAGAAGGAAATGTCTTAGAACACATAGTACTCGTATTTCATAGCGACGGAATTTCCGTGTGAATTCGTCAATGTTTGGGAGTGAGGGATGCAGTAAAGAACGATTAGTGGATCGGAAATGTGATTGTCGTATCCCAAAAGAAAATCCTGTCGTTTCCATAGAAACGTTACTCAATTTAGAAGGAAATGTCTTAGAACACATAGTACTCGTATTTCATAGCGACGGAATTTCCGTGTGAATTCGTCAATGTTTGGGAGTGAGGGATGCAGTAAAGAAGGATTAGTGGATCGGAAATGTGATTGTCGTATCCCAAAAGGAAATCCTGTCGTTTCCATAGAAACTTTACTCGATTTAGAAGAAAATGTCTTAGAACACATAGTACTCGTATTTCACAGCGACGGTTTCCGTGTGAATTCGTCAGTGTTTTGGAGTGAGGGATGCAGTAAAGAAGGATTAGTGGATCGGAAATGAGATTGTCGTATCCCAAAAGAAAATCCTGTCGTTTCCATAGAAACGTGACTCGATTTAGAAGGAAATGTCTTAGAACACATAGTACTCGTATTTCACAGCGACGGAATTTCCATGTGAATTCGTCAGTGTTTGGGAGTGAGGGATGCAGTAAAGAAGGATTAGTGGATCGGAAATGAGATTGTCGTATCCCAAAAGAAAATCCTGTCGTTTCCATAGAAACGTTACTCGATTTAGAAGGAAATGTCTTAGAACACATAGTACTCGTATTTCACAGCGACGGAATTTCCGTGTGAATTCGTCAATGTTTGGGAGTGAGGGATGCAGTAAAGAAGGATTAGTGGATCGGAAATGTGATTGTCGTATCCCAAAAGAAAATCGGGTCGTTTCCATAGAAACGTTACTCGATTTAGAAGGAAATGTCTTAGAACACATAGTACTCGTTTTTCACAGCGACGGAATTTCCGTGTGAATTCGTCAATGTTCAGGAGTGAGGGATGCAGTAAAGAAGGATTAGTGGATCGGAAATGAGATTGTCGTATCCCAAAAGAAAATCCTGTCGTTTCCATAGAAACGTTACTCGATTTAGAAGGAAATGTCTTAGAACACATAGTACTCGTATTTCACAGCGACGGAATTTCCGTGTGAATTCGTCAATGTTTGGGAGTGAGGGATGCAGTAAAGAAGGATTAGTGGATCGGAAATGAGATTGTCGTATCCCAAAAGAAAATCCTGTCGTTTCCATAGAAACGTTACTCGATTTAGAAGGAAATGTCTTAGAACACATAGTACTCGTATTTCACAGCGACGGAATTTCCGTGTGAATTCGTCAATGTTTGGGAGTGAGGGATGCAGTAAAGAAGGATTAGTGGAACGGAAATGAGATTGTCGTATCCCAAAAGAAAATCCTGTCGTTTCCATAGACACGTTACTCGATTTAGAAGGAAATGTCTTAGAACACATAGTACTCGTATTTCACAGCGACGGAATTTCCGTGTGAATTCGTCAATGTTTGGGAGTGAGGGATGCAGTAAAGAACGATTAGTGGATCGGAAATGAGATTGTCGTATCCCAAAAGAAAATCCTGTCGTTTCCATAGAAACGTTACTCGATTTAGAGGGAAATGTCTTACAACAATTAGTACTCGTATTTCATAGCGACGCAAAATTTCGTGTGAATTCGTCAATGTCTGGGAGTGAGGGACGCAGTAAAGAACCATTAGTGGATCGGAAATGTGATTGTCGTAACCCAAATGAAAATCCTGTCGTTTCCATAGAAACGTTACTCGATTTAGAAGGAAATGTCTTAGAACACATAGTACTCGTATTTCATAGCGACGCAATTTCCGTGTGAATTCGTCAATGTTTGGGAGTGAGGGATGCAGTAAAGAACCATTAGTGGATCGGAAATGTGATTGTCGTATCCCAAAAGAAAATCCTGTCGTTTACATAGAAACGTTACTCGATTTAGAAGGAAATGTCTTAGAACACATAGTACTCGTATTCCATAGCGACGCAATTTCCGTGTGAATTCGTCAATGTTTGTGAGTGAGGGATGCAGTAAAGAAGGATTAGTGGATCGGAAATGTGATTGTCGTATCCCAAAAGAAAATCCTGTCGTTTCCATAGAAACGTTACTCGATTTAGAAGGAAATGTCTTAGAACACATAGTACTCGTATTTCATAGCGACGGAACTTCCGTGTGAATTCGTCAATGTTTGGGAGTGAGGGATGCAGTAAAGAACGATTAGTGGATCGGAAATGTGATTGTCGTATCCCAAAATAAAATCCTGTCGTTTCCATAGAAACGTTACTCGATTTAGAAGGAAATGTCTTAGAACACATAGTACTCGTATTTCACAGCGACGGAATTTCCGTGTGAATTCGTCAATGTTTGGGAGTGAGGGATGCAGTAAAGAAGGATTAGTGGATCGGAAATGTGATTGTCGTATCCCAAAAGGAAATCCTGTCGTTTCCATAGAAACGTTACTCGATTTAGAAGGAAATGTCTTAGAACACATAGTACTCGTATTTCACAGCGACGGAATTTCCGTGTGAATTCGTCAGTGTTTGGGAGTGAGGGATGCAGTAATGAAGGATTAGTGGATCGGAAATGAGATTGTCGTATCCCAAAAGAAAATCCTGTCGTTCCATAGAAACGTTACTCGATTTAGAAGGAATTGTCTTAGAACACATAGTACTCGTATTTCACAGCGACGGAATTTCCGTGTGAAATTGTCAGTGTTTGGGAGTGAGGGATGCAGTAAAGAAGGATTAGTGGATCGGAAATGAGATTGTCGTATCCCAAAAGAAAATCCTGTCGTTTCCATAGAAACGTTACTCGATTTAGAAGGAAATGTCTTAGAACACATAGTACTCGTATTTCACTGCGACGGAATTTCCGTGTGAATTCGTCAATGTTTGGGAGTGAGGGATGCAGTAAAGAAGGATTAGTGGATCGGAAATGTGATTGTCGTATCCCAAAAGAAAATCCTGTCGTTTCCATAGAAACGTTACTCGATTTAGAAGGAAATGTCTTAGAACACATAGTACTCGTATTTCACAGCGACGGAATTTCCGTGTGAATTCGTCAATGTTTGGGAGTGAGGGATGCAGTAAAGAAGGATTAGTGGATCGGAAATGAGATTGTCGTATCCCAAAAGAAAATCCTGTCGTTTCCATAGAAACGTTACTCGATTTAGAAGGAAATGTCTTAGAACACATAGTACTCGTATTTCACAGCGACGGATTTTCCGTGTGAATTCGTCAATATTTGATAGTGAGGGATGCAGTAAAGAAGGATTAGTGGATCGGAAATGAGATTGTCGTATCCCAAAAGAATATCCTGTCGTTTCCATAGAAACATTACTCGATTTAGAAGGAAATGTCTTAGAACACATAGTACTCGTATTTCATAGCGACGGGATTTCCGTGTGAATTCGTCAATGTTTGGGAGTGAGGGATGCAGTAAAGAAGGATTAGTGGATCGGAAATGTGATTGTCGTATCCCAAAAGAAAATCCTGTCGTTTCCATAGAAACGTTACTCGTTTTAGAAGGAAATGTCTTAGAACACATAGTACTCGTATATCATAGCGACGGAATTTCCGTGTGAATTCGTCAATGTTTGGGAGTGAGGGATGCAGTAAAGAACGATTAGTGGATCGGAAATGTGATTGTCGTATCCCAAAAGAAAATCCTGTCGTTTCCATAGAAACGTTACTCAATTTAGAAGGAAATGTCTTAGAACACATAGTACTCGTATTTCATAGCGACGGAATTTCCGTGTGAATTCGTCAATGTTTGGGAGTGAGGGATGCAGTAAAGAAGGATTAGTGGATCGGAAATGTGATTGTCGTATCCCAAAGGGAAATCCTGTCGTTTCCATAGAAACTTTACTCGATTTAGAAGAAAATGTCTTAGAACACATAGTACTCGTATTTCACAGCGACGGTTTCCGTGTGAATTCGTCAGTGTTTGGGAGTGAGGGATGCAGTAAAGAAGGATTAGTGGATCGGAAATGAGATTGTCGTATCCCAAAAGAAAATCCTGTCGTTTCCATAGAAACGTGACTCGATTTAGAAGGAAATGTCTTAGAACACATAGTACTCGTATTTCACAGCGACGGAATTTCCGTGTGAATTCGTCAGTGTTTGGGAGTGAGGGATGCAGTAAAGAAGGATTAGTGGATTGGAAATGAGATTGTCGTATCCCAAAAGAAAATCCTGTCGTTTCCATAGAAACGTTACTCGATTTAGAAGGAAATGTCTTAGAACACATAGTACTCGTATTTCACAGCGACGGAATTTCCGTGTGAATTCGTCAATGTTTGGGAGTGAGGGATGCAGTAAAGAAGGATTAGTGGATCGGAAATGTGATTGTCGTATCCCAAAAGAAAATCGGGTCGTTTCCATAGAAACGTTACTCGATTTAGAAGGAAATGTCTTAGAACACATAGTACTCGTTTTTCACAGCGACGGAATTTCCGTGTGAATTCGTCAATGTTCAGGAGTGAGGGATGCAGTAAAGAAGGATTAGTGGATCGGAAATGAGATTGTCGTATCCCAAAAGAAAATCCTGTCGTTTCCATAGAAACGTTACTCGATTTAGAAGGAAATGTCTTAGAACACATAGTACTCGTATTTCACAGCGACGGAATTTCCGTGTGAATTCGTCAATGTTTGGGAGTGAGGGATGCAGTAAAGAAGGATTAGTGGATCGGAAATGAGATTGTCGTATCCCAAAAGAAAATCCTGTCGTTTCCATAGAAACGTTACTCGATTTAGAAGGAAATGTCTTAGAACACATAGTACTCGTATTTCACAGCGACGGAATTTCCGTGTGAATTCGTCAATGTTTGGGAGTGAGGGATGCAGTAAAGAAGGATTAGTGGAACGGAAATGAGATTGTCGTATCCCAAAAGAAAATCCTGTCGTTTCCATAGACACGTTACTCGATTTAGAAGGAAATGTCTTAGAACACATAGTACTCGTATTTCACAGCGACGGAATTTCCGTGTGAATTCGTCAATGTTTGGGAGTGAGGGATGCAGTAAAGAACGATTAGTGGATCGGAAATGAGATTGTCGTATCCCAAAAGAAAATCCTGTCGTTTCCATAGAAACGTTACTCGATTTAGAGGGAAATGTCTTACAACAATTAGTACTCGTATTTCATAGCGACGCAAAATTTCGTGTGAATTCGTCAATGTCTGGGAGTGAGGGACGCAGTAAAGAACCATTAGTGGATCGGAAATGTGATTGTCGTAACCCAAATGAAAATCCTGTCGTTTCCATAGAAACGTTACTCGATTTAGAAGGAAATGTCTTAGAACACATAGTACTCGTATTTCATAGCGACGCAATTTCCGTGTGAATTCGTCAATGTTTGGGAGTGAGGGATGCAGTAAAGAAGGATTAGTGGATCGGAAATGTGATTGTCGTATCCCAAAAGAAAATCCTGTCGTTTCCATAGAAACGTTACTCGATTTAGAAGGAAATGTCTTAGAACACATAGTACTCGTATTTCATAGCGACGGAACTTCCGTGTGAATTCGTCAATGTTTGGGAGTGAGGGATGCAGTAAAGAACGATTAGTGGATCGGAAATGTGATTGTCGTATCCCAAAATAAAATCCTGTCGTTTCCATAGAAACGTTACTCGATTTAGAAGGAAATGTCTTAGAACACATAGTACTCGTATTTCACAGCGACGGAATTTCCGTGTGAATTCGTCAATGTTTGGGAGTGAGGGATGCAGTAAAGAAGGATTAGTGGATCGGAAATGTGATTGTCGTATCCCAAAAGGAAATCCTGTCGTTTCCATAGAAACGTTACTCGATTTAGAAGGAAATGTCTTAGAACACATAGTACTCGTATTTCACAGCGACGGAATTTCCGTGTGAATTCGTCAGTGTTTGGGAGTGAGGGATGCAGTAATGAAGGATTAGTGGATCGGAAATGAGATTGTCGTATCCCAAAAGAAAATCCTGTCGTTCCATAGAAACGTTACTCGATTTAGAAGGAATTGTCTTAGAACACATAGTACTCGTATTTCACAGCGACGGAATTTCCGTGTGAAATTGTCAGTGTTTGGGAGTGAGGGATGCAGTAAAGAAGGATTAGTGGATCGGAAATGAGATTGTCGTATCCCAAAAGAAAATCCTGTCGTTTCCATAGAAACGTTACTCGATTTAGAAGGAAATGTCTTAGAACACATAGTACTCGTATTTCACTGCGACGGAATTTCCATGTGAATTCGTCAATGTTTGGGAGTGAGGGATGCAGTAAAGAAGGATTAGTGGATCGGAAATGTGATTGTCGTATCCCAAAAGAAAATCCTGTCGTTTCCATAGAAACGTTACTCGATTTAGAAGGAAATGTCTTAGAACACATAGTACTCGTATTTCACAGCGACGGAATTTCCGTGTGAATTCGTCAATGTTTGGGAGTGAGGGATGCAGTAAAGAAGGATTAGTGGATCGGAAATGAGATTGTCGTATCCCAAAAGAAAATCCTGTCGTTTCCATAGAAACGTTACTCGATTTAGAAGGAAATGTCTTAGAACACATAGTACTCGTATTTCACAGCGACGGATTTTCCGTGTGAATTCGTCAATATTTGATTGTGAGGGATGCAGTAAAGAAGGATTAGTGGATCGGAAATGAGATTGTCGTATCCCAAAAGAATATCCTGTCGTTTCCATAGAAACATTACTCGATTTAGAAGGAAATGTCTTAGAACACATAGTACTCGTATTTCATAGCGACGGGATTTCCGTGTGAATTCGTCAATGTTTGGGAGTGAGGGATGCAGTAAAGAAGGATTAGTGGATCGGAAATGTGATTGTCGTATCCCAAAAGAAAATCCTGTCGTTTCCATAGAAACGTTACTCGTTTTAGAAGGAAATGTCTTAGAACACATAGTACTCGTATATCATAGCGACGGAATTTCCGTGTGAATTCGTCAATGTTTGGGAGTGAGGGATGCAGTAAAGAACGATTAGTGGATCGGAAATGTGATTGTCGTATCCCAAAAGAAAATCCTGTCGTTTCCATAGAAACGTTACTCAATTTAGAAGGAAATGTCTTAGAACACATAGTACTCGTATTTCATAGCGACGGAATTTCCGTGTGAATTCGTCAATGTTTGGGAGTGAGGGATGCAGTAAAGAAGGATTAGTGGATCGGAAATGTGATTGTCGTATCCCAAAAGGAAATCCTGTCGTTTCCATAGAAACTTTACTCGATTTAGAAGAAAATGTCTTAGAACACATAGTACTCGTATTTCACAGCGACGGTTTCCGTGTGAATTCGTCAGTGTTTGGGAGTGAGGGATGCAGTAAAGAAGGATTAGTGGATCGGAAATGAGATTGTCGTATCCCAAAAGAAAATCCTGTCGTTTCCATAGAAACGTGACTCGATTTAGAAGGAAATGTCTTAGAACACATAGTACTCGTATTTCACAGCGACGGAATTTCCGTGTGAATTCGTCAGTGTTTGGGAGTGAGGGATGCAGTAAAGAAGGATTAGTGGATTGGAAATGAGATTGTCGTATCCCAAAAGAAAATCCTGTCGTTTCCATAGAAACGTTACTCGATTTAGAAGGAAATGTCTTAGAACACATAGTACTCGTATTTCACAGCGACGGAATTTCCGTGTGAATTCGTCAATGTTTGGGAGTGAGGGATGCAGTAAAGAAGGATTAGTGGATCGGAAATGTGATTGTCGTATCCCAAAAGAAAATCGGGTCGTTTCCATAGAAACGTTACTCGATTTAGAAGGAAATGTCTTAGAACACATAGTACTCGTATTTCACAGCGACGGTTTCCGTGTGAATTCGTCAATGTTCAGGAGTGAGGGATGCAGTAAAGAAGGATTAGTGGATCGGAAATGAGATTGTCGTATCCCAAAAGAAAATCCTGTCGTTTCCATAGAAACGTGACTCGATTTAGAAGGAAATGTCTTAGAACACATAGTACTCGTATTTCACAGCGACGGAATTTCCGTGTGAATTCGTCAGTGTTTGGGAGTGAGGGATGCAGTAAAGAAGGATTAGTGGATTGGAAATGAGATTGTCGTATCCCAAAAGAAAATCCTGTCGTTTCCATAGAAACGTTACTCGATTTAGAAGGAAATGTCTTAGAACACATAGTACTCGTATTTCACAGCGACGGAATTTCCGTGTGAATTCGTCAATGTTTGGGAGTGAGGGATGCAGTAAAGAAGGATTAGTGGATCGGAAATGTGATTGTCGTATCCCAAAAGAAAATCGGGTCGTTTCCATAGAAACGTTACTCGATTTAGAAGGAAATGTCTTAGAACACATAGTACTCGTTTTTCACAGCGACGGAATTTCCGTGTGAATTCGTCAATGTTCAGGAGTGAGGGATGCAGTAAAGAAGGATTAGTGGATCGGAAATGAGATTGTCGTATCCCAAAAGAAAATCCTGTCGTTTCCATAGAAACGTTACTCGATTTAGAAGGAAATGTCTTAGAACACATAGTACTCGTATTTCACAGCGACGGAATTTCCGTGTGAATTCGTCAATGTTTGGGAGTGAGGGATGCAGTAAAGAAGGATTAGTGGATCGGAAATGAGATTGTCGTATCCCAAAAGAAAATCCTGTCGTTTCCATAGAAACGTTACTCGATTTAGAAGGAAATGTCTTACAACACATAGTACTCGTATTTCACAGCGACGGAATTTCCGTGTGAATTCGTCAATGTTTGGGAGTGAGGGATGCAGTAAAGAAGGATTAGTGGAACGGAAATGAGATTGTCGTATCCCAAAAGAAAATCCTGTCGTTTCCATAGAAACGTTACTCGATTTAGAAGGAAATGTCTTAGAACACATAGTACTCGTATTTCACAGCGACGGAATTTCCGTGTGAATTCGTCAATGTTTGGGAGTGAGGGATGCAGTAAAGAAGGATTAGTGGATCGGAAATGAGATTGTCGTATCCCAAAAGAAAATTCTGTCGTTTCCATAGAAACGTTACTCGATTTAGAAGGAAATGTCTTAGAACACATAGTACTCGTATTTCACAACGACGGAATTTCCGTGTGAATTCGTCAATGTTTGGGAGTGAGGGATGCAGTAAAGAAGGATTAGTGGAACGGAAATGAGATTGTCGTATCCCAAAAGAAAATCCTGTCGTTTCCATAGAAACGTTACTCGATTTAGAAGGAAATGTCTTAGAACACATAGTACTCGTATTTCACAGCGACGGAATTTCCGTGTGAATTCGTCAATGTTTGGGAGTGAGGGATGCAGTAAAGAAGGATTAGTGGATCGGAAATGAGATTGTCGTATCCCAAAAGAAAATCCTGTCGTTTTCATAGTAACGTTACTCGATTTAGAAGGAAATGTCTTAGAACACATAGTACTCGTATTTCACAGCGACGGAATTTCCGTGTGAATTCGTCAATGTTTGGGAGTGAGGGATGCAGTAAAGAAGGATTAGTGGAACGGAAATGAGATTGTCGTATCCCAAAAGAAAATCCTGTCGTTTCCATAGAAACGTTACTCGATTTAGAAGGAAATGTCTTAGAACACATAGTACTCGTATTCCACAGCGACGGAATTTCCGTGTGAATTCGTCAATGTTTGGGAGTGAGGGATGCAGTAAAGAAGGATTAGTGGATCGGAAATGTGATTGTCGTATCCCAAAAGAAAATCCTGTCGTTTCCATAGAAACGTTACTCGATTTAGAAGGAAATGTCTTAGAACACATAGTACTCGTATTTCACAGCGACGGAATTTCCGTGTGAATTCGTCAATGTTTGGGAGTGAGGGATGCAGTAAAGAAGGATTGGTGGATCGGAAATGAGATTGTCGTATCCCAAATGAAAATCCTGTCGTTTCCATGGAAACGTGACTCGATTTAGAAGGAAATGTCTTAGAACACATAGTACTCGTATTTCACAGCGACGGAATTTCCGTGTGAATTCGTCAATGTTTGGGAGTGAGGGATGCAGTAAAGAAGGATTTGTGGATCGAAAATGAGATTGTCGTATCCCAAAAGAAAATCCTGTCGTTTCCATAGAAACGTTACTCGATTTAGAAGGAAATGTCTTAGAACACATAGTACTCGTATTTCACAGCGACGGAATTTCCGTGTGAATTCGTCAATGTTTGGGAGTGAGGGATGCAGTAAAGAAGGATTAGTGGATCGGAAATGTGATTGTCGTATCCCAAAAGAAAATCGGGTCGTTTCCATAGAAACGTTACTCGATTTAGAAGGAAATGTCTTAGAACACATAGTACTCGTTTTTCACAGCGACGGAATTTCCGTGTGAATTCGTCAATGTTCAGGAGTGAGGGATGCAGTAAAGAAGGATTAGTGGATCGGAAATGAGATTGTCGTATCCCAAAAGAAAATCCTGTCGTTTCCATAGAAACGTTACTCGATTTAGAAGGAAATGTCTTAGAACACATAGTACTCGCATTTCACAGCGACGGAATTTCCGTGTGAATTCGTCAATGTATGGGAGTGAGGGATGCAGTAAAGAAGGATTAGTGGATCGGAAATGTGATTGTCGTATCCCAAAAGAAAATCTGTCGTTTCCATAGAAACGTTACTCGATTTAGAAGGAAATGTCTTAGAACACATAGTACTCGTATTTCACAGCGACGGAATTTCCGTGTGAATTCGTCAATGTTTGGGAGTGAGGGATGCAGTAAAGAAGGATTAGTGGATCGGAAATGAGATTGTCGTATCCCAAAAGAAAATCCTGTCGTTTCCATAGAATTGTTACTCGATTTAGAAGGAAATGTCTTAGAACACATAGTACTCGTATTTCACAGCGACGGAATTTCCGTGTGAATTCGTCAATGTATGGGAGTGGGGGATGCAGTAAAGAAGGATTAGTGGATCGGAAATGTGATTGTCGTATCCCAAAAGAAAATCTGTCGTTTCCATAGAAACGTTACTCGATTTAGAAGGAAATGTCTTAGAACACATAGTACTCGTATTTCACAGCGACGGAATTTCCGTGTGAATTCGTCAATGTTTGGGAGTGAGGGATGCAGTAAAGAAGGATTAGTGGATCGGAAATGAGATTGTCGTATCCCAAAAGAAAATCCTGTCGTTTCCATAGAATTGTTACTCGATTTAGAAGGAAATGTCTTAGAACACATAGTACTCGTATTTCACAACGACGGAATTTCCGTGTGAATTCGTCAATGTTTGGGAGTGAGGGATGCAGTAAAGAAGGATTAGTGGATCGGAAATGAGATTGTCGTATCCCAAAAGAAAATCCTGTCGTTTCCATAGAAACGTTACTCGATTTAGAAGGAAATGTCTTAGAACACATAGTACTCGTATTTCACAGCGACGGAATTTCCGTGTGAATTCGTCAATGTTTGGGAGTGAGGGATGCAGTAAAGAAGGATTAGTGGATCGGAAATGAGATTGTCGTATCCCAAAAGAAAATCCTGTCGTTTCCATAGAAACGTTACTCGATTTAGAAGGAAATGTCTTAGAACACATAGTACTCGTATTTCACAGCGACGGAATTTCCGTGTGAATTCGTCAATGTTTGGGAGTGAGGGATGCAGTAAAGAAGGATTAGTGGAACGGAAATGAGATTGTCGTATCCCAAAAGAAAATCCTGTCGTTTCCATAGAAACGTTACTCGATTTAGAAGGAAATGTCTTAGAACACATAGTACTCGTATTCCACAGCGACGGAATTTCCGTGTGAATTCGTCAATGTTTGGGAGTGAGGGATGCAGTAAAGAAGGATTAGTGGATCGGAAATGTGATTGTCGTATCCCAAAAGAAAATCCTGTCGTTTCCATAGAAACGTTACTCGATTTAGAAGGAAATGTCTTAGAACACATAGTACTCGTATTTCACAGCGACGGAATTTCCGTGTGAATTCGTCAATGTTTGGGAGTGAGGGATGCAGTAAAGAAGGATTAGTGGATCGGAAATGAGATTGTCGTATCCCAAATGAAAATCCTGTCGTTTCCATAGAAACGTTACTCGATTTAGAAGGAAATGTCTTAGAACACATAGTACTCGTATTTCACAGCGACGGAATTTCCGTGTGAATTCGTCAATGTTTGGGAGTGAGGGATGCAGTAAAGAAGGATTAGTGGATCGGAAATGAGATTGTCGTATCCCAAAAGAAAATCCTGTCGTTTCCATAGAAACGTTACTCGATTTAGAAGGAAATGTCTTAGAACACATAGTACTCGTATTCCACAGCGACGGAATTTCCGTGTGAATTCGTCAATGTTTGGGAGTGAGGGATGCAGTAAAGAGGGATTAGTGGATCGGAAATGAGATTGTCGTATCCCAAAAGAAAATCCTGTCGTTTCCATAGAAACGTTACTCGATTTAGAAGGAAATGTCTTAGAACACATAGTACTCGTATTTCACAGCGACGGAATTTCCGTGTGAATTCGTCAATGTTTGGGAGTGAGGGATGCAGTAAAGAAGGATTAGTGGATCGGAAATGAGATTGTCGTATCCCAAAAGAAAATCCTGTCGTTTCCATAGAAACGTTACTCGATTTAGAAGGAAATGTCTTAGAACACATAGTACTCGTATTTCACAGCGACGGAATTTCCGTGTGAATTCGTCAATGTTTGGGAGTGAGGGATGCAGTAAAGAAGGATTAGTGGATCGGAAATGAGATTGTCGTATCCCAAAAGAAAATCCTGTCGTTTCCATAGAATTGTTACTCGATTTAGAAGGAAATGTCTTAGAACACATAGTACTCGTATTTCACAGCGACGGAATTTCCGTGTGAATTCGTCAATGTTTGGGAGTGAGGGATGCAGTAAAGAACTATTAGTGGATCGGAAATGAGATTGTCGTATCCCAAAAGAAAATCCTGTCGTTTCCATAGAAACGTTACTCGATTTAGAAGGAAATGTCTTAGAACACATAGTACTCGTATTTCACAGCGACGGAATTTCCGTGTGAATTCGTCAATGTTTGGGAGTGAGGGATGCAGTAAAGAAGGATTAGTGGATCGGAAATGAGATTGTCGTATCCCAAAAGAAAATCCTGTCGTTTCCATAGAAACGTTACTCGATTTAGAAGGAAATGTCTTAGAACACATAGTACTCGTATTTCACAGCGACGGAATTTCCGTGTGAATTCGTCAATGTTTGGGAGTGAGGGATGCAGTAAAGAAGGATTAGTGGATCGGAAATGAGATTGTCGTATCCCAAAAGAAAATCCTGTCGTTTCCATAGAAACGTTACTCGATTTAGAAGGAAATGTCTTAGAACACATAGTACTCGTATTCCACAGCGACGGAATTTCCGTGTGAATTCGTCAATGTTTGGGAGTGAGGGATGCAGTCAATAAGGATTAGTGGAACGGAAATGAGATTGTCGTATCCCAAAAGAAAATACTGTCGTTTCCATAGAAACGTTACTCGATTTAGAAGGAAATGTCTTAGAACACATAGTACTCGTATTTCACAGCGACGGAATTTCCGTGTGAATTCGTCAATGTTTGGGAGTGAGGGATGCAGTAAAGAAGGATTAGTGGATCGGAAATGAGATTGTCGTATCCCAAAAGAAAATCCTGTCGTTTCCATAGAAACGTTACTCGATTGAGAAGGAAATGTCTTAGAACACATAGTACTCGTATTTCACAGCGACGGAATTTCCGTGTGAATTCGTCAATGTTTGGGAGTGAGGGATGCAGTAAAGAAGGATTAGTGGATCGGATATGAGATTGTCGTATCCCAAAAGAAAATCCTGTCGTTTCCATAGGAACGTTACTCGATTTAGAAGGAAGTGTCTTAGAACACATAGTACTCGTATTTCACAGCGACGGAATTTCCGTGTGAATTCGTCAATGTTTGGGAGTGAGGGATGCAGTAAAGAAGGATTAGTGGATCGGAAATGAGATTGTCGTATCCCAAAAGAAAATCCTGTCGTTTCCATAGAAACGTTACTCGATTTAGAAGGAAAGGTCTTAGAACACATAGTACTCGTATTCCACAGCGACGGAATTTCCGTGTGAATTCGTCATTGTTTGGGAGTGAGGGATGCAGTAAAGAAGGATTAGTGGATCGGAAATGAGATTGTCATATCCCAAAAGAAAATCCTGTCGTTTCCATAGAAACGTTATTCGATTTAGAAGGTAATGTCTTAGAACACATAGTACTCGTATTCCACAGCGACGGAATTTCCGTGTGAATTCGTCAATGTTTGGGAGTGAGGGATGCAGTAAAGAAGGATTAGTGGAACGGAAATGAGATTGTCGTATCCCAAAAGAAAATCCTGTCGTTTCCATAGAAACGTTACTCGATTTAGAAGGAAATGTCTTAGAACACATAGTACTCGTATTTCACAGCGACGGAATTTCCGTGTGAATTCGTCAATGTTTGGGAGTGAGGGATGCAGTAAAGAAGGATTAGTGGATCGGAAATGAGATTGTCGTATCCCAAAAGAAAATCCTGTCGTTTCCATAGAAACGTTACTCGATTTAGAAGGAAATGTCTTAGAACACATAGTACTCGTATTTCACAGCGACGGAATTTCCGTGTGAATTCGTCAATGTTTGGGAGTGAGGGATGCAGTAAAGAAGGATTAGTGGATCGGAAATGAGATTGTCGTATCCCAAAAGAAAATCCTGTCGTTTCCATAGAAACGTTACTCGATTTAGAAGGAAATGTCTTAGAACACATAGTACTCGTATTTCACAGCGACGGAATTTCCGTGTGAATTCGTCAATGTTTGGGAGTGAGGGATGCAGTAAAGAAGGATTAGTGGATCGGAAATGAGATTGTCGTATCCCAAAAGAAAATCCTGTCGTTTCCATAGAAACGTTACTCGATTTAGAAGGAAATGTCTTAGAACACATAGTACTCGTATTTCACAGCGACGGAATTTCCGTGTGAATTCGTCAATGTTTGGGAGTGAGGGATGCAGTAAAGAAGGATTAGTGGATCGGAAATGAGATTGTCGTATCCCAAAAGAAAATCCTGTCGTTTCCATAGAAACGTTACTCGATTTAGAAGGAAAGGTCTTAGAACACATAGTACTCGTATTCCACAGCGACGGAATTTCCGTGTGAATTCGTCAATGTTTGGGAGTGAGGGATGCAGTAAAGAAGGATTAGTGGATCGGAAACGAGATTGTCGTATCCCAAAAGAAAATCCTGTCGTTTCCATAGAAACGTTACTCGATTTAGAAGGAAATGTCTTAGAACACATAGTACACGTATTCCACAGCGACGGAATTTCCGTGTGAATTCGTCAATGTTTGGGAGTGAGGGATGCAGTAAAGAAGGATTAGTGGAACGGAAATGAGATTGTCGTATCCCAAAAGAAAATCCTGTCGTTTCCATAGAAACGTTACTCGATTTAGAAGGAAATGTCTTAGAACACATAGTACTCGTATTTCACAGCGACGGAATTTCCGTGTGAATTCGTCAATGTTTGGGAGTGAGGGATGCAGTAAAGAAGGATTAGTGGATCGGAAATGAGATTGTCGTATCCCAAAAGAAAATCCTGTCGTTTCCATAGAAACGTTACTCGATTTAGAAGGAAATGTCTTAGAACACATAGTACTCGTATTTCACAGCGACGGAATTTCCGTGTGAATTCGTCAATGTTTGGGAGTGAGGGATGCAGTAAAGAAGGATTAGTGGATCGGAAAAGAGATTGTCGTATCCCAAAAGAAAATCCTGTCGTTTCCATAGAAACGTTACTCGATTTAGAAGGAAATGTCTTAGAACACATAGTACTCGTATTTCACAGCGACGGAATTTCCGTGTGAATTCGTCAATGTTTGGGAGTGAGGGATGCAGTAAAGAAGGATTAGTGGATCGGAAATGAGATTGTCGTATCCCAAAAGAAAATCCTGTCGTTTCCATAGAAACGTTACTCGATTTAGAAGGAAATGTCTTAGAACACATAGTACTCGTATTTCACAGCGACGGAATTTCCGTGTGAATTCGTCAATGTTTGGGAGTGAGGGATGCAGTAAAGAAGGATTAGTGGATCGGATATGAGATTGTCGTATCCCAAAAGAAAATCCTGTCGTTTCCATAGGAACGTTACTCGATTTAGAAGGAAGTGTCTTAGAACACATAGTACTCGTATTTCACAGCGACGGAATTTCCGTGTGAATTCGTCAATGTTTGGGAGTGAGGGATGCAGTAAAGAAGGATTAGTGGATCGGAAATGAGATTGTCGTATCCCAAAAGAAAATCCTGTCGTTTCCATAGAAACGTTACTCGATTTAGAAGGAAAGGTCTTAGAACACATAGTACTCGTATTCCACAGCGACGGAATTTCCGTGTGAATTCGTCAATGTTTGGGAGTGAGGGATGCAGTAAAGAAGGATTAGTGGAACGGAAATGAGATTGTCGTATCCCAAAAGAAAATCCTGTCGTTTCCATAGATACGTTACTCGATTTAGAAGGAAATGTCTTAGAACACATAGTACTCGTATTTCACAGCGACGGAATTTCCGTGTGAATTCGTCAATGTTTGGGAGTGAGGGATGCAGTAAAGACGGATTAGTGGATCGGAAATGTGATTGTCGTATCCCAAAAGAAAATCCTGTCGTTTCCATAGAAACGTTACTCGATTTAGAAGGAAATGTCTTAGAACACATAGTACTCGTATTTCACAGCGACGGAATTTCCGTGTGAATTCGTCCATGTTTGGGAGTGAGGGATGCAGTAAAGAAGGATTAGTGGATCGGAAATGAGATTGTCGTATCCCAAAAGAAAATCCTGTCGTTTCCATAGAAACGTTACTCGATTTAGAAGGAAATGTCTTAGAACACATAGTACTCGTATTTCACAGCGACGGAATTTCCGTGTGAATTCGTCAATGTTTGGGAGTGAGGGATGCAGTAAAGAAGGATTAGTGGATCGGAAATGAGATTGTCGTATCCCAAAAGAAAATCCTGTCGTTTCCATAGAAACGTTACTCGATTTAGAAGGAAATGTCTTAGAACACATAGTACTCGTATTTCACAGCGACGGAATTTCCGTGTGAATTCGTCAATGTTTATGAGTGAGGGATGCAGTAAAGAAGGATTAGTGGATCGGAAATGAGATTGTCGTATCCCAAAAGAAAATCCTGTCGTTTCCATAGAAACGTTACTCGATTTAGAAGGAAATGTCTTAGAACACATAGTACTCGTATTTCACAGCGACGGAATTTCCGTGTGAATTCGTCAATGTTTGGGAGTGAGGGATGCAGTAAAGAAGGATTAGTGGAACGGAAATGAGATTGTCGTATCCCAAAAGAAAATCCTGTCGTTTCCATAGAAACGTTACTCGATTTAGAAGGAAATGTCTTAGAACACATAGTACTCGTATTTCACAGCGACGGAATTTCCGTGTGAATTCGTCAATGTTTGGGAGTGAGGGATGCAGTAAAGAAGGATTAGTGGATCGGAAATGAGATTGTCGTATCCCAAAAGAAAATCCTGTCGTTTCCATAGAAACGTTACTCGATTTAGAAGGAAATGTCTTAGAACACATAGTACTCGTATTTCACAGCGACGGAATTTCCGTGTGAATTCGTCAATGTTTGGGAGTGAGGGATGCAGTAAAGAAGGATTAGTGGAACGGAAATGAGATTGTCGTATCCCAAAAGAAAATCCTGTCGTTTCCATAGAAACGTTACTCGATTTAGAAGGAAATGTCTTAGAACACATAGTACTCGTATTTCACAGCGACGGAATTTCCGTGTGAATTCGTCAATGTTTGGGAGTGAGGGATGCAGTAAAGAAGGATTAGTGGATCGGAAATGTGATTGTCGTATCCCAAAAGAAAATCCTGTCGTTTCCATAGAAACGTTACTCGATTTAGAAGGAAATGTCTTAGAACACATAGTACTCGTATTTCACAGCGACGGAATTTCCGTGTGAATTCGTCAATGTTTGGGAGTGAGGGATGCAGTAAAGAAGGATTAGTGGATCGGAAATGAGATTGTCGTATCCCAAAAGAAAATCCTGTCGTTTCCATAGAAACGTTACTCGATTTAGAAGGAAATGTCTTAGAACACATAGTACTCGTATTTCACAGCGACGGAATTTCCGTGTGAATTCGTCAATGTTTGGGAGTGAGGGATGCAGTAAAGAAGGATTAGTGGATCGGAAATGAGATTGTCGTATCCCAAAAGAAAATCCTGTCGTTTCCATAGAAACCTTACTCGATTTAGAAGGAAATGTCTTAGAACACATAGTTTTCGTATTCCACAGCGACGGAATTTCCGTGTGAATTCGTCATTGTTTGGGAGTGAGGGATGCACTAAAGAAGGATTAGTGGAACGGAAATGAGATTGTCGTATCCCAAAAGAAAATCCTGTCGTTTCCATAGAAACGTTACTCGATTTAGAAGGAAATGTCTTAGAACACATAGTACTCGTATTTCACAGCGACGGAATTTCCGTGTGAATTCGTCAATGTTTAGGAGTGAGGGATGCAGTAAAGAAGGATTAGTGGATCGGAAATGAGATTGTCGTATCCCAAAAGAAAATCCTGTCGTTTCCATAGAATCGTTACTCGATTTAGAAGGAAATGTCTTAGAACACATAGTACTCGTATTTCACAGCGACGGAATTTCCGTGTGAATTCGTCAATGTTTGGGAGTGAGGGATGCAGTAAAGAAGGATTAGTGGATCGGAAATGAGATTGTCGTATCCCAAAAGAAAATCCTGTCGTTTCCATAGAAACGTTACTCGATTTAGAAGGAAATGTCTTAGAACACATAGTACTCGTATTTCACAGCGACGGAATTTCCGTGTGAATTCGTCAATGTTTGGGAGTGAGGGATGCAGTAAAGAAGGATTAGTGGATCGGAAATGAGATTGTCGTATCCCAAAAGAAAATCCTGTCGTTTCCATAGAAACGTTACTCGATTTAGAAGGAAATGTCTTAGAACACATAGTACTCGTATTTCACGGCGACGGAATTTCCGTGTGAATTCGTCAATGTTTGGGAGTGAGGGATGCAGTAAAGAAGGATTAGTGGATCGGAAATGAGATTGTCGTATCCCAAAAGAAAATCCTGTCGTTTCCATAGAAACGTTACTCGATTTAGAAGGAAATGTCTTAGAACACATAGTACTCGTATTTCACAGCGACGGAATTTCCGTGTGAATTCGTCAATGTTTGGGAGTGAGGGATGCAGTAAAGAAGGATTAGTGGATCGGAAATGAGATTGTCGTATCCCAAAAGAAAATCCTGTCGTTTCCATAGAAACGTTACTCGATTTAGAAGGAAATGTCTTAGAACACATAGTACTCGTATTTCACAGCGACGGAATTTCCGTGTGAATTCGTCAATGTTTGGGAGTGAGGGATGCAGTAAAGAAGAATTAGTGGATCGGAAATGAGATTGTCGTATCCCAAAAGAAAATCCTGTCGTTTCCATAGAAACGTTACTCGATTTAGAAGGAAGTGTCTTAGAACACATAGTACTCGTATTTCACAGCGACGGAATTTCCGTGTGAATTCGTCAATGTTTGGGAGTGAGGGATGCAGTAAAGAAGGATTAGTGGATCGGAAATGAGATTGTCGTATCCCAAAAGAAAATCCTGTCGTTTCCATAGAAACGTTACTCGATTTAGAAGGAAATGTCTTAGAACACATAGTACTCGTATTTCACAGCGACGGAATTTCCGTGTGAATTCGTCAATGTTTGGGAGTGAGGGATGCAGTAAAGAAGTATTAGTGGATCGGAAATGAGATTGTCGTATCCCAAAAGAAAATCCTGTCGTTTCCATAGAAACGTTACTCGATTTAGAAGGAAATGTCTTAGAACACATAGTACTCGTATTTCACAGCGACGGAATTTCCGTGTGAATTCGTCAATGTTTGGGAGTGAGGGATGCAGTAAAGAAGGATTAGTGGATCGGAAATGAGATTGTCGTATCCCAAAAGAAAATCCTGTCGTTTCCATAGAAACGTTACTCGATTTAGAAGGAAATGTCTTAGAACACATAGTACTCGTATTTCACAGCGACGGAATTTCCGTGTGAATTCGTCAATGTTTGGGAGTGAGGGATGCAGTAAAGAAGGATTAGTGGATCGGAAATGAGATTGTCGTATCCCAAAAGAAAATCCTGTCGTTTCCATAGAAACGTTACTCGATTTAGAAGGAAATGTCTTAGAACACATAGTACTCGTATTTCACAGCGACGGAATTTCCGTGTGAATTCGTCAATGTTTGGGAGTGAGGGATGCAGTAAAGAAGGATTAGTGGATCGGATATGAGATTGTCGTATCCCAAAAGAAAATCCTGTCGTTTCCATAGGAACGTTACTCGATTTAGAAGGAAGTGTCTTAGAACACATAGTACTCGTATTTCACAGCGACGGAATTTCCGTGTGAATTCGTCAATGTTTGGGAGTGAGGGATGCAGTAAAGAAGGATTAGTGGATCGGAAATGAGATTGTCGTATCCCAAAAGAAAATCCTGTCGTTTCCATAGAAACGTTACTCGATTTAGAAGGAAAGGTCTTAGAACACATAGTACTCGTATTCCACAGCGACGGAATTTCCGTGTGAATTCGTCAATGTTTGGGAGTGAGGGATGCAGTAAAGAAGGATTAGTGGAACGGAAATGAGATTGTCGTATCCCAAAAGAAAATCCTGTCGTTTCCATAGATACGTTACTCGATTTAGAAGGAAATGTCTTAGAACACATAGTACTCGTATTTCACAGCGACGGAATTTCCGTGTGAATTCGTCAATGTTTGGGAGTGAGGGATGCAGTAAAGAAGGATTAGTGGATCGGAAATGTGATTGTCGTATCCCAAAAGAAAATCCTGTCGTTTCCATAGAAACGTTACTCGATTTAGAAGGAAATGTCTTAGAACACATAGTACTCGTATTTCACAGCGACGGAATTTCCGTGTGAATTCGTCCATGTTTGGGAGTGAGGGATGCAGTAAAGAAGGATTAGTGGATCGGAAATGAGATTGTCGTATCCCAAAAGAAAATCCTGTCGTTTCCATAGAAACGTTACTCGATTTAGAAGGAAATGTCTTAGAACACATAGTACTCGTATTTCACAGCGACGGAATTTCCGTGTGAATTCGTCAATGTTTGGGAGTGAGGGATGCAGTAAAGAAGGATTAGTGGATCGGAAATGAGATTGTCGTATCCCAAAAGAAAATCCTGTCGTTTCCATAGAAACGTTACTCGATTTAGAAGGAAATGTCTTAGAACACATAGTACTCGTATTTCACAGCGACGGAATTTCCGTGTGAATTCGTCAATGTTTATGAGTGAGGGATGCAGTAAAGAAGGATTAGTGGATCGGAAATGAGATTGTCGTATCCCAAAAGAAAATCCTGTCGTTTCCATAGAAACGTTACTCGATTTAGAAGGAAATGTCTTAGAACACATAGTACTCGTATTTCACAGCGACGGAATTTCCGTGTGAATTCGTCAATGTTTGGGAGTGAGGGATGCAGTAAAGAAGGATTAGTGGAACGGAAATGAGATTGTCGTATCCCAAAAGAAAATCCTGTCGTTTCCATAGAAACGTTACTCGATTTAGAAGGAAATGTCTTAGAACACATAGTACTCGTATTTCACAGCGACGGAATTTCCGTGTGAATTCGTCAATGTTTGGGAGTGAGGGATGCAGTAAAGAAGGATTAGTGGATCGGAAATGAGATTGTCGTATCCCAAAAGAAAATCCTGTCGTTTCCATAGAAACGTTACTCGATTTAGAAGGAAATGTCTTAGAACACATAGTACTCGTATTTCACAGCGACGGAATTTCCGTGTGAATTCGTCAATGTTTGGGAGTGAGGGATGCAGTAAAGAAGGATTAGTGGAACGGAAATGAGATTGTCGTATCCCAAAAGAAAATCCTGTCGTTTCCATAGAAACGTTACTCGATTTAGAAGGAAATGTCTTAGAACACATAGTACTCGTATTTCACAGCGACGGAATTTCCGTGTGAATTCGTCAATGTTTGGGAGTGAGGGATGCAGTAAAGAAGGATTAGTGGATCGGAAATGTGATTGTCGTATCCCAAAAGAAAATCCTGTCGTTTCCATAGAAACGTTACTCGATTTAGAAGGAAATGTCTTAGAACACATAGTACTCGTATTTCACAGCGACGGAATTTCCGTGTGAATTCGTCAATGTTTGGGAGTGAGGGATGCAGTAAAGAAGGATTAGTGGATCGGAAATGAGATTGTCGTATCCCAAAAGAAAATCCTGTCGTTTCCATAGAAACGTTACTCGATTTAGAAGGAAATGTCTTAGAACACATAGTACTCGTATTTCACAGCGACGGAATTTCCGTGTGAATTCGTCAATGTTTGGGAGTGAGGGATGCAGTAAAGAAGGATTAGTGGATCGGAAATGAGATTGTCGTATCCCAAAAGAAAATCCTGTCGTTTCCATAGAAACCTTACTCGATTTAGAAGGAAATGTCTTAGAACACATAGTTTTCGTATTCCACAGCGACGGAATTTCCGTGTGAATTCGTCATTGTTTGGGAGTGAGGGATGCAGTAAAGAAGGATTAGTGGAACGGAAATGAGATTGTCGTATCCCAAAAGAAAATCCTGTCGTTTCCATAGAAACGTTACTCGATTTAGATGGAAATGTCTTAGAACACATAGTACTCGTATTTCACAGCGACGGAATTTCCGTGTGAATTCGTCAATGTTTAGGAGTGAGGGATGCAGTAAAGAAGGATTAGTGGATCGGAAATGAGATTGTCGTATCCCAAAAGAAAATCCTGTCGTTTCCATAGAATCGTTACTCGATTTAGAAGGAAATGTCTTAGAACACATAGTACTCGTATTTCACAGCGACGGAATTTCCGTGTGAATTCGTCAATGTTTGGGAGTGAGGGATGCAGTAAAGAAGGATTAGTGGATCGGAAATGAGATTGTCGTATCCCAAAAGAAAATCCTGTCGTTTCCATAGAAACGTTACTCGATTTAGAAGGAAATGTCTTAGAACACATAGTACTCGTATTTCACAGCGACGGAATTTCCGTGTGAATTCGTCAATGTTTGGGAGTGAGGGATGCAGTAAAGAAGGATTAGTGGATCGGAAATGAGATTGTCGTATCCCAAAAGAAAATCCTGTCGTTTCCATAGAAACGTTACTCGATTTAGAAGGAAATGTCTTAGAACACATAGTACTCGTATTTCACGGCGACGGAATTTCCGTGTGAATTCGTCAATGTTTGGGAGTGAGGGATGCAGTAAAGAAGGATTAGTGGATCGGAAATGAGATTGTCGTATCCCAAAAGAAAATCCTGTCGTTTCCATAGAAACGTTACTCGATTTAGAAGGAAATGTCTTAGAACACATAGTACTCGTATTTCACAGCGACGGAATTTCCGTGTGAATTCGTCAATGTTTGGGAGTGAGGGATGCAGTAAAGAAGGATTAGTGGATCGGAAATGAGATTGTCGTATCCCAAAAGAAAATCCTGTCGTTTCCATAGAAACGTTACTCGATTTAGATGGAAATGTCTTAGAACACATAGTACTCGTATTTCACAGCGACGGAATTTCCGTGTGAATTCGTCAATGTTTGGGAGTGAGGGATGCAGTAAAGAAGAATTAGTGGATCGGAAATGAGATTGTCGTATCCCAAAAGAAAATCCTGTCGTTTCCATAGAAACGTTACTCGATTTAGAAGGAAATGTCTTAGAACACATAGTACTCGTATTTCACAGCGACGGAATTTCCGTGTGAATTCGTCAATGTTTGGGAGTGAGGGATGCAGTAAAGAAGGATTAGTGGAACGGAAATGAGATTGTCGTATCCCAAAAGAAAATCCTGTCGTTTCCATAGAAACGTTACTCGATTTAGAAGGAAATGTCTTAGAACACATAGTACTCGTATTTCACAGCGACGGAATTTCCGTGTGAATTCGTCAATGTTTGGGAGTGAGGGATGCAGTAAAGAAGGATTAGTGGATCGGAAATGTGATTGTCGTATCCCAAAAGAAAATCCTGTCGTTTCCATAGAAACGTTACTCGATTTAGAAGGAAATGTCTTAGAACACATAGTACTCGTATTTCACAGCGACGGAATTTCCGTGTGAATTCGTCAATGTTTGGGAGTGAGGGATGCAGTAAAGAAGGATTAGTGGATCGGAAATGAGATTGTCGTATCCCAAAAGAAAATCCTGTCGTTTCCATAGAAACGTTACTCGATTTAGAAGGAAATGTCTTAGAACACATAGTACTCGTATTTCACAGCGACGGAATTTCCGTGTGAATTCGTCAATGTTTGGGAGTGAGGGATGCAGTAAAGAAGGATTAGTGGATCGGAAATGAGATTGTCGTATCCCAAAAGAAAATCCTGTCGTTTCCATAGAAACCTTACTCGATTTAGAAGGAAATGTCTTAGAACACATAGTTTTCGTATTCCACAGCGACGGAATTTCCGTGTGAATTCGTCATTGTTTGGGAGTGAGGGATGCAGTAAAGAAGGATTAGTGGAACGGAAATGAGATTGTCGTATCCCAAAAGAAAATCCTGTCGTTTCCATAGAAACGTTACTCGATTTAGATGGAAATGTCTTAGAACACATAGTACTCGTATTTCACAGCGACGGAATTTCCGTGTGAATTCGTCAATGTTTAGGAGTGAGGGATGCAGTAAAGAAGGATTAGTGGATCGGAAATGAGATTGTCGTATCCCAAAAGAAAATCCTGTCGTTTCCATAGAATCGTTACTCGATTTAGAAGGAAATGTCTTAGAACACATAGTACTCGTATTTCACAGCGACGGAATTTCCGTGTGAATTCGTCAATGTTTGGGAGTGAGGGATGCAGTAAAGAAGGATTAGTGGATCGGAAATGAGATTGTCGTATCCCAAAAGAAAATCCTGTCGTTTCCATAGAAACGTTACTCGATTTAGAAGGAAATGTCTTAGAACACATAGTACTCGTATTTCACAGCGACGGAATTTCCGTGTGAATTCGTCAATGTTTGGGAGTGAGGGATGCAGTAAAGAAGGATTAGTGGATCGGAAATGAGATTGTCGTATCCCAAAAGAAAATCCTGTCGTTTCCATAGAAACGTTACTCGATTTAGAAGGAAATGTCTTAGAACACATAGTACTCGTATTTCACGGCGACGGAATTTCCGTGTGAATTCGTCAATGTTTGGGAGTGAGGGATGCAGTAAAGAAGGATTAGTGGATCGGAAATGAGATTGTCGTATCCCAAAAGAAAATCCTGTCGTTTCCATAGAAACGTTACTCGATTTAGAAGGAAATGTCTTAGAACACATAGTACTCGTATTTCACAGCGACGGAATTTCCGTGTGAATTCGTCAATGTTTGGGAGTGAGGGATGCAGTAAAGAAGGATTAGTGGATCGGAAATGAGATTGTCGTATCCCAAAAGAAAATCCTGTCGTTTCCATAGAAACGTTACTCGATTTAGATGGAAATGTCTTAGAACACATAGTACTCGTATTTCACAGCGACGGAATTTCCGTGTGAATTCGTCAATGTTTGGGAGTGAGGGATGCAGTAAAGAAGAATTAGTGGATCGGAAATGAGATTGTCGTATCCCAAAAGAAAATCCTGTCGTTTCCATAGAAACGTTACTCGATTTAGAAGGAAGTGTCTTAGAACACATAGTACTCGTATTTCACAGCGACGGAATTTCCGTGTGAATTCGTCAATGTTTGGGAGTGAGGGATGCAGTAAAGAAGGATTAGTGGATCGGAAATGAGATTGTCGTATCCCAAAAGAAAATCCTGTCGTTTCCATAGAAACGTTACTCGATTTAGAAGGAAATGTCTTAGAACACATAGTACTCGTATTTCACAGCGACGGAATTTCCGTGTGAATTCGTCAATGTTTGGGAGTGAGGGATGCAGTAAAGAAGTATTAGTGGATCGGAAATGAGATTGTCGTATCCCAAAAGAAAATCCTGTCGTTTCCATAGAAACGTTACTCGATTTAGAAGGAAATGTCTTAGAACACATAGTACTCGTATTTCACAGCGACGGAATTTCCGTGTGAATTCGTCAATGTTTGGGAGTGAGGGATGCAGTAAAGAAGGATTAGTGGATCGGAAATGAGATTGTCGTATCCCAAAAGAAAATCCTGTCGTTTCCATAGAAACGTTACTCGATTTAGAAGGAAATGTCTTAGAACACATAGTACTCGTATTTCACAGCGACGGAATTTCCGTGTGAATTCGTCAATGTTTGGGAGTGAGGGATGCAGTAAAGAAGGATTAGTGGATCGGAAATGAGATTGTCGTATCCCAAAAGAAAATCCTGTCGTTTCCATAGAAACGTTACTCGATTTAGAAGGAAATGTCTTAGAACACATAGTACTCGTATTTCACAGCGACGGAATTTCCGTGTGAATTCGTCAATGTTTGGGAGTGAGGGATGCAGTAAAGAAGGATTAGTGGATCGGAAATGAGATTGTCGTATCCCAAAAGAAAATCCTGTCGTTTCCATAGAAACGTTACTCGATTTAGAAGGAAATGTCTTAGAACACATAGTACTCGTATTTCACAGCGACGGAATTTCCGTGTGAATTCGTCAATGTTTGGGAGTGAGGGATGCAGTAAAGAAGGATTAGTGGATCGGAAATGAGATTGTCGTATCCCAAAAGAAAATCCTGTCGTTTCCATAGAAACGTTACTCGATTTAGAAGGAAATGTCTTAGAACACATAGTACTCGTATTCCACAGCGACGGAATTTCCGTGTGAATTCGTCAATGTTTGGGAGTGAGGGATGCAGTAAAGAAGGATTAGTGGAACGGAAATGTGATTGTCGTATCCCAAAAGAAAATCCTGTTGTTTCCATAGAATCGTTACTCGATTTAGAAGGAAATGTCTTAGAACACATAGTACTCGTATTTCACAGCGACAGAATTTCCGTGTGAATTCGTCAATGTTTGGGAGTGAGGGATGCAGTATAGAAGGATTAGTGGATCGGAAATGAGATTGTCGTATCCCAAAAGAAAATCCTGTCGTTTCCATAGAAACGTTACTCGATTTAGAAGGAAATGTCTTAGAACACATAGTACTCGTATTCCACAGCGACGGAATTTCCGTGTGAATTCGTCAATGTTTGGGAGTGAGGGATGCAGTAAAGAAGGATTAGTGGAACGGAAATGAGATTGTCGTATCCCAAAAGAAAATCCTGTCGTTTCCATAGAAACGTTACTCGACTTAGAAGGAAATGTCTTAGAACACATAGTACTCGTATTTCACAGCGACGGAATTTCCGTGTGAATTCGTCAATGTTTGGGAGTGAGGGATGCAGTAAAGAAGGATTAGTGGATCGGAAATGAGATTGTCGTATCCCAAAAGAAAATCCTGTCGTTTCCATAGAATCGTTACTCGATTTAGAAGGAAATGTCTTAGAACACATAGTACTCGTATTTCACAGCGACGGAATTTCCGTGTGAATTCGTCAATGTTTGGGAGTGAGGGATGCAGTAAAGAAGGATTAGTGGATCGGAAATGAGATTGTCGTATCCCAAAAGAAAATCCTGTCGTTTCCATAGAAACGTTACTCGATTTAGAAGGAAAGGTCTTAGAACACATAGTACTCGTATTCCACAGCGACGGAATTTCCGTGTGAATTCGTCAATGTTTGGGAGTGAGGGATGCAGTAAAGAAGGATTAGTGGAACGGAAATGAGATTGTCGTATCCCAAAAGAAAATCCTGTCGTTTCCATAGAAACGTTACTCGATTTAGAAGGAAATGTCTTAGAACACATAGTACTCGTATTTCACAGCGACGGAATTTCCGTGTGAATTCGTCAATGTTTGGGAGTGAGGGATGCAGTAAAGAAGGATTAGTGGAACGGAAATGAGATTGTCGTATCCCAAAAGAAAATCCTGTCGTTTCCATAGAAACGTTACTCGATTTAGAAGGAAATGTCTTAGAACACATAGTACTCGTATTTCACAGCGACGGAATTTCCGTGTGAATTCGTCAATGTTTGGGAGTGAGGGATGCAGTAAAGAAGGATTAGTGGATCGGAAATGTGATTGTCGTATCCCAAAAGAAAATCCTGTCGTTTCCATAGAAACGTTACTCAATTTAGAAGGAAATGTCTTAGAACACATAGTACTCGTATTTCACAGCGACGGAATTTCCGTGTGAATTCGTAAATGTTTGGGAGTGAGGGATGCAGTAAAGAACTATTAGTGGATCGGAAATGAGATTGTCGTATCCCAAAAGAAAATCCTGTCGTTTCCATAGAAACGTTACTCGATTTAGAAGGAAATGTCTTAGAACACATAGTACTCGCATTTCACAGCGACGGAATTTCCGTGTGAATTCGTCAATGTTTGGGAGTGAGGGATGCAGTAAAGAACTATTAGTGGATCGGAAATGAGATTGTCGTATCCCAAAAGAAAATCCTGTCGTTTCCATAGAAACGTTACTCGATTTAGAAGGAAATGTCTTAGAACACATAGTACTCGTATTTCACAGCGTCGGAATTTCCGTGTGAATTCGTCAATGTTTGGGAGTGAGGGATGCAGTAAAGAACTATTAGTGGATCGGAAATGAGATTGTCCTATCCCAAAAGAAAATCCTGTCGTTTCCATAGAAACGTTACTCGATTTAGAAGGAAACGTCTTAGAACACATAGTACTCGCATTTCACAGCGACGGAATTTCCGTGTGAATTCGTCAATGTTTGGGAGTGAGGGATGCAGTAAAGAACTATTAGTGGATCGGAAATGAGATTGTCGTATCCCAAAAGAAAATCCTGTCGTTTCCATAGAAACGTTACTCGATTTAGAAGGAAATGTCTTAGAACACATAGTACTCGTATTTCACAGCGACGGAATTTCCGTGTGAATTCGTCAATGTTTGGGAGTGAGGGATGCAGTAAAGAACTATTAGTGGATCGGAAATGAGATTGTCGTATCCCAAAAGAAAATCCTGTCGTTTCCATAGAAACGTTACTCGATTTAGAAGGAAATGTCTTAGAACACATAGTACTCGTATTTCACAGCGACGGAATTTCCGTGTGAATTCGTCAATGTTTGGGAGTGAGGGATGCAGTAAAGAACTATTAGTGGATCGGAAATGAGATTGTCGTATCCCAAAAGAAAATCCTGTCGTTTCCATAGAAACGTTACTCGATTTAGAAGGAAATGTCTTAGAACACATAGTACTCGCATTTCACAGCGACGGAATTTCCGTGTGAATTCGTCAATGTTTGGGAGTGAAGGATGCAGTAAAGAACTATTAGTGGATTGGAAATGAGATTGTCGTATCCCAAAAGAAAATCCTGTCGTTTCCATAGAAACGTTACTCGATTTAGAAGGAAATGTCTTAGAACACATAGTACTCGTATTTCACAGCGACGGAATTTCCGTGTGAATTCGTCAATGTTTGGGAGTGAGGGATGCAGTAAAGAACTATTAGTGGATCGGAAATGAGATTGTCGTATCCCAAAAGAAAATCCTGTCGTTTCCATAGAAACGTTACTCGATTTAGAAGGAAATGTCTTAGAACACATAGTACTCGCATTTCACAGCGACGGAATTTCCGTGTGAATTCGTCAATGTTTGGGAGTGAGGGATGCAATAAAGAACTATTAGTGGATCGGAAATGAGATTGTCGTATCCCAAAAGAAAATCCTGTCGTTTCCATAGAAACATTACTCGATTTAGAAGGAAATGTCTTAGAACACATAGTACTCGTATTTCACAGCGACGGAATTTCCGTGTGAATTCGTCAATGTTTGGGAGTGAGGGATGCAGTAAAGAACTATTAGTGGATCGGAAATGAGATTGTCGTATCCCAAAAGAAAATCCTGTCGTTTCCATAGAAACGTTACTCGATTTAGAAGGAAATGTCTTAGAACACATAGTACTCGCATTTCACAGCGACGGAATTTCCGTGTGAATTCGTCAATGTTTGGGAGTGAGGGATGCAGTAAAGAACTATTAGTGGATCGGAAATGAGATTGTCGTATCCCAAAAGAAAATCCTGTCGTTTCCATAGAAATGTTACTCGATTTAGAAGGAAATGTCTTAGAACACATAGTACTCGCATTTCACAGCGACGGAATTTCCGTGTGAATTCGTCAATGTTTGGGAGTGAGGGATGCAGTAAAGAACTATTAGTGGATCGGAAATGAGATTGTCGTATCCCAAAAGAAAATCCTGTCGTTTCCATAGAAACGTTACTCGATTTAGAAGGAAATGTCTTAGAACACATAGTACTCGTATTTCACAGCGACGGAATTTCCGTGTGAATTCGTCAATGTTTGGGAGTGAGGGATGCAGTAAAGAACTATTAGTGGATCGGAAATGAGATTGTCGTATCCCAAAAGAAAATCCTGTCGTTTCCATAGAAACGTTACTCGATTTAGAAGGAAATGTCTTAGAACACATAGTACTCGCATTTCACAGCGACGGAATTTCCGTGTGAATTCGTCAATGTTTGGGAGTGAGGGATGCAGTAAAGAACTATTAGTGGATCGGAAATGAGATTGTCGTATCCCAAAAGAAAATCCTGTCGTTTCCATAGACACGTTACTCGATTTAGAAGGAAATGTCTTAGAACACATAGTACTCGTATTTCACAGCGACGGAATTTCCGTGTGAATTCGTCAATGTTTGGGAGTGAGGGATGCAGTAAAGAACTATTAGTGGATCGGAAATGAGATTGTCGTATCCCAAAAGAAAATCCTGTCGTTTCCATAGAAACGTTACTCGATTTAGAAGGAAATGTCTTAGAACACATAGTACTCGTATTTCACAGCGACGGAATTTCCGTGTGAATTCGTCAATGTTTGGGAGTGAGGGATGCAGTAAAGAACTATTAGTGGATCGGAAATGAGATTGTCGTATCCCAAAAGAAAATCCTGTCGTTTCCATAGAAACGTTACTCGATTTAGAAGGAAATGTCTTAGAAGACATAGTACTCGTATTTCACAGCGACGGAATTTCCGTGTGAATTCGTCAATGTTTGGGAGTGAGGGATGCAGTAAAGAAGGATTAGTGGATCGGAAATGAGATTGTCGTATCCCAAAAGAAAATCCTGTCGTTTCCATAGAAACGTTACTCGACTTAGATGGAAATGTCTTAGAACACATAGTACTCGTATTTCACAGCGACGGAATTTCCGTGTGAATTCGTCAATGTTTGGGAGTGAGGGATGCAGTAAAGAAGGATTAGTGGATCGGAAATGAGATTGTCGTATCCCAAAAGAAAATCCTGTCGTTTCCATAGAAACGTTACTCGATTTAGAAGGAAATGTCTTAGAACACATAGTACTCGTATTTCACAGCGACGGAATTTCCGCGTGAATTCGTCAATGTTTGGGAGTGAGGGATGCAGTAAAGAACTATTAGTGGATCGGAAATGAGATTGTCGTATCCCAAAAGAAAATCCTGTCGTTTCCATAGAAACGTTACTAGATTTAGAAGGAAATGTCTTAGAACACATAGTACTCGTATTTCACAGCGACGGAATTTCCGTGTGAATTCGTCAATGTTTGGGAGTGAGGGATGCAGTAAAGAACTATTAGTGGATCGGAAATGAGATTGTCGTATCCCAAAAGAAAATCCTGTCGTTTCCATAGAAACGTTACTCGAGTTAGAAGGAAATGTCTTAGAACACATAGTACTCGTATTTCACAGCGACGGAATTTCCGTGTGAATTCGTCAAAGTTTGGGAGTGAGGGATGCAGTAAAGAAGGATTAGTGGATCGGAAATGAGATTGTCGTATCCCAAAAGAAAATCCTGTCGTTTCCATAGAAACGTTACTCGATTTAGAAGGAAATGTCTTAGAACACATAGTACTCGTATTTCACAGCGACGGAATTTCCGTGTGAATTCGTCAATGTTTGGGAGTGAGGGATGCAGTAAAGAACTATTAGTGGATCGGAAATGAGATTGTCGTATCCCAAAAGAAAATCCTGTCGTTTCCATAGAAACGTTACTCGATTTAGAAGGAAATGTCTTAGAAGACATAGTACTCGTATTTCACAGCGACGGAATTTCCGTGTGAATTCGTCAATGTTTGGGAGTGAGGGATGCAGTAAAGAAGGATTAGTGGATCGGAAATGAGATTGTCGTATCCCAAAAGAAAATCCTGTCGTTTCCATAGAAACGTTACTCGACTTAGAAGGAAATGTCTTAGAACACATAGTACTCGTATTTCACAGCGACGGAATTTCCGTGTGAATTCGTCAATGTTTGGGAGTGAGGGATGCAGTAAAGAAGGATTAGTGGATCGGAAATGAGATTGTCGTATCCCAAAAGAAAATCCTGTCGTTTCCATAGAAACGTTACTCGATTTAGAAGGAAATGTCTTAGAACACATAGTACTCGTATTTCACAGCGACGGAATTTCCGCGTGAATTCGTCAATGTTTGGGAGTGAGGGATGCAGTAAAGAACTATTAGTGGATCGGAAATGAGATTGTCGTATCCCAAAAGAAAATCCTGTCGTTTCCATAGAAACGTTACTAGATTTAGAAGGAAATGTCTTAGAACACATAGTACTCGTATTTCACAGCGACGGAATTTCCGTGTGAATTCGTCAATGTTTGGGAGTGAGGGATGCAGTAAAGAACTATTAGTGGATCGGAAATGAGATTGTCGTATCCCAAAAGAAAATCCTGTCGTTTCCATAGAAACGTTACTCGAGTTAGAAGGAAATGTCTTAGAACACATAGTACTCGTATTTCACAGCGACGGAATTTCCGTGTGAATTCGTCAAAGTTTGGGAGTGAGGGATGCAGTAAAGAAGGATTAGTGGATCGGAAATGAGATTGTCGCATCCCAAAAGAAAATCCTGTCGTTTCCATAGAAACGTTACTCGATTTAGAAGGAAATGTCTTAGAACACATAGTACTCGTATTTCACAGCGACGGAATTTCCGTGTGAATTCGTCAATGTTTGGGAGTGAGGGATGCAATAAAGAACTATTAGTGGATCGGAAATGAGATTGTCGTATCCCAAAAGAAAATCCTGTCGTTTCCATAGAAACATTACTCGATTTAGAAGGAAATGTCTTAGAACACATAGTACTCGTATTTCACAGCGACGGAATTTCCGTGTGAATTCGTCAATGTTTGGGAGTGAGGGATGCAGTAAAGAACTATTAGTGGATCGGAAATGAGATTGTCGTATCCCAAAAGAAAATCCTGTCGTTTCCATAGAAACGTTACTCGATTTAGAAGGAAATGTCTTAGAACACATAGTACTCGCATTTCACAGCGACGGAATTTCCGTGTGAATTCGTCAATGTTTGGGAGTGAGGGATGCAGTAAAGAACTATTAGTGGATCGGAAATGAGATTGTCGTATCCCAAAAGAAAATCCTGTCGTTTCCATAGAAATGTTACTCGATTTAGAAGGAAATGTCTTAGAACACATAGTACTCGCATTTCACAGCGACGGAATTTCCGTGTGAATTCGTCAATGTTTGGGAGTGAGGGATGCAGTAAAGAACTATTAGTGGATCGGAAATGAGATTGTCGTATCCCAAAAGAAAATCCTGTCGTTTCCATAGAAACGTTACTCGATTTAGAAGGAAATGTCTTAGAACACATAGTACTCGTATTTCACAGCGACGGAATTTCCGTGTGAATTCGTCAATGTTTGGGAGTGAGGGATGCAGTAAAGAACTATTAGTGGATCGGAAATGAGATTGTCGTATCCCAAAAGAAAATCCTGTCGTTTCCATAGAAACGTTACTCGATTTAGAAGGAAATGTCTTAGAACACATAGTACTCGCATTTCACAGCGACGGAATTTCCGTGTGAATTCGTCAATGTTTGGGAGTGAGGGATGCAGTAAAGAACTATTAGTGGATCGGAAATGAGATTGTCGTATCCCAAAAGAAAATCCTGTCGTTTCCATAGACACGTTACTCGATTTAGAAGGAAATGTCTTAGAACACATAGTACTCGTATTTCACAGCGACGGAATTTCCGTGTGAATTCGTCAATGTTTGGGAGTGAGGGATGCAGTAAAGAACTATTAGTGGATCGGAAATGAGATTGTCGTATCCCAAAAGAAAATCCTGTCGTTTCCATAGAAACGTTACTCGATTTAGAAGGAAATGTCTTAGAACACATAGTACTCGTATTTCACAGCGACGGAATTTCCGTGTGAATTCGTCAATGTTTGGGAGTGAGGGATGCAGTAAAGAACTATTAGTGGATCGGAAATGAGATTGTCGTATCCCAAAAGAAAATCCTGTCGTTTCCATAGAAACGTTACTCGATTTAGAAGGAAATGTCTTAGAAGACATAGTACTCGTATTTCACAGCGACGGAATTTCCGTGTGAATTCGTCAATGTTTGGGAGTGAGGGATGCAGTAAAGAAGGATTAGTGGATCGGAAATGAGATTGTCGTATCCCAAAAGAAAATCCTGTCGTTTCCATAGAAACGTTACTCGACTTAGAAGGAAATGTCTTAGAACACATAGTACTCGTATTTCACAGCGACGGAATTTCCGTGTGAATTCGTCAATGTTTGGGAGTGAGGGATGCAGTAAAGAAGGATTAGTGGATCGGAAATGAGATTGTCGTATCCCAAAAGAAAATCCTGTCGTTTCCATAGAAACGTTACTCGATTTAGAAGGAAATGTCTTAGAACACATAGTACTCGTATTTCACAGCGACGGAATTTCCGCGTGAATTCGTCAATGTTTGGGAGTGAGGGATGCAGTAAAGAACTATTAGTGGATCGGAAATGAGATTGTCGTATCCCAAAAGAAAATCCTGTCGTTTCCATAGAAACGTTACTAGATTTAGAAGGAAATGTCTTAGAACACATAGTACTCGTATTTCACAGCGACGGAATTTCCGTGTGAATTCGTCAATGTTTGGGAGTGAGGGATGCAGTAAAGAACTATTAGTGGATCGGAAATGAGATTGTCGTATCCCAAAAGAAAATCCTGTCGTTTCCATAGAAACGTTACTCGAGTTAGAAGGAAATGTCTTAGAACACATAGTACTCGTATTTCACAGCGACGGAATTTCCGTGTGAATTCGTCAAAGTTTGGGAGTGAGGGATGCAGTAAAGAAGGATTAGTGGATCGGAAATGAGATTGTCGTATCCCAAAAGAAAATCCTGTCGTTTCCATAGAAACGTTACTCGATTTAGAAGGAAATGTCTTAGAACACATAGTACTCGTATTTCACAGCGACGGAATTTCCGTGTGAATTCGTCAATGTTTGGGAGTGAGGGATGCAGTAAAGAAGGATTAGTGGATCGGAAATGAGATTGTCGTATCCCAAAAGAAAATCCTGTCGTTTCCATAGAAACGTTACTCGATTTAGAAGGAAATGTCTTAGAACACATAGTACTCGCATTTCACAGCGACGGAATTTCCGTGTGAATTCGTCAATGTTTGGGAGTGAGGGATGCAGTAAAGAAGGATTAGTGGATCGGAAATGTGATTGTCGTATCCCAAAAGAAAATCCTGTCGTTTCCATAGAAACGTTACTCGATTTAGAAGGAAATGTCTTAGAACACATAGTACTCGTATTTCACAGCGACGGAATTTCCGTGTGAATTCGTCAATGTTTTGGAGTGAGGGATGCAGTAAAGAAGGATTAGTGGATCGGAAATGAGATTGTCGTATCCCAAAAGAAAATCCTGTCGTTTCCATAGAAACGTTACTCGGTTTAGAAGGAAATGTCTTAGAACACATAGTACTCGTATTTCACAGCGACGGAATTTCCGTGTGAATTCGTCAATGTTTGGGAGTGAGGGATGCAGTAAAGAACTATTAGTGGATCGGAAATGAGATTGTCGTATCCCAAAAGAAAATCCTGTCGTTTCCATAGAAACGTTACTCGATTTAGCAGGAAATGTCTTAGAACACATAGTACTCGTATTCCACAGCGACGGAATTTCCGTGTGAATTCGTCAATGTTTGGGAGTGAGGGATGCAGTAAAGAAGGATTAGTGGAACGGAAATGAGATTGTCGTATCCCAAAAGAAAATCCTGTCGTTTCCATAGAAACGTTACTCGACTTAGAAGGAAATGTCTTAGAACACATAGAACTCGTATTTCACAGCGACGGAATTTCCGTGTGAATTCGTCAATGTTTGGGAGTGAGGGATGCAGTAAAGAAGGATTAGTGGATCGGAAATGAGATTGTCGTATCCCAAAAGAAAATCCTGTCGTTTCCATAGGATCGTTACTCGATTTAGAAGGAAATGTCTTAGAACACATAGTACTCGTATTTCACAGCGACGGAATTTCCGTGTGAATTCGTCAATGTTTGGGAGTGAGGGATGCAGTAAAGAAGGATTAGTGGATCGGAAATTAGGTTGTCGTATCCCAAAAGAAATTCCTGTCGTTTCCATAGAAACGTTACTCGATTTAGAAGGAAATGTCTTAGAACACATAGTACTCGTATTTCACAGCTACGGAATTTCCGTGTGAATTCGTCAATGTTTGGGAGTGAGGGATACAGTAAAGAAGGATTAGTGGATCGGAAATGAGATTGTCGTATCCCAAAAGAAAATCCTGCCGTTTCCATAGAAACGTTACTCGATTTAGAAGGAAGTGTCTTAGAACACATAGTACTCGTATTTCACAGCGACGGAATTTCCGTGTGAATTCGTCAATGTTTGGGAGTGAGGGATGCAGTAAAGAAGGATTAGTGGATCGGAAATGAGATTGTCGTATCCCAAAAGAAAATCCTGTCGTTTCCACAGAAACGTTACTCGATTTAGAAGGAAAGGTCTTAGAACACATAGTACTCGTATTCCACAGCGACGGAATTTCCGTGTGAATTCGTCAATGTTTGGGAGTGAGGGATGCAGTAAAGAAGGATTAGTGGAACGGAAATGAGATTGTCGTATCCCAAAAGAAAATCCTGTCGTTTCCATAGAAACGTTACTCGATTTAGAAGGAAATGTCTTAGAACACATAGTACTCGTATTTCACAGCGACGGAATTTCCGTGTGAATTCGTCAATGTTTGGGAGTGAGGGATGCAGTAAAGAAGGATTAGTGGAACGGAAATGAGATTGTCGTATCCCAAAAGAAAATCCTGTTGTTTCCATAGAAACGTTACTCGATTTAGAAGGAAATGTCTTAGAACACATAGTGCTCGTATTTCACAGCGACGGAATTTCCGTGTGAATTCGTCAATGTTTGGGAGTGAGGGATGCAGTAAAGAAGGATTAGTGGATCGGAAATGTGATTGTCGTATCCCAAAAGAAAATCCTGTCGTTTCCATAGAAACGTTACTCGATTTAGAAGGAAATGTCTTAGAACACATAGTACTCGTATTTCACAGCGACGGAATTTCCGTGTGAATTCGTCAATGTTTGGGAGTGAGGGATGCAGTAAAGAAGGATTAGTGGATCGGAAATGAGATTGTCGTATCCCAAAAGAAAATCCTGTCGTTTCCATAGAAACGTTACTCGATTTAGAAGGAAATGTCTTAGAACACATAGTACTCGTATTTCACAGCGACGGAATTTCCGTGTGAATTCGTCAATGTTTGGGAGTGAGGGATGCAGTAAAGAACTATTAGTGGATCGGAAATGAGATTGTCGTATCCCAAAAGAAAATCCTGTCGTTTCCATAGAAACGTTACTCGATTTAGATGGAAATGTCTTAGAAGACATAGTACTCGTATTTCACAGCGACGGAATTTCCGTGTGAATTCGTCAATGTTTGGGAGTGAGGGATGCAGTAAAGAAGGATTAGTGGATCGGAAATGAGATTGTCGTATCCCAAAAGAAAATCCTGTCGTTTCCATAGAAACGTTACTCGATTTAGAAGGAAATGTCTTAGAACACATAGTACTCGTATTTCACAGCGACGGAATTTCCGTGTGAATTCGTCAATGTTTGGGAGTGAGGGATGCAGTAAAGAAGGATTAGTGGATCGGAAATGAGATTGTCGTATCCCAAAAGAAAATCCTGTCGTTTCCATAGAAACGTTACTCGATTTAGAAGGAAATGTCTTAGAACACATAGTACTCGTATTTCACAGCGACGGAATTTCCGCGTGAATTCGTCAATGTTTGGGAGTGAGGGATGCAGTAAAGAACTATTAGTGGATCGGAAATGAGATTGTCGTATCCCAAAAGAAAATCCTGTCGTTTCCATAGAAACGTTACTAGATTTAGAAGGAAATGTCTTAGAACACATAGTACTCGTATTTCACAGCGACGGAATTTCCGTGTGAATTCGTCAATGTTTGGGAGTGAGGGATGCAGTAAAGAACTATTAGTGGATCGGAAATGAGATTGTCGTATCCCAAAAGAAAATCCTGTCGTTTCCATAGAAACGTTACTCGAGTTAGAAGGAAATGTCTTAGAACACATAGTACTCGTATTTCACAGCGACGGAATTTCCGTGTGAATTCGTCAAAGTTTGGGAGTGAGGGATGCAGTAAAGAAGGATTAGTGGATCGGAAATGAGATTGTCGTATCCCAAAAGAAAATCCTGTCGTTTCCATAGAAACGTTACTCGATTTAGAAGGAAATGTCTTAGAACACATAGTACTCGTATTTCACAGCGACGGAATTTCCGTGTGAATTCGTCAATGTTTGGGAGTGAGGGATGCAGTAAAGAAGGATTAGTGGATCGGAAATGAGATTGTCGTATCCCAAAAGAAAATCCTGTCGTTTCCATAGAAACGTTACTCGATTTAGAAGGAAATGTCTTAGAACACATAGTACTCGCATTTCACAGCGACGGAATTTCCGTGTGAATTCGTCAATGTTTGGGAGTGAGGGATGCAGTAAAGAAGGATTAGTGGATCGGAAATGTGATTGTCGTATCCCAAAAGAAAATCCTGTCGTTTCCATAGAAACGTTACTCGATTTAGAAGGAAATGTCTTAGAACACATAGTACTCGTATTTCACAGCGACGGAATTTCCGTGTGAATTCGTCAATGTTTTGGAGTGAGGGATGCAGTAAAGAAGGATTAGTGGATCGGAAATGAGATTGTCGTATCCCAAAAGAAAATCCTGTCGTTTCCATAGAAACGTTACTCGGTTTAGAAGGAAATGTCTTAGAACACATAGTACTCGTATTTCACAGCGACGGAATTTCCGTGTGAATTCGTCAATGTTTGGGAGTGAGGGATGCAGTAAAGAACTATTAGTGGATCGGAAATGAGATTGTCGTATCCCAAAAGAAAATCCTGTCGTTTCCATAGAAACGTTACTCGATTTAGAAGGAAATGTCTTAGAACACATAGTACTCGTATTCCACAGCGACGGAATTTCCGTGTGAATTCGTCAATGTTTGGGAGTGAGGGATGCAGTAAAGAAGGATTAGTGGAACGGAAATGTGATTGTCGTATCCCAAAAGAAAATCCTGTCGTTTCCATAGAAACGTTACTCGATTTAGAAGGAAATGTCTTAGAACACATAGTACTCGTATTTCACAGCGACGGAATTTCCGTGTGAATTCGTCAATGTTTGGGAGTGAGGGATGCAGTATAGAAGGATTAGTGGATCGGAAATGAGATTGTCGTATCCCAAAAGAAAATCCTGTCGTTTCCATAGAAACGTTACTCGATTTAGAAGGAAATGTCTTAGAACACATAGTACTCGTATTCCACAGCGACGGAATTTCCGTGTGAATTCGTCAATGTTTGGGAGTGAGGGATGCAGTAAAGAAGGATTAGTGGAACGGAAATGAGATTGTCGTATCCCAAAAGAAAATCCTGTCGTTTCCATAGAAACGTTACTCGACTTAGAAGGAAATGTCTTAGAACACATAGTACTCGTATTTCACAGCGACGGAATTTCCGTGTGAATTCGTCAATGTTTGGGAGTGAGGGATGCAGTAAAGAAGGATTAGTGGATCGGAAATGAGATTGTCGTATCCCAAAAGAAAATCCTGTCGTTTCCATAGGATCGTTACTCGATTTAGAAGGAAATGTCTTAGAACACATAGTACTCGTATTTCACAGCGACGGAATTTCCGTGTGAATTCGTCAATGTTTGGGAGTGAGGGATGCAGTAAAGAAGGATTAGTGGATCGGAAATTAGGTTGTCGTATCCCAAAAGAAAATCCTGTCGTTTCCATAGAAACGTTACTCGATTTAGAAGGAAATGTCTTAGAACACATAGTACTCGTATTTCACAGCTACGGAATTTCCGTGTGAATTCGTCAATGTTTGGGAGTGAGGGATACAGTAAAGAAGGATTAGTGGATCGGAAATGAGATTGTCGTATCCCAAAAGAAAATCCTGCCGTTTCCATAGAAACGTTACTCGATTTAGAAGGAAGTGTCTTAGAACACATAGTACTCGTATTTCACAGCGACGGAATTTCCGTGTGAATTCGTCAATGTTTGGGAGTGAGGGATGCAGTAAAGAAGGATTAGTGGATCGGAAATGAGATTGTCGTATCCCAAAAGAAAATCCTGTCGTTTCCATAGAAACGTTACTCGATTTAGAAGGAAAGGTCTTAGAACACATAGTACTCGTATTCCACAGCGACGGAATTTCCGTGTGAATTCGTCAATGTTTGGGAGTGAGCGATGCAGTAAAGAAGGATTAGTGGAACGGAAATGAGATTGTCGTATCCCAAAAGAAAATCCTGTCGTTTCCATAGAAACGTTACTCGATTTAGAAGGAAATGTCTTAGAACACATAGTACTCGTATTTCACAGCGACGGAATTTCCGTGTGAATTCGTCAATGTTTGGGAGTGAGGGATGCAGTAAAGAAGGATTAGTGGAACGGAAATGAGATTGTCGTATCCCAAAAGAAAATCCTGTCGTTTCCATAGAAACGTTACTCGATTTAGAAGGAAATGTCTTAGAACACATAGTACTCGTATTTCACAGCGACGGAATTTCCGTGTGAATTCGTCAATGTTTGGGAGTGAGGGATGCAGTAAAGAAGGATTAGTGGATCGGAAATGTGATTGTCGTATCCCAAAAGACAATCCTGTCGTTTCCATAGAAACGTTACTCGATTTAGAAGGAAATGTCTTAGAACACATAGTACTCGTATTTCACAGCGACGGAATTTCCGTGTGAATTCGTCAATGTTTGGGAGTGAGGGATGCAGTAAAGAAGGATTAGTGGATCGGAAATGAGATTGTCGTATCCCAAAAGAAAATCCTGTCGTTTCCATAGAAACGTTACTCGATTTAGAAGGAAATGTCTTAGAACACATAGTACTCGTATTTCACAGCGACGGAATTTCCGTGTGAATTCGTCAATGTTTGGGAGTGAGGGATGCAGTAAAGAACTATTAGTGGATCGGAAATGAGATTGTCGTATCCCAAAAGAAAATCCTGTCGTTTCCATAGAAACGTTACTCGATTTAGAAGGAAATGTCTTAGAACACATAGTACTCGCATTTCACAGCGACGGAATTTCCGTGTGAATTCGTCAATGTTTGGGAGTGAGGGATGCAGTAAAGAACTATTAGTGGATCGGAAATGCGATTGTCGTATCCCAAAAGAAAATCCTGTCGTTTCCATAGAAACGTTACTCGATTTAGAAGGAAATGTCTTAGAACACATAGTACTCGTATTTCACAGCGACGGAATTTCCGTGTGAATTCGTCAATGTTTGGGAGTGAGGGATGAAGTAAAGAACTATTAGTGGATCGGAAATGAGATTGTCGTATCCCAAAAGAAAATCCTGTCGTTTCCATAGAAACGTTACTCGATTTAGAAGGAAATGTCTTAGAACACATAGTACTCGTATTTCACTGCGACGGAATTTCCGTTTGAATTCGTCAATGTTTGGGAGTGAGGGATGCAGTAAAGAATGATTAGTGGAACGGAAATGAGATTGTCGTATCCCAAAAGAAAATCCTGTCGTTTCCATAGAAACGTTACTCGATTTAGAAGGAAATGTCTTAGAACACATAGTACTCGTATTTCACAGTGACGGAATTTCCGTGTGAATTCGTCAATGTTTGGGAGTGAGGGATGCAGTAAAGAACTATTAGTGGATCGGAAATGAGATTGTCGTATCCCAAAAGAAAATCCTGTCGTTTCCATAGAAACGTTACTCGATTTAGAAGGAAATGTCTTAGAACACATAGTACTCGCATTTCACAGCGACGGAATTTCCGTGTGAATTCGTCAATGTTTGGGAGTGAGGGATGCAGTAAAGAACTATTAGTGGATCGGAAATGAGATTGTCGTATCCCAAAAGAAAATCCTGTCGTTTCCATAGAAACGTTACTCGATTTAGAAGGAAATGTCTTAGAACACATAGTACTCGTATTTCACAGCGACGGAATTTCCGTGTGAATTCGTCAATGTTTGGGAGTGAGGGATGCAGTAAAGAACTATTAGTGGATCGGAAATGAGATTGTCGTATCCCAAAAGAAAATCCTGTCGTTTCCATAGAAACGTTACTCGATTTAGAAGGAAATGTCTTAGAACACATAGTACTCGCATTTCACAGCGACGGAATTTCCGTGTGAATTCGTCAATGTTTGGGAGTGAGGGATGCAGTAAAGAACTATTAGTGGATCGGAAATGAGATTGTCGTATCCCAAAAGAAAATCCTGTCGTTTCCATAGAAACGTTACTCGATTTAGAAGGAAATGTCTTAGAACACATAGTACTCGTATTCCACAGCGACGGAATTTCCGTGTGAATTCGTCAATGTTTGGGAGTGAGGGATGCAGTAAAGAAGGATTAGTGGAACGGAAATGAGATTGTCGTATCCCAAAAGAAAATCCTGTCGTTTCCATAGAAACGTTACTCGACTTAGAAGGAAATGTCTTAGAACACATAGTACTCGTATTTCACAGCGACGGAATTTCCGTGTGAATTCGTCAATGTTTGGGAGTGAGGGATGCAGTAAAGAAGGATTAGTGGATCGGAAATGAGATTGTCGTATCCCAAAAGAAAATCCTGTCGTTTCCATAGGATCGTTACTCGATTTAGAAGGAAATGTCTTAGAACACATAGTACTCGTATTTCACAGCGACGGAATTTCCGTGTGAATTCGTCAATGTTTGGGAGTGAGGGATGCAGTAAAGAAGGATTAGTGGATCGGAAATTAGGTTGTCGTATCCCAAAAGAAAATCCTGTCGTTTCCATAGAAACGTTACTCGATTTAGAAGGAAATGTCTTAGAACACATAGTACTCGTATTTCACAGCTACGGAATTTCCGTGTGAATTCGTCAATGTTTGGGAGTGAGGGATACAGTAAAGAAGGATTAGTGGATCGGAAATGAGATTGTCGTATCCCAAAAGAAAATCCTGCCGTTTCCATAGAAACGTTACTCGATTTAGAAGGAAGTGTCTTAGAACACATAGTACTCGTATTTCACAGCGACGGAATTTCCGTGTGAATTCGTCAATGTTTGGGAGTGAGGGATGCAGTAAAGAAGGATTAGTGGATCGGAAATGAGATTGTCGTATCCCAAAAGAAAATCCTGTCGTTTCCATAGAAACGTTACTCGATTTAGAAGGAAAGGTCTTAGAACACATAGTACTCGTATTCCACAGCGACGGAATTTCCGTGTGAATTCGTCAATGTTTGGGAGTGAGGGATGCAGTAAAGAAGGATTAGTGGAACGGAAATGAGATTGTCGTATCCCAAAAGAAAATCCTGTCGTTTCCATAGAAACGTTACTCGATTTAGAAGAAAATGTCTTAGAACACATAGTACTCGTATTTCACAGCGACGGAATTTCCGTGTGAATTCGTCAATGTTTGGGAGTGAGGGATGCAGTAAAGAAGGATTAGTGGAACGGAAATGAGATTGTCGTATCCCAAAAGAAAATCCTGTCGTTTCCATAGAAACGTTACTCGATTTAGAAGGAAATGTCTTAGAACACATAGTACTCGTATTTCACAGCGACGGAATTTCCGTGTGAATTCGTCAATGTTTGGGAGTGAGGGATGCAGTAAAGAAGGATTAGTGGATCGGAAATGTGATTGTCGTATCCCAAAAGAAAATCCTGTCGTTTCCATAGAAACGTTACTCGATTTAGAAGGAAATGTCTTAGAACACATAGTACTCGTATTTCACAGCGACGGAATTTCCGTGTGAATTCGTCAATGTTTGGGAGTGAGGGATGCAGTAAAGAAGGATTAGTGGATCGGAAATGAGATTGTCGTATCCCAAAAGAAAATCCTGTCGTTTCCATAGAAACGTTACTCGATTTAGAAGGAAATGTCTTAGAACACATAGTACTCGTATTTCACAGCGACGGAATTTCCGTGTGAATTCGTCAATGTTTGGGAGTGAGGGATGCAGTAAAGAACTATTAGTGGATCGGAAATGAGATTGTCGTATCCCAAAAGAAAATCCTGTCGTTTCCATAGAAACGTTACTCGATTTAGAAGGAAATGTCTTAGAACACATAGTACTCGCATTTCACAGCGACGGAATTTCCGTGTGAATTCGTCAATGTTTGGGAGTGAGGGATGCAGTAAAGAACTATTAGTGGATCGGAAATGCGATTGTCGTATCCCAAAAGAAAATCCTGTCGTTTCCATAGAAACGTTACTCGATTTAGAAGGAAATGTCTTAGAACACATAGTACTCGTATTTCACAGCGACGGAATTTCCGTGTGAATTCGTCAATGTTTGGGAGTGAGGGATGAAGTAAAGAACTATTAGTGGATCGGAAATGAGATTGTCGTATCCCAAAAGAAAATCCTGTCGTTTCCATAGAAACGTTACTCGAGTTAGAAGGAAATGTCTTAGAACACATAGTACTCGTATTTCACTGCGACGGAATTTCCGTGTGAATTCGTCAATGTTTGGGAGTGAGGGATGCAGTAAAGAATGATTAGTGGAACGGAAATGAGATTGTCGTATCCCAAAAGAAAATCCTGTCGTTTCCATAGAAACGTTACTCGATTTAGAAGGAAATGTCTTAGAACACATAGTACTCGTATTTCACAGTGACGGAATTTCCGTGTGAATTCGTCAATGTTTGGGAGTGAGGGATGCAGTAAAGAACTATTAGTGGATCGGAAATGAGATTGTCGTATCCCAAAAGAAAATCCTGTCGTTTCCATAGAAACGTTACTCGATTTAGAAGGAAATGTCTTAGAACACATAGTACTCGCATTTCACAGCGACGGAATTTCCGTGTGAATTCGTCAATGTTTGGGAGTGAGGGATGCAGTAAAGAACTATTAGTGGATCGGAAATGAGATTGTCGTATCCCAAAAGAAAATCCTGTCGTTTCCATAGAAACGTTACTCGATTTAGAAGGAAATGTCTTAGAACACATAGTACTCGTATTTCACAGCGACGGAATTTCCGTGTGAATTCGTCAATGTTTGGGAGTGAGGGATGCAGTAAAGAACTATTAGTGGATCGGAAATGAGATTGTCGTATCCCAAAAGAAAATCCTGTCGTTGCCATAGAAACGTTACTCGATTTAGAAGGAAATGTCTTAGAACACATAGTACTCGCATTTCACAGCGACGGAATTTCCGTGTGAATTCGTCAATGTTTGGGAGTGAGGGATGCAGTAAAGAACTATTAGTGGATCGGAAATGAGATTGTCGTATCCCAAAAGAAAATCCTGTCGTTTCCATAGAAACGTTACTCGACTTAGAAGGAAATGTCTTAGAACACATAGTACTCGTATTTCACAGCGACGGAATTTCCGTGTGAATTCGTCAATGTTTGGGAGTGAGGGATGCAGTAAAGAACTATTAGTGGATCGGAAATGAGATTGTCGTATCCCAAAAGAAAATCCTGTCGTTTCCATAGAAACGTTACTCGATTTAGAAGGAAATGTCTTAGAACACATAGTACTCGTATTTCACAGCGTCGGAATTTCCGTGTGAATTCGTCAATGTTTGGGAGTGAGGGATGCAGTAAAGAACTATTAGTGGATCGGAAATGAGATTGTCGTATCCCAAAAGAAAATCCTGTCGTTTCCATAGAAACGTTACTCGATTTAGAAGGAAATGTCTTAGAACACATAGTACTCGTATTTCACAGCGACGGAATTTCCGTGTGAATTCGTCAATGTTTGGGAGTGAGGGATGCAGTAAAGAACTATTAGTGGATCGGAAATGAGATTGTCGTATCCCAAAAGAAAATCCTGTCGTTTCCATAGAAACGTTACTCGATTTAGAAGGAAATGTCTTAGAACACATAGTACTCGTATTTCACAGCGACGGAATTTCCGTGTGAATTCGTCAATGTTTGGGAGTGAGGGATGCAGTAAAGAACTATTAGTGGATCGGAAATGAGATTGTCGTATCCCAAAAGAAAATCCTGTCGTTTCCATAGAAACGTTACTCGATTTAGAAGGAAATGTCTTAGAACACATAGTACTCGTATTTCACAGCGACGGAATTTCCGTGTGAATTCGTCAATGTTTGGGAGTGAGGGATGCAGTAAAGAACTATTAGTGGATCGGAAATGAGATTGTCGTATCCCAAAAGAAAATCCTGTCGTTTCCATAGAAACGTTACTCGATTTAGAAGGAAATGTCTTAGAACACATAGTACTCGTATTTCACAGCGTCGGAATTTCCGTGTGAATTCGTCAATGTTTGGGAGTGAGGGATGCAGTAAAGAACTATTAGTGGATCGGAAATGAGATTGTCGTATCCCAAAAGAAAATCCTGTCGTTTCCATAGAAACGTTACTCGATTTAGAAGGAAATGTCTTAGAACACATAGTACTCGTATTTCACAGCGACGGAATTTCCGTGTGAATTCGTCAATGTTTGGGAGTGAGGGATGCAGTAAAGAACTATTAGTGGATCGGAAATGAGATTGTCGTATCCCAAAAGAAAATCCTGTCGTTTCCATAGAAACGTTACTCGATTTAGAAGGAAATGTCTTAGAACACATAGTACTCGTATTTCACAGCGACGGAATTTCCGTGTGAATTCGTCAATGTTTGGGAGTGAGGGATGCAGTAAAGAACTATTAGTGGATCGGAAATGAGATTGTCGTATCCCAAAAGAAAATCCTGTCGTTTCCATAGAAACGTTACTCGATTTAGAAGGAAATGTCTTAGAACACATAGTACTCGTATTTCACAGCGTCGGAATTTCCGTGTGAATTCGTCAATGTTTGGGAGTGAGGGATGCAGTAAAGAACTATTAGTGGATCGGAAATGAGATTGTCGTATCCCAAAAGAAAATCCTGTCGTTTCCATAGAAACGTTACTCGATTTAGAAGGAAATGTCTTAGAACACATAGTACTCGTATTTCACAGCGACGGAATTTCCGTGTGAATTCGTCAATGTTTGGGAGTGAGGGATGCAGTAAAGAACTATTAGTGGATCGGAAATGAGATTGTCGTATCCCAAAAGAAAATCCTGTCGTTTCCATAGAAACGTTACTCGATTTAGAAGGAAATGTCTTAGAACACATAGTACTCGCATTTCACAGCGACGGAATTTCCGTGTGAATTCGTCAATGTTTGGGAGTGAGGGATGCAATAAAGAACTATTAGTGGATCGGAAATGAGATTGTCGTATCCCAAAAGAAAATCCTGTCGTTTCCATAGAAACATTACTCGATTTAGAAGGAAATGTCTTAGAACACATAGTACTCGTATTTCACAGCGACGGAATTTCCGTGTGAATTCGTCAATGTTTGGGAGTGAGGGATGCAGTAAAGAACTATTAGTGGATCGGAAATGAGATTGTCGTATCCCAAAAGAAAATCCTGTCGTTTCCATAGAAACGTTACTCGATTTAGAAGGAAATGTCTTAGAACACATAGTACTCGCATTTCACAGCGACGGAATTTCCGTGTGAATTCGTCAATGTTTGGGAGTGAGGGATGCAGTAAAGAACTATTAGTGGATCGGAAATGAGATTGTCGTATCCCAAAAGAAAATCCTGTCGTTTCCATAGAAATGTTACTCGATTTAGAAGGAAATGTCTTAGAACACATAGTACTCGCATTTCACAGCGACGGAATTTCCGTGTGAATTCGTCAATGTTTGGGAGTGAGGGATGCAGTAAAGAACTATTAGTGGATCGGAAATGAGATTGTCGTATCCCAAAAGAAAATCCTGTCGTTTCCATAGAAACGTTACTCGATTTAGAAGGAAATGTCTTAGAACACATAGTACTCGTATTTCACAGCGACGGAATTTCCGTGTGAATTCGTCAATGTTTGGGAGTGAGGGATGCAGTAAAGAACTATTAGTGGATCGGAAATGAGATTGTCGTATCCCAAAAGAAAATCCTGTCGTTTCCATAGAAACGTTACTCGATTTAGAAGGAAATGTCTTAGAACACATAGTACTCGCATTTCACAGCGACGGAATTTCCGTGTGAATTCGTCAATGTTTGGGAGTGAGGGATGCAGTAAAGAACTATTAGTGGATCGGAAATGAGATTGTCGTATCCCAAAAGAAAATCCTGTCGTTTCCATAGACACGTTACTCGATTTAGAAGGAAATGTCTTAGAACACATAGTACTCGTATTTCACAGCGACGGAATTTCCGTGTGAATTCGTCAATGTTTGGGAGTGAGGGATGCAGTAAAGAACTATTAGTGGATCGGAAATGAGATTGTCGTATCCCAAAAGAAAATCCTGTCGTTTCCATAGAAACGTTACTCGATTTAGAAGGAAATGTCTTAGAACACATAGTACTCGTATTTCACAGCGACGGAATTTCCGTGTGAATTCGTCAATGTTTGGGAGTGAGGGATGCAGTAAAGAACTATTAGTGGATCGGAAATGAGATTGTCGTATCCCAAAAGAAAATCCTGTCGTTTCCATAGAAACGTTACTCGATTTAGAAGGAAATGTCTTAGAACACATAGTACTCGTATTTCACAGCGTCGGAATTTCCGTGTGAATTCGTCAATGTTTGGGAGTGAGGGATGCAGTAAAGAACTATTAGTGGATCGGAAATGAGATTGTCGTATCCCAAAAGAAAATCCTGTCGTTTCCATAGAAACGTTACTCGATTTAGAAGGAAATGTCTTAGAACACATAGTACTCGTATTTCACAGCGACGGAATTTCCGTGTGAATTCGTCAATGTTTGGGAGTGAGGGATGCAGTAAAGAACTATTAGTGGATCGGAAATGAGATTGTCGTATCCCAAAAGAAAATCCTGTCGTTTCCATAGAAACGTTACTCGATTTAGAAGGAAATGTCTTAGAACACATAGTACTCGTATTTCACAGCGACGGAATTTCCGTGTGAATTCGTCAATGTTTGGGAGTGAGGGATGCAGTAAAGAACTATTAGTGGATCGGAAATGAGATTGTCGTATCCCAAAAGAAAATCCTGTCGTTTCCATAGAAACGTTACTCGATTTAGAAGGAAATGTCTTAGAACACATACTACTCGTATTTCACAGCGTCGGAATTTCCGTGTGAATTCGTCAATGTTTGGGAGTGAGGGATGCAGTAAAGAACTATTAGTGGATCGGAAATGAGATTGTCGTATCCCAAAAGAAAATCCTGTCGTTTCCATAGAAACGTTACTCGATTTAGAAGGAAATGTCTTAGAACACATAGTACTCGTATTTCACAGCGACGGAATTTCCGTGTGAATTCGTCAATGTTTGGGAGTGAGGGATGCAGTAAAGAACTATTAGTGGATCGGAAATGAGATTGTCGTATCCCAAAAGAAAATCCTGTCGTTTCCATAGAAACGTTACTCGATTTAGAAGGAAATGTCTTAGAACACATAGTACTCGCATTTCACAGCGACGGAATTTCCGTGTGAATTCGTCAATGTTTGGGAGTGAGGGATGCAATAAAGAACTATTAGTGGATCGGAAATGAGATTGTCGTATCCCAAAAGAAAATCCTGTCGTTTCCATAGAAACATTACTCGATTTAGAAGGAAATGTCTTAGAACACATAGTACTCGTATTTCACAGCGACGGAAATTCCGTGTGAATTCGTCAATGTTTGGGAGTGAGGGATGCAGTAAAGAACTATTAGTGGATCGGAAATGAGATTGTCGTATCCCAAAAGAAAATCCTGTCGTTTCCATAGAAACGTTACTCGATTTAGAAGGAAATGTCTTAGAACACATAGTACTCGCATTTCACAGCGACGGAATTTCCGTGTGAATTCGTCAATGTTTGGGAGTGAGGGATGCAGTATGGAACTATTAGTGGATCGGAAATGAGATTGTCGTATCCCAAAAGAAAATCCTGTCGTTTCCATAGAAATGTTACTCGATTTAGAAGGAAATGTCTTAGAACACATAGTACTCGCATTTCACAGCGACGGAATTTCCGTGTGAATTCGTCAATGTTTGGGAGTGAGGGATGCAGTAAAGAACTATTAGTGGATCGGAAATGAGATTGTCGTATCCCAAAAGAAAATCCTGTCGTTTCCATAGAAACGTTACTCGATTTAGAAGGAAATGTCTTAGAACACATAGTACTCGTATTTCACAGCGACGGAATTTCCGTGTGAATTCGTCAATGTTTGGGAGTGAGGGATGCAGTAAAGAACTATTAGTGGATCGGAAATGAGATTGTCGTATCCCAAAAGAAAATCCTGTCGTTTCCATAGAAACGTTACTCGATTTAGAAGGAAATGTCTTAGAACACATAGTACTCGCATTTCACAGCGACGGAATTTCCGTGTGAATTCGTCAATGTTTGGGAGTGAGGGATGCAGTAAAGAACTATTAGTGGATCGGAAATGAGATTGTCGTATCCCAAAAGAAAATCCTGTCGTTTCCATAGACACGTTACTCGATTTAGAAGGAAATGTCTTAGAACACATAGTACTCGTATTTCACAGCGACGGAATTTCCGTGTGAATTCGTCAATGTTTGGGAGTGAGGGATGCAGTAAAGAACTATTAGTGGATCGGAAATGAGATTGTCGTATCCCAAAAGAAAATCCTGTCGTTTCCATAGAAACGTTACTCGATTTAGAAGGAAATGTCTTAGAACACATAGTACTCGTATTTCACAGCGACGGAATTTCCGTGTGAATTCGTCAATGTTTGGGAGTGAGGGATGCAGTAAAGAACTATTAGTGGATCGGAAATGAGATTGTCGTATCCCAAAAGAAAATCCTGTCGTTTCCATAGAAACGTTACTCGATTTAGAAGGAAATGTCTTAGAAGACATAGTACTCGTATTTCACAGCGACGGAATTTCCGTGTGAATTCGTCAATGTTTGGGAGTGAGGGATGCAGTAAAGAAGGATTAGTGGATCGGAAATGAGATTGTCGTATCCCAAAAGAAAATCCTGTCGTTTCCATAGAAACGTTACTCGATTTAGAAGGAAATGTCTTAGAACACATAGTACTCGTATTTCACAGCGACGGAATTTCCGTGTGAATTCGTCAATGTTTGGGAGTGAGGGATGCAGTAAAGAAGGATTAGTGGATCGGAAATGAGATTGTCGTATCCCAAAAGAAAATCCTGTCGTTTCCATAGAAACGTTACTCGATTTAGAAGGAAATGTCTTAGAACACATAGTACTCGTATTTCACAGCGACGGAATTTCCGTGTGAATTCGTCAATGTTTGGGAGTGAGGGATGCAGTAAAGAACTATTAGTGGATCGGAAATGAGATTGTCGTATCCCAAAAGAAAATCCTGTCGTTTCCATAGAAACGTTACTAGATTTAGAAGGAAATGTCTTAGAACACATAGTACTCGTATTTCACAGCGACGGAATTTCCGTGTGAATTCGTCAATGTTTGGGAGTGAGGGATGCAGTAAAGAACTATTAGTGGATCGGAAATGAGATTGTCGTATCCCAAAAGAAAATCCTGTCGTTTCCATAGAAACGTTACTCGATTTAGAAGGAAATGTCTTAGAACACATAGTACTCGTATTTCACAGCGACGGAATTTCCGTGTGAATTCGTCAATGTTTGGGAGTGAGGGATGCAGTAAAGAAGGATTAGTGGATCGGAAATGAGATTGTCGTATCCCAAAAGAAAATCCTGTCGTTTCCATAGAAACGTTACTCGATTTAGAAGGAAATGTCTTAGAACACATAGTACTCGCATTTCACAGCGACAGAATTTCCGTGTGAATTCGTCAATGTTTGGGAGTGAGGGATGCAGTAAAGAAGGATTAGTGGATCGGAAATGTGATTGTCGTATCCCAAAAGAAAATCCTGTCGTTTCCATAGAAACGTTACTCGATTTAGAAGGAAATGTCTTAGAACACATAGTACTCGTATTTCACAGCGACGGAATTTCCGTGTGAATTCGTCAATGTTTTGGAGTGAGGGATGCAGTAAAGAAGGATTAGTGGATCGGAAATGAGATTGTCGTATCCCAAAAGAAAATCCTGTCGTTTCCATAGAAACGTTACTCGGTTTAGAAGGAAATGTCTTAGAACACATAGTACTCGTATTTCACAGCGACGGAATTTCCGTGTGAATTCGTCAATGTTTGGGAGTGAGGGATGCAGTATAGAACTATTAGTGGATCGGAAATGAGATTGTCGTATCCCAAAAGAAAATCCTGTCGTTTCCATAGAAACGTTACTCGATTTAGAAGGAAATGTCTTAGAACACATAGTACTCGTATTTCACAGCGACGGAATTTCCGTGTGAATTCGTCAATGTTTGGGAGTGAGGGATGCAGTAAAGAAGGATTAGTGGATCGGAAATGAGATTGTCGTATCCCAAAAGAAAATCCTGTCGTTTCCATAGAAACGTTACTCGATTTAGAAGGAAATGTCTTAGAACACATAGTACTCGTATTTCACAGCGACGGAATTTCCGTGTGAATTCGTCAATGTTTGGGAGTGAGGGATGCAGTAAAGAAGGATTAGTGGAACGGAAATGAGATTGTCGTATCCCAAAAGAAAATCCTGTCGTTTCCATAGAAACGTTACTCGATTTAGAAGGAAATGTCTTAGAACACATAGTACTCGTATTTCACAGCGACGGAATTTCCGTGTGAATTCGTCAATGTTTGGGAGTGAGGGATGCAGTAAAGAAGGATTAGTGGATCGGAAATGAGATTGTCGAATCCCAAAAGAAAATCCTGTCGTTTCCATAGAAACGTTACTCGATTTAGAAGGAAATGTCTTAGAACACATAGTACTCGTATTTCACAGCGACGGAATTTCCGTGTGAATTCGTCAATGTTTGGGAGTGAGGGATGCAGTAAAGAAGGATTAGTGGATCGGAAATGAGATTGTCGTATCCCAAAAGAAAATCCTGTCGTTTCCATAGAAACGTTACTCGATTTAGAAGGAAATGTCTTAGAACACATAGTACTCGTATTTCACTGCGACGGAATTTCCGTGTGAATTCGTCAATGTTTGGGAGTGAGGGATGCAGTAAAGAAGGATTAGTGGATCGGAAATGTGATTGTCGTATCCCAAAAGAAAATCCTGTAGTTTCCATAGAAACGTTACTCGATTTAGAAGGAAATGTCTTAGAACACATAGTACTCGTATTTCACAGCGACGGAATTTCCGTGTGAATTCGTCAATGTTTGGGAGTGAGGGATGCAGTAAAGAAGGATTAGTGGATCGGAAATGAGATTGTCGTATCCCAAAAGAAAATCCTGTCGTTTCCATAGAAACGTTACTCGATTTAGAAGGAAATGTCTTAGAACACATAGTACTCGTATTTCACAGCGACGGAATTTCCGTGTGAATTCGTCAATGTTTGATAGTGAGGGATGCAGTAAAGAAGGATTAGTGGATCGGAAATGAGATTGTCGTATCCCAAAAGAAAATCCTGTCGTTTCCATAGAAACGTTACTCAATTTAGAAGGAAATGTCTTAGAACACATAGTACTCGTATTTCATAGCGACGGAATTTCCGTGTGAATTCGTCAATGTTTGGGAGTGAGGGATGCAGTAAAGAAGGATTAGTGGAACGGAAATGTGATTGTCGTATCCCAAAAGGAAATCCTGTCGTTTCCACAGAAACGTTACTCGATTTAGAAGGAAATGTCTTAGAACACATAGTACTCGTATTTCACAGCGACGGAATTTCCGTGTGAATTCGTCAGTGTTTGGGAGTGAGGGATGCAGTAAAGAGGGATTAGTGGATCGGAAATGAGATTGTCGTATCCCAAAAGAAAATCCTGTCGTTTCCATAGAAACGTTACTCGATTTGGAAGGATATGTCTTAGAACACATAGTACTCGTATTTCACTGCGACGGAATTTCCGTGTGAATTCGTCAATGTTTGGGAGTGAGGGATGCAGTAAAGAAGGATTAGTGGATCGAAAATGTGATTGTCGTATCCCAAAAAAAACCCTGTCGTTTCCATAGAAACGTTACTCGAATTAGAAGGAAATGTCTTAGAACACATAGTACTCGTATTTCATAGCGACGGAATTTCCGTGTGAATTCGTCAATGTTTGGGAGTGAGGGATGCAGTAAAGAACGATTAGTGGATCGGAAATGTGATTGCCGTATCCCACAAGAAAATCCTGTCGTTTCCATAGAAATGTTACTCAATTTAGAAGGAAATGTCTTAGAACACATAGTACTCGTATTTCATAGCGACGGAATTACCGTGTGAATTCGTCAATGTTTGGGAGTGAGGGATGCAGTAAAGAAGGATTAGTGGATCGGAAATGTGATTGTCGTAGCCCAAAAGGAAATCCTGTCGTTTCCATAGAAACGTTACTCGATTTAGAAGGAAATGTCTTAGAACACATAGTACTCGTATTTCACAGCGACGGAATTTCCGTGTGAATTCGTCAGTGTTTGGGAGTGAGGGATGCAGTAAAGAAGGATTAGTGGATCGGAAATGAGATTGTCGTATCCCAAAAGAAAATCCTGTCGTTTCCATAGAAGCGTTACTTGATTTAGAAGGAAATGTCTTAGAACACATAGTACTCGTATTTCACAGCGACGGAATTTCCGTGTGAATTCGTCAGTGTTTGGGAGTGAGGGATGCAGTAAAGAAGGATTAGTGGATCGGAAATGAGATTGTCGTATCCCAAAAGAAAATCCTGTCGTTTCCATAGAAACGTTACTCGATTTAGAAGGAAATGTCTTAGAACACATAGTACTCGTATTTCACAGCGACGGAATTTCCGTGTGAATTCGTCAATGTTTGGGAGTGAGGGATGCAGTAAAGAAGGATTAGTGGATCGGAAATGTGATTGTCGTATCCCAAAAGAAAATCGGGTCGTTTCCATAGAAACGTTACTCGATTTAGAAGGAAATGTCTTAGAACACATAGTACTCGTATTTCACAGCGACGGAATTTCCGTGTGAATTCGTCAATGTTTGGGAGTGAGGGATGCAGTAAAGAAGGATTAGTGGATCGGAAATGAGATTGTCGTATCCCAAAAGAAAATCCTGTCGTTTCTATTGAAACGTTACTCGATTTAGAAGGAAATGTCTTAGAACACATAGTACTCGTATTTCACAGCGACGGAATTTCCATGTGAATTCGTCAATGTTTGGGAGTGAGGGATGCAGTAAAGAAGGATTAGTGGATCGGAAATGAGATTGTCGTATCCCAAAAGAAAATCCTGTCGTTTCCATAGAAACGTTACTCGATTTAGAAAGAAATGTCTTAGAGCACATAGTACTCGTTTTTCACAGCGACGGAATTTCCGTGTGAATTCGTCAATGTTTGGGAGTGAGGGATGCAGTAAAGAAGGATTAGTGGATCGGAAATGAGATTGTCGTATCCCAAAAGAAAATCCTGTCGTTTCCATAGAAACGTTACTCGATGTAGAAGGAAATGTCTTAGAACACATAGTACTCGTATTTCACAGCGACGGAATTTCCGTGTGAATTCGTCAATGTTTGGGAGTGAGGGATGCAGTAAAGAAGGATTAGTGGATCGGAAATGAGATTGTCGTATCCCAAAAGAAAATCCTGTCGTTTCCATAGAAACGTTACTCGATTTAGAAGGAAATGTCTTAGAACACATAGTACTCGTATTTCACAGCGACGGAATTTCCGTGTGAATTCGTCAATGTTTGGGAGTGAGGGATGCAGTAAAGAAGGATTAGTGGATCGGAAATGAGATTGTCGTATCCCAAAAGAAAATCCTGTCGTTTCCATAGAAACGTTACTCGATTTAGAAGGAAATGTCTTAGAACACATAGTACTCGCATTTCACAGCGACGGAATTTCCGTGTGAATTCGTCAATGTTTGGGAGTGAGGGATGCAGTAAAAAAGGGTTAATGGATCGGAAATGTGATTGTCGTATCCCAAAAGAAAATCCTGTCGTTTCCATAGAAACGTTACTCGATTTAGAAGGAAATGTCTTAGAACACATAGTACTCGTATTTCACAGCGACGGAATTTCCGTGTGAATTCGTCAATGTTTGGCAGTGAGGGATGCAGTAAAGAAGGATTAGTGGATCGGAAATGAGATTGTCGTATCCCGAAAGAAAATCCTGTCGTTTCCATAGAAACGTTACTCGATTTAGAAGGAAATGTCTTAGAACACATAGTACTCGTATTTCACAGCGACGAAATTTCCGTGTGAATTCGTTAATGTTTGGGAGTGAGGGATGCAGTAAAGATGGATTAGTGGATCGGAAATGAGATTGTCGTATCTCAAAAGAAAATCCTGTCGTTTCCATAGAAACGTTACTCGATTTAGAAGGAAATGTCTTAGAACACATAGTACTCGTATTTCACAGCGACGGAATTTCCGTGTGAATTCGTCAATGTTTGGGAGTGAGGGATGCAGTAAAGAAGGATTAGTGGATCGGAAATGAGATTGTCGTATCCCAAAAGAAAATCCTGTCGTTTCCATAGAAACGTTACTCGATTTAGAAGGAAATGTCTTAGAACACATAGTATTCGTATTTCACAGCGACGGAATTTCCGTGTGAATTCGTCAATGTCTGGGAGTGAGGGATGCAGTAAAGAAGGATTAGTGGATCGGAAATGTGATTGTCGTATCCCAAAAGAAAATCCTGTCGTTTCCATAGAAACGTTACTCGATTTAGAAGGAAATATCTTAGAACACATAGTACTCGTATTTCACAGCGACGCAATTTCCGTGTGAATTCGTCAATGTTTGGGAGTGAGGGATGCAGTAAAGAAGGATTAGTGGATCGGAAATGAGATTGTCGTATCCCAAAAGAAAATCCTGTCGTTTCCATAGAAACGTTACTCGATTTAGAAGGAAATGTCTTAGAACACATAGTATTCGTATTTCACAGCGACGGAATTTCCGTGTGAATTCGTCAATGTCTGGGAGTGAGGGATGCAGTAAAGAAGGATTAGTGGATCGGAAATGTGATTGTCGTATCCCAAAGGAAAATCCTGTCGTTTCCATAGAAACGTTACTCGATTTAGAAGGAAATGTCTTACAACACATAGTACTCGTATTTCACAGCGACGGAATTTCCGTGTGAATTAGTCAATGTTTGAGAGTGAGGGATGCAGTAAAGAAGGATTAGTGGATCGGAAATGTGATTGTGGTATCCCAAAAGAAAATCCTGTCGTTTCCATAGAAACGTTACTCGATTTAGAAGGAAATGTCTTAGAACACATAGTACTCGTATTTCATAGCGACGCAATTTCCGTGTGAATTCGTCAATGTTTGGGAGTGAGGGATGCAGTAAAGAAGGTTTAGTGGATCGGAAATGTGATTGTCGTATCCCAAAAGTAAATCCTGTCGTTTCCATAGAAACGTTACTCGATTTAGAAGGAAATGTCTTAGAACACATAGTACTCGTATTTCACAGCGACGGAATTTCCGTGTGAATTCGTCAATGTTTGGGAGTGAGGGATGCAGTAAAGAAGGATTAGTGGATCGGAAATGAGATTGTCGTATCCCAATAGAAAATCCTGTCGTTTCCATAGAAACGTTACTCGATTTAGAAGGAAATGTCTTAGAACACATAGTACTCGTATTTCACAGTGACGGAATTTCCGTGTGAATTCGTCAATGTTTGGGAGTGAGGGATGCAGTAGAGAAGGATTAGTGGATCGGAAATGTGATTGTCGTATCCCAAAAGAAAATCCTGTCGTTTCCGTAGAAACGTTACTCGATTTAGAAGGAATTGTCCTAGAACACATAGTACTCGTATTTCATAGCGACGGAATTTCCGTGTAAATTCGTCAATGTTTGGGAATGTGGGATGCAGTAAAGAAGGATTAGTGGATCGGAAATGTGATTGTCGTATCCCAAAAGAAAATCCTGTCGTTACCATAGAAACGTTACTCGATTTAGAAGGAAAAGTCTTAGAACACATAGTACTCGTATTTCACAGCGACGGAATTTCCGTGTGAATTCGTCAATGTTTGGGAGTGAGGGATGCAGTAAAGAAGGATTAGTAGATCGGAAATGAGATTGTCGTATCCCAAAAGAAAATCCTGTCGTTTCCATAGAAACGTTACTCGATTTAGAAGGAAATGTCTTAGAACACATAGTACTCGTATTTCACAGCGACGGAATTTCCGTATGAATTCGTCAATGTTTGGGAGTGAGGGATGCAGTAAAGAAGGATTAGTGGATCGGAAATGTGATTGCCGTATCCCAAAAGAAAATCCTGTCGTTTCCATAGAAACGTTACTCGATTTAGAAGGAAATGTCTTAGAACACATAGTACTCGTATTTCACAGCGACGGAATTTCCGTGTGAATTCGTCAATGTTTGGGAGTGAGGGATGCAGTAAAGAAGGATTAGTGGATCGGAAATGTGATTGTCGTATCCCAAAAGAAAATCCTGTCGTTTCCATAGAAACATTACTCGATTTAGAAGGAAATGTCTTAGAACACATAGTACTCGTATTTCATAGCGACGCAATTTCCGTGTGAATTCGTCAATGTTTGGGAGTGAGGGATGCAGTAAAGAAGGTTTAGTGGATCGGAACTGTGATTGTCGTATCCCAAAAGAAAATCCTGTCGTTTCCATAGAATCGTTACTCGATTTAGAAGGAAATGTTTTAGAACACATAGTACTCGTATTTCACAGCGACGAAATTTCCGTGTGAATTAGTCAATGTTTGGGAGTGAGGGATGCAGTAAAGAAGGATTAGTGGATCGGAAATGTGATTGTCGTATCCCAAAAGAAAATCCTGTCGTTTCCATAGAATCGTTACTCGATTTAGAAGGAAATGTCTTAGAACACATAGTACTCGTATTTCACAGCGACGCAATTTCCGTGTGAATTCGTCAATGTTTGGGAGTGAGGGATGCAGTAAAGAAGGTTTAGTGGATCGGAAATGTGATTGTCGTATCCCAAAAGAAAATCCTGTCGTTTCCATAGAAACGTTACTCGATTTAGAAGGAAATGTCTTAGATCACATAGTACTCGTATTTCACAGCGACGGAATTTCCCTGTGAATTCATCAATGTTTGGGAGTGAGGGATGCAGTAAAGAAGGATTAGTGGATCGGAAATGAGATTGTCGTATCCCAAAAGAAAAACCTGTCGTTTCCATAGAAACGTTACTCGATTTAGAAGGAAATGTCTTAGAACACATAGTACTCGTATTTCACAGCGACGGAATTTCCGTGTGAATTCGTCAATGTTTGGGAGTGAGGGATGCAGTAAAGAAGGATTAGTGGATCGGAAAGGTGATTGTCGTATCCCAAAAGAAAATCCTGTCGTTTCCATAGAAACGTTACTCGATTTAGAAGGAAATGTCTTAGAACACATAGTACTCGTATTTCACAGCGACGGAATTTCCGTGTGAATTCGTCAATGTTTGGGAATGAGGGATGCAGTAAAGAAGGATTAGTGGATCGGAAATGTGATTGTCGTATCCCAAAAAAAATCCTGTCGTTACCATGGAAACGTTACTCGATTTAGAAGGAAATGTCTTAGAACACATAGTACTCGTATTTCACAGCGACGGAATTTCCGTGTGAATTCGTCAATGTTTGGAAGTGAGGGATGCAGTAAAGAAGGATTAGTGGATCGGAAATGAGATTGTCGTATCCCAAAAGAAAATCCTGTCGTTTCCATAGAAACGTTACTCGATTTAGAAGGAAATGTCTTAGAACACATAGTACTCGTATTTCACAGCGACGGAATTTCCGTGTGAATTCGTCAATGTTTGGGAGTGAGGGATGCAGTAAAGAAGGATTAGAGGATCGGAAATGTGATTGTCGTATCCCAAAAGAAAATCCTGTCGTTTCCATAGAAACGTTACTCGATCTAGAAGGAAATGTCTTAGAACACATAGTACTCGTATTTCACAGCGACGGAATTTCCGTGTGAATTCGTCAATGTTTGGGAGTGAGGGATGCAGTAAAGAGGGTTTAGTGGATCGGAAATGTGATTGTCGTATCCCAAAAGAAAATCATGTCGTTTCCATAGAAACGTTACTCGATTTAGAAGGAAATGTCTTAGAACACATAGTACTCGTATTTCACAGCGACGGTATTTGCGTGTGAATTCGTCAATGTTTGGGAGTGAGGGATGCAGTAAAGAAGGATTAGTGGTTCGGAAATGTGATTGTCGTATCCCAAAAGAAAATCCTGTCGTTTCCATAGAAACGTTACTCGATTTAGAAGGAAATGTCTTAGAACACATAGTACTCGTATTTCACAGCGACGGAATTTCCGTGTGAATTCGTCAATGTTTGGGAGTGTGGGATGCAGTAAAGAAGGATTAGTGGATCGGAAATGTGATTGTCGTATCCCAAAAGAAAATCCTGTCGTTTCCATAGAAACGTTACTCGATTTAGAAGGAAATGTCTTAGAACACATAGTACTCGTATTTCACAGCGACGGAATTTCCGTGTGAATTAGTCAATGTTTGGGAGTGAGGGATGCAGTAAAGAACGATTAGTGGATCGGAAATGTGATTGTCGTATCCCAAAAGAAAATCCTTTAGTTTCCATAGAAACGTTTTTTGATTTAGAAAGAAATGTCTTAGAACACATAGTACTCGTATTTCATTGCGACGCAATTTCCGTGTGAATTCGTCAATGTTTGGGAGTGAGGGATGCAGTAAAGAAGGATTAGTGGATCGGAAATGAGATTGTCGTATCCCAAAAGAAAATCCTGTCGTTTCCATAGAAACGTTACTCGATTTAGAAGGAAATGTCTTAGAACACATAGTATTCGTATTTCATAGCGACGGAATTTCCGTGTGAATTCGTCAATGTTTGGGAGTGAGGGATGCAGTAAAGAAGGATTAGTGGATCGGAAATGAGATTGTCGTATCCCAAAAGAAATTCCTGTCGTTTCCATAGAAACGTTACTCGATTTAGAAGGAAATGTCTTAGAACACATAGTACTCGTATTTAATAGCGACGCAATTTCCGTGTGAATTCGTCAATGTTTGGGAGTGAGGGATGCAGTAAAGAAGGATTAGTGGATCGGAAATGTGATTGTCGTATCCCAAAAGAAAATCCTGTCGTTTCCATAGAAACGTTACTCGATTAGAAGGAAATGTCTTAGAACACATAGTACTCGTATTTCACAGCTACGGAATTTCAGTTTGAATTAGTCAATGTTTGGGAGTGAGGGATGCAGTAAAGAAGGTTTAGTGGATCGGAACTGTGATTGTCGTATCCCAAAAGAAAATCCTGTCGTTTCCATAGAATCGTTACTCGATTTAGAAGGAAATGTTTTAGAACACATAGTACTCGTATTTCACAGCGACGAAATTTCCGTGTGAATTAGTCAATGTTTGGGAGTGAGGGATGCAGTAAAGAAGGATTAGTGGATCGGAAATGTGATTGTCGTATCCCAAAAGAAAATCCTGTCGTTTCCATAGAATCGTTACTCGATTTAGAAGGAAATGTCTTAGAACACATAGTACTCGTATTTCACAGCGACGCAATTTCCGTGTGAATTCGTCAATGTTTGGGAGTGAGGGATGCAGTAAAGAAGGTTTAGTGGATCGGAAATGTGATTGTCGTATCCCAAAAGAAAATCCTGTCGTTTCCATAGAAACGTTACTCGATTTAGAAGGAAATGTCTTAGATCACATAGTACTCGTATTTCACAGCGACGGAATTTCCCTGTGAATTCGTCAATGTTTGGGAGTGAGGGATGCAGTAAAGAAGGATTAGTGGATCGGAAATGAGATTGTCGTATCCCAAAAGAAAAACCTGTCGTTTCCATAGAAACGTTACTCGATTTAGAAGGAAATGTCTTAGAACACATAGTACTCGTATTTCACAGCGACGGAATTTCCGTGTGAATTCGTCAATGTTTGGGAGTGAGGGATGCAGTAAAGAAGGATTAGTGGATCGGAAAGGTGATTGTCGTATCCCAAAAGAAAATCCTGTCGTTTCCATAGAAACGTTACTCGATTTAGAAGGAAATGTCTTAGAACACATAGTACTCGTATTTCACAGCGACGGAATTTCCGTGTGAATTCGTCAATGTTTGGGAATGAGGGATGCAGTAAAGAAGGATTAGTGGATCGGAAATGTGATTGTCGTATCCCAAAAGAAAATCCTGTCGTTACCATGGAAACGTTACTCGATTTAGAAGGAAATGTCTTAGAACACATAGTACTCGTATTTCACAGCGACGGAATTTCCGTGTGAATTCGTCAATGTTTGGAAGTGAGGGATGCAGTAAAGAAGGATTAGTGGATCGGAAATGAGATTGTCGTATCCCAAAAGAAAATCCTGTCGTTTCCATAGAAACGTTACTCGATTTAGAAGGAAATGTCTTAGAACACATAGTACTCGTATTTCACAGCGACGGAATTTCCGTGTGAATTCGTCAATGTTTGGGAGTGAGGGATGCAGTAAAGAAGGATTAGAGGATCGGAAATGTGATTGTCGTATCCCAAAAGAAAATCCTGTCGTTTCCATAGAAACGTTACTCGATCTAGAAGGAAATGTCTTAGAACACATAGTACTCGTATTTCACAGCGACGGAATTTCCGTGTGAATTCGTCAATGTTTGGGAGTGAGGGATGCAGTAAAGAGGGTTTAGTGGATCGGAAATGTGATTGTCGTATCCCAAAAGAAAATCATGTCGTTTCCATAGAAACGTTACTCGATTTAGAAGGAAATGTCTTAGAACACATAGTACTCGTATTTCACAGCGACGGTATTTGCGTGTGAATTCGTCAATGTTTGGGAGTGAGGGATGCAGTAAAGAAGGATTAGTGGATCGGAAATGTGATTGTCGTATCCCAAAAGAAAATCCTGTCGTTTCCATAGAAACGTTACTCGATTTAGAAGGAAATGTCTTAGAACACATAGTACTCGTATTTCACAGCGACGGAATTTCCGTGTGAATTCGTCAATGTTTGGGAGTGTGGGATGCAGTAAAGAAGGATTAGTGGATCGGAAATGTGATTGTCGTATCCCAAAAGAAAATCCTGTCGTTTCCATAGAAACGTTACTCGATTTAGAAGGAAATGTCTTAGAACACATAGTACTCGTATTTCACAGCGACGGAATTTCCGTGTGAATTAGTCAATGTTTGGGAGTGAGGGATGCAGTAAAGAACGATTAGTGGATCGGAAATGTGATTGTCGTATCCCAAAAGAAAATCCTTTAGTTTCCATAGAAACGTTTTTTGATTTAGAAAGAAATGTCTTAGAACACATAGTACTCGTATTTCATTGCGACGCAATTTCCGTGTGAATTCGTCAATGTTTGGGAGTGAGGGATGCAGTAAAGAAGGATTAGTGGATCGGAAATGAGATTGTCGTATCCCAAAAGAAAATCCTGTCGTTTCCATAGAAACGTTACTCGATTTAGAAGGAAATGTCTTAGAACACATAGTATTCGTATTTCATAGCGACGGAATTTCCGTGTGAATTCGTCAATGTTTGGGAGTGAGGGATGCAGTAAAGAAGGATTAGTGGATCGGAAATGAGATTGTCGTATCCCAAAAGAAAATCCTGTCGTTTCCATAGAAACGTTACTCGATTTAGAAGGAAATGTCTTAGAACACATAGTACTCGTATTTAATAGCGACGGAATTTCCGTGTGAATTCGTCAATGTTTGGGAGTGAGGGATGCAGTAAAGAAGGATTAGTGGATCGGAAATGTGATTGTCGTATCCCAAAAGAAAATCCTGTCGTTTCCATAGAAACGTTACTCGATTAGAAGGAAATGTCTTAGAACACATAGTACTCGTATTTCACAGCTACGGAATTTCAGTTTGAATTAGTCAATGTTTGGGAGTGAGGGATGCAGTAAAGAAGGATTAGTGGATCGGAAATGTGATTGTCGTATCCCAAAAGAAAATCCTGTCGTTTCAATAGAACCGTTACTCGATTTAGAAGGAAATGTCTTAGAACACATAGTACTCGTATATAATAGCGACGCAATTTCCGTGTGAATTCGTCAATGTTTGGGAGTGAGGGATGCAGTAAAGAAGGTTTAGTGGATCGGAAATGTAATTGTCGTATCCCAAAAGAAAATCCTGTCGTTTCCATAGAACGTTAATCGATTTAGAAGGAAATGTTTTAGAACACATAGTACTCGTATTTCACAGCGACGGAATTTCCGTGTGAATTAGTCAATGTTTGGGAGTGAGGGTTGCAGTAAAGAAGGATTAGTGGATCGGAAATGTGATTGTCGTATCCCAAAAGAAAATCCTGTCGTTACCATAGAAACGTTACTCGATTTAGAAGGAAAAGTCTTAGAACACATAGTACTCGTATTTCACAGCGACGCAATTTCCGTGTGAATTCGTCAATGTTTGGGAGTGAGGGATGCAGTAAAGAAGGATTAGTGGATCGGAAATGAGATTGTCGTATCCCAAAAGAAAATCCTGTCGTTTCCATAGAAACGTTACTCGATTTAGAAGGAAATGTCTTAGAACACATAGTACTCGTATTTCACAGCGACGGAATTTCCGTATGAATTCGTCAATGTTTGGGAGTGAGGGATGCAGTAAAGAAGGATTAGTGGATCGGAAATGTGATTGCCGTATCCCAAAAGAAAATCCTGTCGTTTCCATAGAAACGTTACTCGATTTAGAAGGAAATGTCTTAGAACACATAGTACTCGTATTTCACAGCGACGGAATTTCCGTGTGAATTCGTCAATGTTTGGGAGTGAGGGATGCAGTAAAGAAGGATTAGTGGATCGGAAATGTGATTGTCGTATCCCAAAAGAAAATCCTGTCGTTTCCATAGACACATTACTCGATTTAGAAGGAAATGTCTTAGAACACATAGTACTCGTATTTCATAGCGACGCAATTTCCGTGTGAATTCGTCAATGTTTGGGAGTGAGGGATGCAGTAAAGAAGGTTTAGTGGATCGGAACTGTGATTGTCGTATCCCAAAAGAAAATCCTGTCGTTTCCATAGAATCGTTACTCGATTTAGAAGGAAATGTTTTAGAACACATAGTACTCGTATTTCACAGCGACGAAATTTCCGTGTGAATTAGTCAATGTTTGGGAGTGAGGGATGCAGTAAAGAAGGATTAGTGGATCGGAAATGTGATTGTCGTATCCCAAAAGAAAATCCTGTCGTTTCCATAGAATCGTTACTCGATTTAGAAGGAAATGTCTTAGAACACATAGTACTCGTATTTCACAGCGACGCAATTTCCGTGTGAATTCGTCAATGTTTGGGAGTGAGGGATGCAGTAAAGAAGGTTTAGTGGATCGGAAATGTGATTGTCGTATCCCAAAAGAAAATCCTGTCGTTTCCATAGAAACGTTACTCGATTTAGAAGGAAATGTCTTAGATCACATAGTACTCGTATTTCACAGCGACGGAATTTCCCTGTGAATTCGTCAATGTTTGGGAGTGAGGGATGCAGTAAAGAAGGATTAGTGGATCGGAAATGAGATTGTCGTATCCCAAAAGAAAAACCTGTCGTTTCCATAGAAACGTTACTCGATTTAGAAGGAAATGTCTTAGAACACATAGTACTGGTGTTTCACAGCGACGGAATTTCCGTGTGAATTCGTCAATGTTTGGGAGTGAGGGATGCAGTAAAGAAGGATTAGTGGATCGGAAAGGTGATTGTCGTATCCCAAAAGAAAATCCTGTCGTTTCCATAGAAACGTTACTCGATTTAGAAGGAAATGTCTTAGAACACATAGTACTCGTATTTCACAGCGACGGAATTTCCGTGTGAATTCGTCAATGTTTGGGAATGAGGGATGCAGTAAAGAAGGATTAGTGGATCGGAAATGTGATTGTCGTATCCCAAAAGAAAATCCTGTCGTTACCATGGAAACGTTACTCGATTTAGAAGGAAATGTCTTAGAACACATAGTACTCGTATTTCACAGCGACGGAATTTCCGTGTGAATTCGTCAATGTTTGGAAGTGAGGGATGCAGTAAAGAAGGATTAGTGGATCGGAAATGAGATTGTCGTATCCCAAAAGAAAATCCTGTCGTTTCCATAGAAACGTTACTCGATTTAGAAGGAAATGTCTTAGAACACATAGTACTCGTATTTCACAGCGACGGAATTTCCGTGTGAATTCGTCAATGTTTGGGAGTGAGGGATGCAGTAAAGAAGGATTAGAGGATCGGAAATGTGATTGTCGTATCCCAAAAGAAAATCCTGTCGTTTCCATAGAAACGTTACTCGATCTAGAAGGAAATGTCTTAGAACACATAGTACTCGTATTTCACAGCGACGGAATTTCCGTGTGAATTCGTCAATGTTTGGGAGTGAGGGATGCAGTAAAGAGGGTTTAGCGGATCGGAAATGTGATTGTCGTATCCCAAAAGAAAATCATGTCGTTTCCATAGAAACGTTACTCGATTTAGAAGGAAATGTCTTAGAACACATAGTACTCGTATTTCACAGCGACGGTATTTCCGTGTGAATTCGTCAATGTTTGGGAGTGAGGGATGCAGTAAAGAAGGATTAGTGGATCGGAAATGTGATTGTCGTATCCCAAAAGAAAATCCTGTCGTTTCCATAGAAACGTTACTCGATTTAGAAGGAAATGTCTTAGAACACATAGTACTCGTATTTCACAGCGACGGAATTTCCGTGTGAATTCGTCAATGTTTGGGAGTGTGGGATGCAGTAAAGAAGGATTAGTGGATCGGAAATGTGATTGTCGTATCCCAAAAGAAAATCCTGTCGTTTCCATAGAAACGTTACTCGATTTAGAAGGAAATGTCTTAGAACACATAGTACTCGTATTTCACAGCGACGGAATTTCCGTGTGAATTAGTCAATGTTTGGGAGTGAGGGATGCAGTAAAGAACGATTAGTGGATCGGAAATGTGATTGTCGTATCCCAAAAGAAAATCCTTTAGTTTCCATAGAAACGTTTTTTGATTTAGAAAGAAATGTCTTAGAACACATAGTACTCGTATTTCATTGCGACGCAATTTCCGTGTGAATTCGTCAATGTTTGGGAGTGAGGGATGCAGTAAAGAAGGATTAGTGGATCGGAAAAAAGATTGTCGTATCCCAAAAGAAAATCCTGTCGTTTCCATAGAAACGTTACTCGATTTAGAAGGAAATGTCTTAGAACACATAGTATTCGTATTTCATAGCGACGGAATTTCCGTGTGAATTCGTCAATGTTTGGGAGTGAGGGATGCAGTAAAGAAGGATTAGTGGATCGGAAATGAGATTGTCGTATCCCAAAAGAAAATCCTGTCGTTTCCATAGAAACGTTACTCGATTTAGAAGGAAATGTCTTAGAACACATAGTACTCGTATTTAATAGCGACGGAATTTCCGTGTGAATTCGTCAATGTTTGGGAGTGAGGGATGCAGTAAAGAAGGATTAGTGGATCGGAAATGTGATTGTCGTATCCCAAAAGAAAATCCTGTCGTTTCCATAGAAACGTTACTCGATTAGAAGGAAATGTCTTAGAACACATAGTACTCGTATTTCACAGCTACGGAATTTCAGTTTGAATTAGTCAATGTTTGGGAGTGAGGGATGCAGTAAAGAAGGATTAGTGGATCGGAAATGTGATTGTCGTATCCCAAAAGAAAAACCTGTCGTTTCCATAGAAACATTACTCGATTTAGAAGGAAATGTCTTAGAACACATAGTACTCGTATATAATAGCGACGCAATTTCCGTGTGAATTCGTCAATGTTTGGGAGTGAGGGATGCAGTAAAGAAGGTTTAGTGGATCGGAAATGTAATTGTCGTATCCCAAAAGAAAATCCTGTCGTTTCCATAGACACATTACTCGATTTAGAAGGAAATGTCTTAGAACACATAGTACTCGTATTTCATAGCGACGCAATTTCCGTGTGAATTCGTCAATGTTTGGGAGTGAGGGATGCAGTAAAGAAGGTTTAGTGGATCGGAACTGTGATTGTCGTATCCCAAAAGAAAATCCTGTCGTTTCCATAGAATCGTTACTCGATTTAGAAGGAAATGTTTTAGAACACATAGTACTCGTATTTCACAGCGACGAAATTTCCGTGTGAATTAGTCAATGTTTGGGAGTGAGGGATGCAGTAAAGAAGGATTAGTGGATCGGAAATGTGATTGTCGTATCCCAAAAGAAAATCCTGTCGTTTCCATAGAATCGTTACTCGATTTAGAAGGAAATGTCTTAGAACACATAGTACTCGTATTTCACAGCGACGCAATTTCCGTGTGAATTCGTCAATGTTTGGGAGTGAGGGATGCAGTAAAGAAGGTTTAGTGGATCGGAAATGTGATTGTCGTATCCCAAAAGAAAATCCTGTCGTTTCCATAGAAACGTTACTCGATTTAGAAGGAAATGTCTTAGATCACATAGTACTCGTATTTCACAGCGACGGAATTTCCCTGTGAATTCGTCAATGTTTGGGAGTGAGGGATGCAGTAAAGAAGGATTAGTGGATCGGAAATGAGATTGTCGTATCCCAAAAGAAAAACCTGTCGTTTCCATAGAAACGTTACTCGATTTAGAAGGAAATGTCTTAGAACACATAGTACTGGTGTTTCACAGCGACGGAATTTCCGTGTGAATTCGTCAATGTTTGGGAGTGAGGGATGCAGTAAAGAAGGATTAGTGGATCGGAAAGGTGATTGTCGTATCCCAAAAGAAAATCCTGTCGTTTCCATAGAAACGTTACTCGATTTAGAAGGAAATGTCTTAGAACACATAGTACTCGTATTTCACAGCGACGGAATTTCCGTGTGAATTCGTCAATGTTTGGGAATGAGGGATGCAGTAAAGAAGGATTAGTGGATCGGAAATGTGATTGTCGTATCCCAAAAGAAAATCCTGTCGTTACCATGGAAACGTTACTCGATTTAGAAGGAAATGTCTTAGAACACATAGTACTCGTATTTCACAGCGACGGAATTTCCGTGTGAATTCGTCAATGTTTGGAAGTGAGGGATGCAGTAAAGAAGGATTAGTGGATCGGAAATGAGATTGTCGTATCCCAAAAGAAAATCCTGTCGTTTCCATAGAAACGTTACTCGATTTAGAAGGAAATGTCTTAGAACACATAGTACTCGTATTTCACAGCGACGGAATTTCCGTGTGAATTCGTCAATGTTTGGGAGTGAGGGATGCAGTAAAGAAGGATTAGAGGATCGGAAATGTGATTGTCGTATCCCAAAAGAAAATCCTGTCGTTTCCATAGAAACGTTACTCGATCTAGAAGGAAATGTCTTAGAACACATAGTACTCGTATTTCACAGCGACGGAATTTCCGTGTGAATTCGTCAATGTTTGGGAGTGAGGGATGCAGTAAAGAGGGTTTAGCGGATCGGAAATGTGATTGTCGTATCCCAAAAGAAAATCATGTCGTTTCCATAGAAACGTTACTCGATTTAGAAGGAAATGTCTTAGAACACATAGTACTCGTATTTCACAGCGACGGTATTTCCGTGTGAATTCGTCAATGTTTGGGAGTGAGGGATGCAGTAAAGAAGGATTAGTGGATCGGAAATGTGATTGTCGTATCCCAAAAGAAAATCCTGTCGTTTCCATAGAAACGTTACTCGATTTAGAAGGAAATGTCTTAGAACACATAGTACTCGTATTTCACAGCGACGGAATTTCCGTGTGAATTCGTCAATGTTTGGGAGTGTGGGATGCAGTAAAGAAGGATTAGTGGATCGGAAATGTGATTGTCGTATCCCAAAAGAAAATCCTGTCGTTTCCATAGAAACGTTACTCGATTTAGAAGGAAATGTCTTAGAACACATAGTACTCGTATTTCACAGCGACGGAATTTCCGTGTGAATTAGTCAATGTTTGGGAGTGAGGGATGCAGTAAAGAACGATTAGTGGATCGGAAATGTGATTGTCGTATCCCAAAAGAAAATCCTTTAGTTTCCATAGAAACGTTTTTTGATTTAGAAAGAAATGTCTTAGAACACATAGTACTCGTATTTCATTGCGACGCAATTTCCGTGTGAATTCGTCAATGTTTGGGAGTGAGGGATGCAGTAAAGAAGGATTAGTGGATCGGAAAAAAGATTGTCGTATCCCAAAAGAAAATCCTGTCGTTTCCATAGAAACGTTACTCGATTTAGAAGGAAATGTCTTAGAACACATAGTATTCGTATTTCATAGCGACGGAATTTCCGTGTGAATTCGTCAATGTTTGGGAGTGAGGGATGCAGTAAAGAAGGATTAGTGGATCGGAAATGAGATTGTCGTATCCCAAAAGAAAATCCTGTCGTTTCCATAGAAACGTTACTCGATTTAGAAGGAAATGTCTTAGAACACATAGTACTCGTATTTAATAGCGACGGAATTTCCGTGTGAATTCGTCAATGTTTGGGAGTGAGGGATGCAGTAAAGAAGGATTAGTGGATCGGAAATGTGATTGTCGTATCCCAAAAGAAAATCCTGTCGTTTCCATAGAAACGTTACTCGATTAGAAGGAAATGTCTTAGAACACATAGTACTCGTATTTCACAGCTACGGAATTTCAGTTTGAATTAGTCAATGTTTGGGAGTGAGGGATGCAGTAAAGAAGGATTAGTGGATCGGAAATGTGATTGTCGTATCCCAAAAGAAAAACCTGTCGTTTCCATAGAAACATTACTCGATTTAGAAGGAAATGTCTTAGAACACATAGTACTCGTATATAATAGCGACGCAATTTCCGTGTGAATTCGTCAATGTTTGGGAGTGAGGGATGCAGTAAAGAAGGTTTAGTGGATCGGAAATGTAATTGTCGTATCCCAAAAGAAAATCCTGTCGTTTCCATAGAAACGTTACTCGATTTAGAAGGAAATGTTTTAGAACACATAGTACTCGTATTTCACAGCGACGGAATTTCCGTGTGAATTAGTCAATGTTTGGGAGTGAGGGTTGCAGTAAAGAAGGATTAGTGGATCGGAAATGTGATTGTCGTATCCCAAAAGAAAATCCTGTCGTTTCCATAGAAACGTTACTCGATTTAGAAGGAAATGTCTTAGAACACATAGTCCTCGTATTTCACAGCGACGCAATTTCCGTGTGAATTCGTCAATGTTTGGGAGTGAGGGATGCAGTAAAGAAGGTTTAGTGGATCGGAAATGTGATTGTCGTATCCCAAAAGAAAATCCTGTCGTTTCCATAGAAACGTTACACGATTTAGAAGGAAATGTCTTAGAACACATAGTACTCGTATTTCACAGCGACGGAATTTCCGTGTGAATTCGTCAATGTTTGGGAGTGAGGGATGCAGTAAAGAAGGATTAGTGGATCGGAAATGAGATTGTCGTATCCCAAAAGAAAAACCTGTCGTTTCCATAGAAACGTTACTCGATTTAGAAGGAAATGTCTTAGAACACATAGTACTCGTATTTCACAGCGACGGAATTTCCGTGTGAATTCGTCAATGTTTGGGAGTGAGGGATGCAGTAAAGAAGGATTAGTGGATCGGAAAGGTGATTGTCGTATCCCAAAAGAAAATCCTGTCGTTTCCATAGAAACGTTACTCGATTTAGAAGGAAATGTCTTAGAACACATAGTACTCGTATTTCACAGCGACGGAATTTCCGTGTGAATTCGTCAATGTTTGGGAATGAGGGATGCAGTAAAGAACGATTAGTGGATCGGAAATGTGATTGTCGTATCCCAAAAGAAAATCCTGTCGTTTCCATAGAAACGTTACTTGATTGAGAAAGAAATGTCTTAGAACACATAGTACTCGTATTTCATTGCGACGCAATTTCCGTGTGAATTCGTCAATGTTTGGGAGTGAGGGATGCAGTAAAGAAGGATTAGTGGATCGGAAATGAGATTGTCGTATCCCAAAAGAAAATCCTGTCGTTTCCATAGAAACGTTACTCGATTTAGAAGGAAATGTCTTAGAACACATAGTATTCGTATTTCATAGCGACGGAATTTTCGTGTGAATTCGTCAATGTTTGGGAGTGAGGGATGCAGTAAAGAAGGATTAGTGGATCGGAAATGAGATTGTCGTATCCCAAAAGAAAATCCTGTCGTTTCCATAGAAACGTTACTCGATTTAGAAGGAAATGTCTTATATCACATAGTACTCGTATTTAATAGCGACGGAATTTCCGTGTGAATTCGTCAATGTTTGGGAGTGAGGGATGCAGTAAAGAAGGATTAGTGGATCGGAAATGTGATTGTCGTATCCCAAAAGAAAATCCTTTAGTTTCCATAGAAACGTTACTCGATTTAGAAGGAAATGTCTTAGAACACATAGTACTCGTATTTCACAGCTACGGAATTTCAGTTTGAATTAGTCAATGTTTGGGAGTGAGGGATGCAGTAAAGAAGGATTAGTGGATCGGAAATGTGATTGTCGTATCCCAAAAGAAAAACCTGTCGTTTCCATAGAAACGTTACTCGATTTAGAAGGAAATGTCTTAGAACACATAGTACTCGTATTTCATAGCGACGGAATTTCCGTGTGAATTCGACAATGTTTGGGAGTGAGGGATGCAGTAAGGAAGGATTAGTGGATCGGAAATGAAATTGTCGTATCCCAAAAGAAAATCCTGTCGTTTCCATAGAAACGTTACTCGATTTAGAAGGAAATGTTTTAGAACACATAGTACTCGTATTTCACAGCGACGGAATTTCCGTGTGAATTAGTCAATGTTTGGGAGTGAGGGTTGCAGTAAAGAAGGATTAGTGGATCGGAAATGTGATTGTCGTATCCCAAAAGAAAATCCTGTCGTTACCATAGAAACGTTACTCGATTTAGAAGGAAAAGTCTTAGAACACATAGTACTCGTATTTCACAGCGACGCAATTTCCGTGTGAATTCGTCAATGTTTGGGAGTGAGGGATGCAGTAAAGAAGGATTAGTGGATCGGAAATGAGATTGTCGTATCCCAAAAGAAAATCCTGTCGTTTCCATAGAAACGTTACTCGATTTAGAAGGAAATGTCTTAGAACACATAGTACTCGTATTTCACAGCGACGGAATTTCCGTATGAATTCGTCAATGTTTGGGAGTGAGGGATGCAGTAAAGAAGGATTAGTGGATCGGAAATGTGATTGCCGTATCCCAAAAGAAAATCCTGTCGTTTCCATAGAAACGTTACTCGATTTAGAAGGAAATGTCTTAGAACACATAGTACTCGTATTTCACAGCGACGGAATTTCCGTGTGAATTCGTCAATGTTTGGGAGTGAGGGATGCAGTAAAGAAGGATTAGTGGATCGGAAATGTGATTGTCGTATCCCAAAAGAAAATCCTGTCGTTTCCATAGACACATTACTCGATTTAGAAGGAAATGTCTTAGAACACATAGTACTCGTATTTCATAGCGACGCAATTTCCGTGTGAATTCGTCAATGTTTGGGAGTGAGGGATGCAGTAAAGAAGGTTTAGTGGATCGGAACTGTGATTGTCGTATCCCAAAAGAAAATCCTGTCGTTTCCATAGAATCGTTACTCGATTTAGAAGGAAATGTTTTAGAACACATAGTACTCGTATTTCACAGCGACGAAATTTCCGTGTGAATTAGTCAATGTTTGGGAGTGAGGGATGCAGTAAAGAAGGATTAGTGGATCGGAAATGTGATTGTCGTATCCCAAAAGAAAATCCTGTCGTTTCCATAGAATCGTTACTCGATTTAGAAGGAAATGTCTTAGAACACATAGTACTCGTATTTCACAGCGACGCAATTTCCGTGTGAATTCGTCAATGTTTGGGAGTGAGGGATGCAGTAAAGAAGGTTTAGTGGATCGGAAATGTGATTGTCGTATCCCAAAAGAAAATCCTGTCGTTTCCATAGAAACGTTACTCGATTTAGAAGGAAATGTCTTAGATCACATAGTACTCGTATTTCACAGCGACGGAATTTCCCTGTGAATTCGTCAATGTTTGGGAGTGAGGGATGCAGTAAAGAAGGATTAGTGGATCGGAAATGAGATTGTCGTATCCCAAAAGAAAAACCTGTCGTTTCCATAGAAACGTTACTCGATTTAGAAGGAAATGTCTTAGAACACATAGTACTGGTGTTTCACAGCGACGGAATTTCCGTGTGAATTCGTCAATGTTTGGGAGTGAGGGATGCAGTAAAGAAGGATTAGTGGATCGGAAAGGTGATTGTCGTATCCCAAAAGAAAATCCTGTCGTTTCCATAGAAACGTTACTCGATTTAGAAGGAAATGTCTTAGAACACATAGTACTCGTATTTCACAGCGACGGAATTTCCGTGTGAATTCGTCAATGTTTGGGAATGAGGGATGCAGTAAAGAAGGATTAGTGGATCGGAAATGTGATTGTCGTATCCCAAAAGAAAATCCTGTCGTTACCATGGAAACGTTACTCGATTTAGAAGGAAATGTCTTAGAACACATAGTACTCGTATTTCACAGCGACGGAATTTCCGTGTGAATTCGTCAATGTTTGGAAGTGAGGGATGCAGTAAAGAAGGATTAGTGGATCGGAAATGAGATTGTCGTATCCCAAAAGAAAATCCTGTCGTTTCCATAGAAACGTTACTCGATTTAGAAGGAAATGTCTTAGAACACATAGTACTCGTATTTCACAGCGACGGAATTTCCGTGTGAATTCGTCAATGTTTGGGAGTGAGGGATGCAGTAAAGAAGGATTAGAGGATCGGAAATGTGATTGTCGTATCCCAAAAGAAAATCCTGTCGTTTCCATAGAAACGTTACTCGATCTAGAAGGAAATGTCTTAGAACACATAGTACTCGTATTTCACAGCGACGGAATTTCCGTGTGAATTCGTCAATGTTTGGGAGTGAGGGATGCAGTAAAGAGGGTTTAGCGGATCGGAAATGTGATTGTCGTATCCCAAAAGAAAATCATGTCGTTTCCATAGAAACGTTACTCGATTTAGAAGGAAATGTCTTAGAACACATAGTACTCGTATTTCACAGCGACGGTATTTCCGTGTGAATTCGTCAATGTTTGGGAGTGAGGGATGCAGTAAAGAAGGATTAGTGGATCGGAAATGTGATTGTCGTATCCCAAAAGAAAATCCTGTCGTTTCCATAGAAACGTTACTCGATTTAGAAGGAAATGTCTTAGAACACATAGTACTCGTATTTCACAGCGACGGAATTTCCGTGTGAATTCGTCAATGTTTGGGAGTGTGGGATGCAGTAAAGAAGGATTAGTGGATCGGAAATGTGATTGTCGTATCCCAAAAGAAAATCCTGTCGTTTCCATAGAAACGTTACTCGATTTAGAAGGAAATGTCTTAGAACACATAGTACTCGTATTTCACAGCGACGGAATTTCCGTGTGAATTAGTCAATGTTTGGGAGTGAGGGATGCAGTAAAGAACGATTAGTGGATCGGAAATGTGATTGTCGTATCCCAAAAGAAAATCCTTTAGTTTCCATAGAAACGTTTTTTGATTTAGAAAGAAATGTCTTAGAACACATAGTACTCGTATTTCATTGCGACGCAATTTCCGTGTGAATTCGTCAATGTTTGGGAGTGAGGGATGCAGTAAAGAAGGATTAGTGGATCGGAAAAAAGATTGTCGTATCCCAAAAGAAAATCCTGTCGTTTCCATAGAAACGTTACTCGATTTAGAAGGAAATGTCTTAGAACACATAGTATTCGTATTTCATAGCGACGGAATTTCCGTGTGAATTCGTCAATGTTTGGGAGTGAGGGATGCAGTAAAGAAGGATTAGTGGATCGGAAATGAGATTGTCGTATCCCAAAAGAAAATCCTGTCGTTTCCATAGAAACGTTACTCGATTTAGAAGGAAATGTCTTAGAACACATAGTACTCGTATTTAATAGCGACGGAATTTCCGTGGGAATTCGTCAATGTTTGGGAGTGAGGGATGCAGTAAAGAAGGATTAGTGGATCGGAAATGTGATTGTCGTATCCCAAAAGAAAATCCTGTCGTTTCCATAGAAACGTTACTCGATTAGAAGGAAATGTCTTAGAACACATAGTACTCGTATTTCACAGCTACGGAATTTCAGTTTGAATTAGTCAATGTTTGGGAGTGAGGGATGCAGTAAAGAAGGATTAGTGGATCGGAAATGTGATTGTCGTATCCCAAAAGAAAAACCTGTCGTTTCCATAGAAACATTACTCGATTTAGAAGGAAATGTCTTAGAACACATAGTACTCGTATATAATAGCGACGCAATTTCCGTGTGAATTCGTCAATGTTTGGGAGTGAGGGATGCAGTAAAGAAGGTTTAGTGGATCGGAAATGTAATTGTCGTATCCCAAAAGAAAATCCTGTCGTTTCCATAGAAACGTTACTCGATTTAGAAGGAAATGTTTTAGAACACATAGTACTCGTATTTCACAGCGACGGAATTTCCGTGTGAATTAGTCAATGTTTGGGAGTGAGGGTTGCAGTAAAGAAGGATTAGTGGATCGGAAATGTGATTGTCGTATCCCAAAAGAAAATCCTGTCGTTTCCATAGAAACGTTACTCGATTTAGAAGGAAATGTCTTAGAACACATAGTCCTCGTATTTCACAGCGACGCAATTTCCGTGTGAATTCGTCAATGTTTGGGAGTGAGGGATGCAGTAAAGAAGGTTTAGTGGATCGGAAATGTGATTGTCGTATCCCAAAAGAAAATCCTGTCGTTTCCATAGAAACGTTACACGATTTAGAAGGAAATGTCTTAGAACACATAGTACTCGTATTTCACAGCGACGGAATTTCCGTGTGAATTCGTCAATGTTTGGGAGTGAGGGATGCAGTAAAGAAGGATTAGTGGATCGGAAATGAGATTGTCGTATCCCAAAAGAAAAACCTGTCGTTTCCATAGAAACGTTACTCGATTTAGAAGGAAATGTCTTAGAACACATAGTACTCGTATTTCACAGCGACGGAATTTCCGTGTGAATTCGTCAATGTTTGGGAGTGAGGGATGCAGTAAAGAAGGATTAGTGGATCGGAAAGGTGATTGTCGTATCCCAAAAGAAAATCCTGTCGTTTCCATAGAAACGTTACTCGATTTAGAAGGAAATGTCTTAGAACACATAGTACTCGTATTTCACAGCGACGGAATTTCCGTGTGAATTCGTCAATGTTTGGGAATGAGGGATGCAGTAAAGAACGATTAGTGGATCGGAAATGTGATTGTCGTATCCCAAAAGAAAATCCTGTCGTTTCCATAGAAACGTTACTTGATTGAGAAAGAAATGTCTTAGAACACATAGTACTCGTATTTCATTGCGACGCAATTTCCGTGTGAATTCGTCAATGTTTGGGAGTGAGGGATGCAGTAAAGAAGGATTAGTGGATCGGAAATGAGATTGTCGTATCCCAAAAGAAAATCCTGTCGTTTCCATAGAAACGTTACTCGATTTAGAAGGAAATGTCTTAGAACACATAGTATTCGTATTTCATAGCGACGGAATTTTCGTGTGAATTCGTCAATGTTTGGGAGTGAGGGATGCAGTAAAGAAGGATTAGTGGATCGGAAATGAGATTGTCGTATCCCAAAAGAAAATCCTGTCGTTTCCATAGAAACGTTACTCGATTTAGAAGGAAATGTCTTATATCACATAGTACTCGTATTTAATAGCGACGGAATTTCCGTGTGAATTCGTCAATGTTTGGGAGTGAGGGATGCAGTAAAGAAGGATTAGTGGATCGGAAATGTGATTGTCGTATCCCAAAAGAAAATCCTTTAGTTTCCATAGAAACGTTACTCGATTTAGAAGGAAATGTCTTAGAACACATAGTACTCGTATTTCACAGCTACGGAATTTCAGTTTGAATTAGTCAATGTTTGGGAGTGAGGGATGCAGTAAAGAAGGATTAGTGGATCGGAAATGTGATTGTCGTATCCCAAAAGAAAAACCTGTCGTTTCCATAGAAACGTTACTCGATTTAGAAGGAAATGTCTTAGAACACATAGTACTCGTATTTCATAGCGACGGAATTTCCGTGTGAATTCGACAATGTTTGGGAGTGAGGGATGCAGTAAGGAAGGATTAGTGGATCGGAAATGAAATTGTCGTATCCCAAAAGAAAATCCTGTCGTTTCCATAGAAACGTTACTCGATTTAGAAGGAAATGTCTTAGAACACATAGTACTCGTATTTCACAGCTACGGAATTTCAGTTTGAATTAGTCAATGTTTGGGAGTGAGGGATGCAGTAAAGAAGGATTAGTGGATCGGAAATGTGATTGTCGTATCCCAAAAGAAAAACCTGTCGTTTCCATAGAAACGTTACTCGATTTAGAAGGAAATGTCTTAGAACACATAGTACTCGTATTTCATAGCGACGGAATTTCCGTGTGAATTCGACAATGTTTGGGAGTGAGGGATGCAGTAAGGAAGGATTAGTGGATCGGAAATGAAATTGTCGTATCCCAAAAGAAAATCCTGTCGTTTCCATAGAAACGTTACTCGATTTAAAAGGAAATGTCTTAGAACACATAGTATTCGTATTTAATAGCGACGGAATTTCCGTGTGAATTCGTCAATGTTTGGGAGTGAGGGATGCAGTAAAGAAGGATTAGTGGATCGGAAATGTGATTGTCGTATCCCAAAAGAAAATCCTGTCGTTTCCATAGAAACGTTACTCGATTTAGAAGGAAATGTCTTAGAACACATAGTACACGTATTTCACAGCGACGGAATTTCCGTGTGAATTAGTCAATGTTTGGGGGTGAGGGATGCAGTAAAGAAGGATTAGTGGATCGGAAATGTGATTGTCGTATCCCAAAAGAAAAACCTGTCGTTTCCATAGAACGTTACTCGATTTAGAAGGAAATGTTTTAGAACACATAGTACTCGTATTTCACAGCGACGGAATTTCCGTGTGAATTAGTCAATGTTTGGGAGTGAGGGTTGCAGTAAAGAAGGATTAGTGGATCGGAAATGTGATTGTCGTATCCCAAAAGAAAATCCTGTCGTTACCATAGAAACGTTACTCGATTTAGAAGGAAAAGTCTTAGAACACATAGTACTCGTATTTCACAGCGACGCAATTTCCGTGTGAATTCGTCAATGTTTGGGAGTGAGGGATGCAGTAAAGAAGGATTAGTGGATCGGAAATGAGATTGTCGTATCCCAAAAGAAAATCCTGTCGTTTCCATAGAAACGTTACTCGATTTAGAAGGAAATGTCTTAGAACACATAGTACTCGTATTTCACAGCGACGGAATTTCCGTATGAATTCGTCAATGTTTGGGAGTGAGGGATGCAGTAAAGAAGGATTAGTGGATCGGAAATGTGATTGCCGTATCCCAAAAGAAAATCCTGTCGTTTCCATAGAAACGTTACTCGATTTAGAAGGAAATGTCTTAGAACACATAGTACTCGTATTTCACAGCGACGGAATTTCCGTGTGAATTCGTCAATGTTTGGGAGTGAGGGATGCAGTAAAGAAGGATTAGTGGATCGGAAATGTGATTGTCGTATCCCAAAAGAAAATCCTGTCGTTTCCATAGAAACATTACTCGATTTAGAAGGAAATGTCTTAGAACACATAGTACTCGTATTTCATAGCGACGCAATTTCCGTGTGAATTCGTCAATGTTTGGGAGTGAGGGATGCAGTAAAGAAGGTTTAGTGGATCGGAACTGTGATTGTCGTATCCCAAAAGAAAATCCTGTCGTTTCCATAGAATCGTTACTCGATTTAGAAGGAAATGTTTTAGAACACATAGTACTCGTATTTCACAGCGACGAAATTTCCGTGTGAATTAGTCAATGTTTGGGAGTGAGGGATGCAGTAAAGAAGGATTAGTGGATCGGAAATGTGATTGTCGTATCCCAAAAGAAAATCCTGTCGTTTCCATAGAATCGTTACTCGATTTAGAAGGAAATGTCTTAGAACACATAGTACTCGTATTTCACAGCGACGCAATTTCCGTGTGAATTCGTCAATGTTTGGGAGTGAGGGATGCAGTAAAGAAGGTTTAGTGGATCGGAAATGTGATTGTCGTATCCCAAAAGAAAATCCTGTCGTTTCCATAGAAACGTTACTCGATTTAGAAGGAAATGTCTTAGATCACATAGTACTCGTATTTCACAGCGACGGAATTTCCCTGTGAATTCGTCAATGTTTGGGAGTGAGGGATGCAGTAAAGAAGGATTAGTGGATCGGAAATGAGATTGTCGTATCCCAAAAGAAAAACCTGTCGTTTCCATAGAAACGTTACTCGATTTAGAAGGAAATGTCTTAGAACACATAGTACTCGTATTTCACAGCGACGGAATTTCCGTGTGAATTCGTCAATGTTTGGGAGTGAGGGATGCAGTAAAGAAGGATTAGTGGATCGGAAAGGTGATTGTCGTATCCCAAAAGAAAATCCTGTCGTTTCCATAGAAACGTTACTCGATTTAGAAGGAAATGTCTTAGAACACATAGTACTCGTATTTCACAGCGACGGAATTTCCGTGTGAATTCGTCAATGTTTGGGAATGAGGGATGCAGTAAAGAAGGATTAGTGGATCGGAAATGTGATTGTCGTATCCCAAAAGAAAATCCTGTCGTTACCATGGAAACGTTACTCGATTTAGAAGGAAATGTCTTAGAACACATAGTACTCGTATTTCACAGCGACGGAATTTCCGTGTGAATTCGTCAATGTTTGGAAGTGAGGGATGCAGTAAAGAAGGATTAGTGGATCGGAAATGAGATTGTCGTATCCCAAAAGAAAATCCTGTCGTTTCCATAGAAACGTTACTCGATTTAGAAGGAAATGTCTTAGAACACATAGTACTCGTATTTCACAGCGACGGAATTTCCGTGTGAATTCGTCAATGTTTGGGAGTGAGGGATGCAGTAAAGAAGGATTAGAGGATCGGAAATGTGATTGTCGTATCCCAAAAGAAAATCCTGTCGTTTCCATAGAAACGTTACTCGATCTAGAAGGAAATGTCTTAGAACACATAGTACTCGTATTTCACAGCGACGGAATTTCCGTGTGAATTCGTCAATGTTTGGGAGTGAGGGATGCAGTAAAGAGGGTTTAGTGGATCGGAAATGTGATTGTCGTATCCCAAAAGAAAATCATGTCGTTTCCATAGAAACGTTACTCGATTTAGAAGGAAATGTCTTAGAACACATAGTACTCGTATTTCACAGCGACGGTATTTCCGTGTGAATTCGTCAATGTTTGGGAGTGAGGGATGCAGTAAAGAAGGATTAGTGGATCGGAATTGTGATTGTCGTATCCCAAAAGAAAATCCTGTCGTTTCCATAGAAACGTTACTCGATTTAGAAGGAAATGTCTTAGAACACATAGTACTCGTATTTCACAGCGACGGAATTTCCGTGTGAATTCGTCAATGTTTGGGAGTGTGGGATGCAGTAAAGAAGGATTAGTGGATCGGAAATGTGATTGTCGTATCCCAAAAGAAAATCCTGTCGTTTCCATAGAAACGTTACTCGATTTAGAAGGAAATGTCTTAGAACACTTAGTACTCGTATTTCACAGCGACGGAATTTCCGTGTGAATTAGTCAATGTTTGGGAGTGAGGGATGCAGTAAAGAACGATTAGTGGATCGGAAATGTGATTGTCGTATCCCAAAAGAAAATCCTTTAGTTTCCATAGAAACGTTTTTTGATTTAGAAAGAAATGTCTTAGAACACATAGTACTCGTATTTCATTGCGACGCAATTTCCGTGTGAATTCGTCAATGTTTGGGAGTGAGGGATGCAGTAAAGAAGGATTAGTGGATCGGAAATGAGATTGTCGTATCCCAAAAGAAAATCCTGTCGTTTCCATAGAAACGTTACTCGATTTAGAAGGAAATGTCTTAGAACACATAGTATTCGTATTTCATAGCGACGGAATTTCCGTGTGAATTCGTCAATGTTTGGGAGTGAGGGATGCAGTAAAGAAGGATTAGTGGATCGGAAATGAGATTGTCGTATCCCAAAAGAAAATCCTGTCGTTTCCATAGAAACGTTACTCGATTTAGAAGGAAATGTCTTAGAACACATAGTACTCGTATTTAATAGCGACGGAATTTCCGTGTGAATTCGTCAATGTTTGGGAGTGAGGGATGCAGTAAAGAAGGATTAGTGGATCGGAAATGTGATTGTCGTATCCCAAAAGAAAATCCTGTCGTTTCCATAGAAACGTTACTCGATTAGAAGGAAATGTCTTAGAACACATAGTACTCGTATTTCACAGCTACGGAATTTCAGTTTGAATTAGTCAATGTTTGGGAGTGAGGGATGCAGTAAAGAAGGATTAGTGGATCGGAAATGTGATTGTCGTATCCCAAAAGAAAAACCTGTCGTTTCCATAGAAACATTACTCGATTTAGAAGGAAATGTCTTAGAACACATAGTACTCGTATATAATAGCGACGCAATTTCCGTGTGAATTCGTCAATGTTTGGGAGTGAGGGATGCAGTAAAGAAGGTTTAGTGGATCGGAAATGTAATTGTCGTATCCCAAAAGAAAATCCTGTCGTTTCCATAGAAACGTTACTCGATTTAGAAGGAAATGTTTTAGAACACATAGTACTCGTATTTCACAGCGACGGAATTTCCGTGTGAATTAGTCAATGTTTGGGAGTGAGGGTTGCAGTAAAGAAGGATTAGTGGATCGGAAATGTGATTGTCGTATCCCAAAAGAAAATCCTGTCGTTTCCATAGAAACGTTACTCGATTTAGAAGGAAATGTCTTAGAACACATAGTCCTCGTATTTCACAGCGACGCAATTTCCGTGTGAATTCGTCAATGTTTGGGAGTGAGGGATGCAGTAAAGAAGGTTTAGTGGATCGGAAATGTGATTGTCGTATCCCAAAAGAAAATCCTGTCGTTTCCATAGAAACGTTACACGATTTAGAAGGAAATGTCTTAGAACACATAGTACTCGTATTTCACAGCGACGGAATTTCCGTGTGAATTCGTCAATGTTTGGGAGTGAGGGATGCAGTAAAGAAGGATTAGTGGATCGGAAATGAGATTGTCGTATCCCAAAAGAAAAACCTGTCGTTTCCATAGAAACGTTACTCGATTTAGAAGGAAATGTCTTAGAACACATAGTACTCGTATTTCACAGCGACGGAATTTCCGTGTGAATTCGTCAATGTTTGGGAGTGAGGGATGCAGTAAAGAAGGATTAGTGGATCGGAAAGGTGATTGTCGTATCCCAAAAGAAAATCCTGTCGTTTCCATAGAAACGTTACTCGATTTAGAAGGAAATGTCTTAGAACACATAGTACTCGTATTTCACAGCGACGGAATTTCCGTGTGAATTCGTCAATGTTTGGTAATGAGGGATGCAGTAAAGAACGATTAGTGGATCGGAAATGTGATTGTCGTATCCCAAAAGAAAATCCTGTCGTTTCCATAGAAACGTTACTTGATTGAGAAAGAAATGTCTTAGAACACATAGTACTCGTATTTCATTGCGACGCAATTTCCGTGTGAATTCGTCAATGTTTGGGAGTGAGGGATGCAGTAAAGAAGGATTAGTGGATCGGAAATGAGATTGTCGTATCCCAAAAGAAAATCCTGTCGTTTCCATAGAAACGTTACTCGATTTAGAAGGAAATGTCTTAGAACACATAGTATTCGTATTTCATAGCGACGGAATTTTCGTGTGAATTCGTCAATGTTTGGGAGTGAGGGATGCAGTAAAGAAGGATTAGTGGATCGGAAATGAGATTGTCGTATCCCAAAAGAAAATCCTGTCGTTTCCATAGAAACGTTACTCGATTTAGAAGGAAATGTCTTATAACACATAGTACTCGTATTTAATAGCGACGGAATTTCCGTGTGAATTCGTCAATGTTTGGGAGTGAGGGATGCAGTAAAGAAGGATTAGTGGATCGGAAATGTGATTGTCGTATCCCAAAAGAAAATCCTGTCGTTTCCATAGAAACGTTACTCGATTTAGAAGGAAATGTCTTAGAACACATAGTACTCGTATTTCACAGCTACGGAATTTCAGTTTGAATTAGTCAATGTTTGGGAGTGAGGGATGCAGTAAAGAAGGATTAGTGGATCGCAAATGTGATTGTCGTATCCCAAAAGAAAAACCTGTCGTTTCCATAGAAACGTTACTCGATTTAGAAGGAAATGTCTTAGAACACATAGTACTCGTATATCATAGCGACGGAATTTCCGTGTGAATTCGACAATGTTTGGGAGTGAGGGATGCAGTAAGGAAGGATTAGTGGATCGGAAATGAAATTGTCGTATCCCAAAAGAAAATCCTGTCGTTTCCATAGTAACGTTACTCGATTTAAAAGGAAATGTCTTAGAACACATAGTATTCGTATTTAATAGCGACGGAATTTCCGTGTGAATTCGTCAATGTTTGGGAGTGAGGGATGCAGTAAAGAAGGATTAGTGGATCGGAAATGTGATTGTCGTATCCCAAAAGAAAATCCTGTCGTTTCCATAGAAACGTTACTCGATTTAGAAGGAAATGTCTTAGAACACATAGTACACGTATTTCACAGCGACGGAATTTCCGTGTGAATTAGTCAATGTTTGGGGGTGAGGGATGCAGTAAAGAAGGATTAGTGGATCGGAAATGTGATTGTCGTATCCCAAAAGAAAAACCTGTCGTTTCCATAGAAACGTTACTCGATTTAGAAGGAAATGTCTTAGAACACATAGTACTCGTATTTCATAGCGACGGAATTTCCGTGTGAATTCGTCAATGTTTGGGAGTGAGGGATGCAGTAAAGAAGGTTTAGTGGATCGGAAATGTGTTTGTCGTATCCCAAAAGAAAATCCTGTCGTTTCCATAGAAACGTTACACGATTTAGAAGGAAATGTCTTAGAACACATAGTACTCGTATTTCACAGCGACGGAATTTCCGTGTGAATTCGTCAATGTTTGGGAGTGAGGGATGCAGTAAAGACGGATTAGTGGATCGGAAATGAGATTGTCGTATCCCAAAAGAAAAACCTGTCGTTTCCATAGAAACGTTACTCGATTTAGAAGGAAATGTCTTAGAACACATAGTACTCGTATTTCACAGCGACGGAATTTCCGTGTGAATTCGTCAATGTTTGGGAGTGAGGGATGCAGTAAAGAAGGATTAGTGGATCGGAAAGGTGATTGTCGTATCCCAAAAGAAAATCCTGTCGTTTCCATAGAAACGTTACTCGATTTAGAAGGAAATGTCTTAGAACACATAGTACTCGTATTTCCCAGCGACGGGATTTCCGTGTGAATTCGTCAATGTTTGGGAATGAGGGATGCAGTAAAGAAGGATTAGTGGATCGGAAATGTGATTGTCGTATCCCAAAAGAAAATCCTGTCGTTACCATAGAAACGTTACTCGATTTAGAAGGAAATGTCTTAGAACACATAGTACTCGTATTTCACAGCGACGGAATTTCTGTGTGAATTAGTCAATGTTTGGGAGTGAGGGATGCAGTAAAGAACGATTAGTGGATCGGAAATGTGATTGTCGTATCCCAAAAGAAAATCCTGTCGTTTCCATAGAAACGTTACTTGATTTAGAAAGAAATGTCTTAGAACACATAGTACTCGTATTTCATTGCGACGCAATTTCCGTGTGAATTCGTCAATGTTTGGGAGTGAGGGATGCAGTAAAGAAGGATTAGTGGATCGGAAATGAGATTGTCGTATCCCAAAAGAAAATCCTGTCGTTTCCATAGAAACGTTACTCGATTTAGAAGGAAATGTCTTAGAACACATAGTATTCGTATTTCATAGCGACGGAATTTCCGTGTGAATTCGTCAATGTTTGGGAGTGAGGGATGCAGTAAAGAAGGATTAGTGGATCGGAAATGAGATTGTCGTATCCCAAAAGAAAATCCTGTCGTTTCCATAGAAACGTTACTCGATTTAGAAGGAAATGTCTTATAACACATAGTACTCGTATTTAATAGCGACGGAATTTCCGTGTGAATTCGTCAATGTTTGGGAGTGAGGGATGCAGTAAAGAAGGATTAGTGGATCGGAAATGTGATTGTCGTATCCCAAAAGAAAATCCTGTCGTTTCCATAGAAACGTTACTCGATTTAGAAGGAAATGTCTTAGAACACATAGTACTCGTATTTCATAGCGACGGAATTTCCGTGTGAATTCGTCAATGTTTGGGAGTGAGGGATGCAGTAAAGAAGGATTAGTGGATCGGAAATGTGATTGTCGTATCCCAAAAGAAAATCCTGTCGTTTCCATAGAAACGTTACTCGATTTAAAAGGAAATGTCTTAGAACACATAGTACACGTATTTCACAGCGACGGAATTTCCGTGTGAATTAGTCAATGTTTGGGGGTGAGGGATGCAGTAAAGAAGGATTAGTGGATCGGAAATGTGATTGTCGTATCCCAAAAGAAAAACCTGTCGTTTCCATAGAAACGTTACTCGATTTAGAAGGAAATGTCTTAGAACACATAGTACTCGTATTTCATAGCGACGGAATTTCCGTGTGAATTCGTCAATGTTTGGGAGTGAGGGATGCAGTAAAGAAAGTTTAGTGGATCGGAAATGTGTTTGTCGTATCCCAAAAGAAAATCCTGTCGTTTCCATAGAAACGTTACACGATTTAGAAGGAAATGTCTTAGAACACATAGTACTCGTATTTCACAGCGACGGAATTTCCGTGTGAATTCGTCAATGTTTGGGAGTGAGGGATGCAGTAAAGAAGGATTAGTGGATCGGAAATGAGATTGTCGTATCCCAAAAGGAAAACCTGTCGTTTCCATAGAAACGTTACTCGATTTAGAAGGAAATGTCTTAGAACACATAGTACTCGTATTTCACAGCGACGGAAATTCCGTGTGAATTCGTCAATGTTTGGGAGTGAGGGATGCAGTAAAGAAGGATTAGTGGATCGGAAAGGTGATTGTCGTATCCCAAAAGAAAATCCTGTCGTTTCCATAGAAACGTTACTCGATTTAGAAGGAAATGTCTTAGAACACATAGTACTCGTATTTCACAGCGACGGGATTTCCGTGTGAATTCGTCAATGTTTGGGAATGAGGGATGCAGTAAAGAAGGATTAGTGGATCGGAAATGTGATTGTCGTATCCCAAAAGAAAATCCTGTCGTTACCATAGAAACGTTACTCGATTTAGAAGGAAATGTCTTAGAACACATAGTACTCGTATTTCACAGCGACGGAATTTCTGTGTGAATTAGTCAATGTTTGGGAGTGAGGGATGCAGTAAAGAACGATTAGTGGATCGGAAATGTGATTGTCGTATCCCAAAAGAAAATCCTGTCGTTTCCATAGAAACGTTACTTGATTTAGAAAGAAATGTCTTAGAACACATAGTACTCGTATTTCATTGCGACGCAATTTCCGTGTGAATTCGTCAATGTTTGGGAGTGAGGGATGCAGTAAAGAAGGATTAGTGGATCGGAAATGAGATTGTCGTATCCCAAAAGAAAATCCTGTCGTTTCCATAGATACGTTACTCGATTTAGAAGGAAATGTATTAGAACACATAGTATTCGTATTTCATAGCGACGGAATTTCCGTGTGAATTCGTCAATGTTTGGGAGTGAGGGATGCAGTAAAGAAGGATTAGTGGATCGGAAATGAGATTGTCGTATCCCAAAAGAAAATCCTGTCGTTTCCATAGAAACGTTACTCGATTTAGAAGGAAATGTCTTATAACACATAGTACTCGTATTTAATAGCGACGGAATTTCCGTGTGAATTCGTCAATGTTTGGGAGTGAGGGATGCAGTAAAGAAGGATTAGTGGATCGGAAATGTGATTGTCGTATCCCAAAAGAAAATCCTGTCGTTTCCATAGAAACGTTACTCGATTTAGAAGGAAATGTCTTAGAACACATAGTACTCGTATTTCACAGCTACGGAATTTCAGTTTGAATTAGTCAATGTTTGGGAGTGAGGGATGCAGTAAAGAAGGATTAGTGGATCGGAAATGTGATTGTCGTATCCCAAAAGAAAAACCTGTCGTTTCCATAGAAACGTTACTCGATTTAGAAGGAAATGTCTTAGAACACATAGTACTCGTATTTCATAGCGCGGAATTTCCGTGTGAATTCGACAATGTTTGGGAGTGAGGGATGCAGTAAAGAAGGATTAGTGGATCGGAAATGAGATTGTCGTATCCCAAAAGAAAATCCTGTCGTTTCCATAGAAACGTTACTCGATTTAAAAGGAAATGTCTTAGAACACATAGTATTCGTATTTCATAGCGACGGAATTTCCGTATGAATTCGTCAATGTTTGGGAGTGAGGGATGCAGTAAAGAAGGATTAGTGGATCGGAAATGTGATTGTCGTATCCCAAAAGAAAATCTTGTCGTTTCCATAGAAACGTTACTCGATTTAGAAGGAAATGTCTTAGAACACATAGTACTCGTATTTCACAGCGACGGAATTTCCGTGTGAATTAGTCAATGTTTGGGAGTGAGGGATGCAGTAAAGAAGGATTAGTGGATCGGAAATGTGATTGTCGTATCCCAAAAGAAAAACCTGTCGTTTCCATAGAAACGTTAGTCGATTTAGAAGGAAATGTCTTAAAACACAAAGTACTCGTATTTCATGGCGACGGAATTTCCGTGTGAATTCGTCAGTGTTTGGGAGTGAGGGATGCAGTAAAGAAGGATTAGTGGATCGGAAATGAGATTGTCGTATCCCAAAAGAAAATCCTGTCGTTTCCATAGAAACGTTACTCGATTTAGAAGGAAATGTCTTAGAACACATAGTACTCGTATTTCACAGCGACGGAATTTCCGAGTGAATTCGTCAATGTTTGGGAGTGAGGGATGCAGTAAAGAAGGATTAGTATATCGGAAATGTGAGTGTCGTATCCCAAAAGAAAATCCTGTCGTTTCCATAGAAACGTTACTCGATTTAGAAGGAAATGTCTTAGAACACATAGTACTCGTATTTCACAGCGACGGAATTTCCGTGTGAATTCGTCAATGTTTGGGAGTGAGGGATGCAGTAAAGAAGGATTAGTGGATCGGAAATGAGATTGTCGTATCCCAAAGGAAAATCCTGTCGTTTCCATACAAACGTTACTCGATTTAGAAGGAAATGTCTTAGAACACATAGTACTCGTATTTCATAGCGACGCAATTTCCGTGTGAATTCATCAATGTTTGGGAGTGAGGGATGCAGTAAAGGAGGATTAGTGGATCGGAAATGAGATTGTCGTATCCCAAAAGAAAATCCTGTCTTTTCCATAGAAACGTTACTCGATTTAGAAGGAAATCTCTTAGAACACATAGAATTCGTATTTCATAGCGACGGAATTTCCGTGTGAATTCGTCAATGTTTGCGAGTGAGGGATGCAGTAAAGAAGGATTAGTGGATCGGAAATGAGATTGTCGTATCCCAAAAGAAAATCCTGTCGTTTCCATAGAAACGTTACTCGATTTAGAAGGAAATGTCTTAGAACACATAGTACTCGTATTTAATAGCGACGGAATTTCCGTGTGAATTCGTCAATGTTTGGGAGTGAGGGATGCAGTAAAGAAGGATTAGTGGATCGGAAATGTGATTGTCGTATCCCAAAAGAAAATCCTGTCGTTTCCATAGAAACGTTACTCGATTTAGAAGGAAATGTCTTAGAACACATAGTACTCGTATTTCACAGCTACGGAATTTCAGTTTGAATTAGTCAATGTTTGGGAGTGATGGATGCAGTAAAGAAGGATTAGTGGATCGGAAATGTGATTGTCGTATCCAAAAGGAAAAACCTGTCGTTTCCATAGAAACGTTACTCGATTTAGAAGGAAATGTCTTAGAACACATAGTACTCGTATTTCATAGCGACGGAATTTCCGTGTGAATTCGACAATGTTTGGGAGTGAGGGATGCAGTAAAGAAGGATTAGTGGATCGGAAATGAGATTGTCGTATCCCAAAAGAAAATCCTGTCGTTTCCATAGAAACGTTACTCGATTTAAAAGGAAATGTCTTAGAACACATAGTATTCGTATTTCATAGCGACGGAATTTCCGTGTGAATTCGTCAATGTTGGGAGTGACGGATGCAGTAAAGAAGGATTAGTGGATCGGAAATGTGATTGTCGTATCCCAAAAGAAAATCCTGTCGTTTCCATAGAAACGTTACTCGATTTAGAAGGAAATGTCTTAGAACACATAGTACTCGTATTTCACAGCGACGGAATTTCCGTGTGAATTAGTCAATGTTTGGGAGTGAGGGATGCAGTAAAGAAGGATTAGTAGATCGGAAATGTGATTGTCGTATCCCAAAAGAAAAACCTGTCGTTTCCATAGAAACGTTACTCGATTTAGAAGGAAATATCTTAGAACACATAGTACTCGTATTTCATAGCGACGGAATTTCTGTGTGAATTCGTCAATGTTTGGGAGTGAGGGATGCAGTAAAGAAGGATTAGTGGATCGGAAATGAGATTGTCGTATCCCAAAAGAAAATCCTGTCGTTTCCATAGAAACGTTACTCGATTTAGAAGGAAATGTCTTAGAACACATAGTATTCGTATTTCATAGCGTCGGAATTTCCGTGTGAATTCGTCAATGTTTGGGAGTGAGGGATGCAGTAAAGAAGGATTAGTGGATCGGAAATGTGATTGTCGTATCCCAAAAGAAAATCCTGTCGTTTCCGTAGAAACGTTACTCGATTTAGAAGGAAATGTCTTAGAACACATAGTACTCGTATTTCACAGCGACGGAATTTCAGTTTGAATTAGTCAATGTTTGGGAGTGAGGGATGCAGTAAAGAAGGATTAGTGGATCGGAAATGTGATTGTCGTATCCCAAAAGAAAAACCTGTCGTTTCCATAGAAACGTTACTCGATTTAGAAGGAAATGTCTTAGAACAAATAGTACTCGTATTTCATAGCGACGGAATTTCCGTGTGAATTCGTCAATGTTTGGGAGTGAGGGACTCAGTATAGAAGGATTAGTGGATCGGAAATGAGATTGTCGTATCCCAAAAGAAAATCCTGTCGTTTCCATAGAAACGTTACTCGATTTAAAAGGAAATGTCTTAGAACGCATAGTGTTCGTATTTCATAGCGACGGAATTTCCGTGTGAATTCGTCAATGTTTGGGAGTGAGGGATGCAGTAAAGAAGGATTAGTGGATCAGAAATGTGATTGTCGTAACCCAAAAGAAAATACTGTCGTTTCCATAGAAACGTTACTCGATTTAGGAGGAAATGTCTTAGAACACATAGTACTCGTATTTCACAGCGACGGAATTTCCGTGTGAATTCGTCAATGTTTTGGAGTGAGGGATGCAGTAAAGAAGGATTAGTGGATCGGAAATGTGATTGTCGTATCCCAAAAGAAAATCCTGTCGTTTCCATAGAAACGTTACTTGATGTAGAAGGAAATGTCTTAGAACACATAGTACTCGTATTTCACAGCGACGGAATTTCCGAGTGAATTCGTCAATGTTTGGGAGTGAGGGTCCAGTAAAGAAGGATTAGTGGATCGGAAATGTGATTGTCGTATCCCAAAAGAAAATCCTGTCGTTTCCATAGAAACGTTACTCGATTTAGAAGGAAATGTCTTAGAACACATAGTACTCGTATTTCATAGCGACGGAATTTCCGTGTGAATTCGTCAATGTTTGGGAGTGAGGGATGCAGTAAAGAAGGATTAGTGGATCGGAAATGAGATTGTCGTATCTCAAAAGAAAATCCTGTCGTTTCCATAGAAACGTTACTCGATTTAGAAGGAAATGTCTTAGAACACGTAGTACTCGCATTTCATAGCGACGGAATTTCCGTGTGAATTCGTCAATGTTTGGGAGTGAGGGATGCAGTAAAGAAGGATTAGTGGATCGGAAATGAGATTGTCGTATCCCAAAAGAAAATCCTGTCGTTTCCGTAGAAACGTTACTCGATTTAGAAGGAAATGTCTTAGAACACATAGTACTCGTATTTCATAGCGACGCAATTTCCGTGTGAATTCGTCAATGTTTGGGAGTGAGGGATGCAGTAAAGAAGGTTTAGTGGATCGGAAATGTGATTGTCGTATCCCAAAAGAAAATCCTGTCGTTTCCTTTGAAACGTTACTCGATTTAGAAGGAAATGTCTTAGAACACATAGTACTCGTATTTCACAGCGACGGAATATCTGTGTGAATTCGTCAATGTTTGGGAGTGAGGGATGCAGTAAAGAAGGATTAGTGGATCGGAAATGTGATTGTCGTATCCCAAAAGAAAATCCTGTCGTTTCCATAGAAACGATACTCGATTTAGAAGGAAATGTCTTAGAACACATAGTACTCGTATTTCACAGCGACGGAATTTCCGTGTGAATTCGTCAATGTTTGGGAGTGAGGGATGCAGTAAAGAAGGATTTGTGGATCGGAAATGAGATTGTCGTATCCCAAAAGAAAATCCTGTCGTTTCCATAGAAACGTTACTCGATTTAGAAGGAAATGTCTTAGAACACATAGTACTCATATTTAACAGCGACGGAATTTCCGTGTGAATTCGTCAATGTTTGGGAGTGAGGGATGCAGTAAAGAAGGATTAGTGGATCGGAAATGAGATTGTCGTATCCCAAAAGAAAATCCTGTCGTTTCCACAGAAACGTTCCTCGATTTAGAAGGAAATGTCATAGAACACATAGTACTCGTATTTCATAGCGACGGAATTTCCGTGTGAATTCGTCAATGTTTGGGGGTGAGGGATGCAGTAAAGAACGATTAGTGGATCGGAAATGAGATTGTCCTATCCCAAAAGAAAATCCTGTCGTTTCCATTGAAACGTTACTCGATTCAGAAGGAAATGTCTTAGAACACATAGTACTCGTATTTCACTGCGACGGAATTTCCGTGTGAATTCGTCAATGTTTGGGAGTGAGGGATGCAGTAAAGAAGGATTAGTGGATCGGAAATGAGATTGTCGTATCCCAAAAGAAAATCCTGTCGTTTCCATAGAAACGTTACTCGATTTAGAAGGAAATGTCTTAGAACACATAGTACTCGTATTTCACAGCGACGGAATTTCCGTGTGAATTCGTCAATGTTTGGGAGTGAGGGATGCAGTAAAGAAGGATTAGTGGATCGGAAATGAGATTGTCGTATCCCAAAAGAAAATCCTGTCATTTCCATAGAAACGTTACTCGATTTAGAAGGAAATGTCTTAGAACACATAGTACTCGTATTTCACAGCGACGCAATTTCCGTGTGAATTCTACAATGTCTGGGTGTGAGGGATGCGGTAAAGAAGGATTAGTGGATCGGAAATGTGATTGTCGTATCCCAAAAGAAAATCCTGTCGTTTCCATAGAAACGTTACTCGATTTAGAAGGAAATGTCTTAGAACACATAGTACTCGTATTTCATAGCGACGCAATTTCCGTGTGAATTCGTAAATGTTTGGGAGTGAGGGATGCAGTAAAGAAGGTTTAGTGGATCGGAAATGTGATTGTCGTATCCCACAAGAAAATCCTGTCGTTTCCATAGAAACGTTACTCGATTTAGAAGGAAATGTCTTAGAACACATAGTACTCGTATTTCACAGCGACGGAATTTCCGTGTGAATTCGTCAATGTTTGGGAGTGAGGGATGCAGTAAAGAAGGATTAGTGGATCGGAAATGTGATTGTCGTATCCCAAAAGAAAATCCTGTCGTTTCCATAGAAACGTTACTCGATTTAGAAGGAAATGTCTTAGAACACATAGTACTCGTATTTCACAGCGACGGAATTTCCGTGTGAATTCGTCAATGTTTGGCAGTGAGGGATGCAGTAAAGAAGGATTAGTGGATCGGAAATGTGATTGTCGTATCCCAAAAGAAAATCCTGTCGTTTCCATAGAAACGTTACTCGATTTAGAAGGAAATGTCTTAGAACACATAGTACTCGTATTTCACAGCGACGGAATTTCCGTGTGAATTCGTCAATGTTTGGGAGTGAGGGATGCAGTAAAGAAGGATTAGTGGATCGGAAATGAGATTGTCGTATCTCAAAAGAAAATCCTGTCGTTTCCATAGAAACGTTACTCGATTTAGAAGGAAATATCTTAGAACACATAGTACTCGTATTTCATAGCGACGCAATTTCCGTGTGAATTCGTCAATGTTTGGGAGTGAGGGATGCAGTAAAGAAGGATTAGTGGATCGGAAATGAGATTGTCGTATCCCAAAAGAAAATCCTGTCGTTTCCATAGAAACGTTACTCGATTTAGAAGGAAATGTCTTAGAACACATAGTATTCGTATTTCATAACTACGGAATTTCCGTGTGAATTCGTCAATGTTTGGGAGTGAGGGATGCAGTAAAGAAGGATTAGTGGATCGGAAATGAGATTGTCGTATCCCAAAAGAAAATCCTGTCGTTTCCATAGAAACGTTACACGATTTAGAAGGAAATGTTTTAGAACACATAGTACTCGTATTTCACAGCGACGGAATTTATGTGTGAATTCGTCAATGTTTGGGAGTGAGGGATGCAGTAAAGAAGGATTAGTGGATCGGAAATGTGATTGTCGTATCCCAAAAGAAAATCCTGTCGTTTCCATAGAAACGTTACTCGATTTAGAAGGAAATGTCTTAGAACACATAGTACTCGTATTTCACAGCGACGGAATTTCCGTGTGAATTCGTCAATGTTTGGGAGTGAGGGATGCAGTAAAGAAGGATTAGTGGATCGGAAATGAGATTGTCGTATCCCAAAAGAAAATCCTGTCGTTTCCATAGAAACGTTACTCGATTTAGAAGGAAATATCTTAGAACACATAGTACTCGTATTTCATAGCGACGCAATTTCCGTGTGAATTCGTCAATGTTTGGGAGTGAGGGATGCAGTAAAGAAGGATTAGTGGATCGGAAATGAGATTGTCGTATCGCAAAAGAAAATCCTGTCGTTTCCGTAGAAACGTTACTCGATTTAGAAGGAAATGTCTTAGAACACATAGTATTCGTATTTCATAACGACGGAATTTCCGTGTGATTTCGTCAATGTTTGGGAGTGAGGGATGCAGTAAAGAAGGATTAGTGGATCGGAAATGAGATTGTCGTATCCCAAAAGAAAATCCTGTCGTTTCCATAGAAACGTTACACGATTTAGAAGGAAATGTCTTAGAACACATAGTATTCGTATTTCATAACGACGGAATTTCCGTGTGAATTCGTCAATGTTTGGGAGTATGGGATCCAGTAAAGAAGGATTAGTGGATCGGAAATGAGATTGTCGTATCCCAAAAGAAAATCCTGTCGTTTCCATAGAAACGTTACACGATTTAGAAGGAAATGTCTTAGAACACATAGTACTCGTATTTCACAGCGACGGAATTTATGTGTGAATTCGTCAATGTTTGGGAGTGAGGGATGCAGTAAAGAAGGATTAGTGGATCGGAAATGTGATTGTCGTATCCCAAAAGAAAATCCTGTCGTTTCCATAGAAACGTAACTCGATTTAGAAGGAAATGTCTTAGAACACATAGTACTCGTATTTCACAGCGACGGAATTTCCGTGTGAATTCGTCAATGTTTGGGAGTGAGGGTCCAGTAAAGAAGGATTAGTGGATCGGAAATGTGATTGTCGTATCCCAAAAGAAAATCCTGTCGTTTCCATAGAAACGTTACTCGATTTAGAAGGAAATGTCTTAGAACACATAGTACTCGTATTTCATAGCGACGCAATTTCCGTGTGAATTCGTCAATGTTTGGGAGTGAGGGATGCAGTAAAGAAGGTTTAGTGGATCGGAAATGTGATTGTCGTATCCCAAAAGAAAATCCTGTCGTTTCCTTTGAAACGTTACTCGATTTAGAAGGAAATGTCTTAGAACACATAGTACTCGTATTTCACAGCGACGGAATATCTGTGTGAATTCGTCAATGTTTGGGAGTGAGGGATGCAGTAAAGAAGGATTAGTGGATCGGAAATGTGATTGTCGTATCCCAAAAGAAAATCCTGTCGTTTCCATAGAAACGATACTCGATTTAGAAGGAAATGTCTTAGAACACATAGTACTCGTATTTCACAGCGACGGAATTTCCGTGTGAATTCGTCAATGTTTGGGAGTGAGGGATGCAGTAAAGAAGGATTTGTGGATCGGAAATGAGATTGTCGTATCCCAAAAGAAAATCCTGTCGTTTCCATAGAAACGTTACTCGATTTAGAAGGAAATGTCTTAGAACACATAGTACTCATATTTAACAGCGACGGAATTTCCGTGTGAATTCGTCAATGTTTGGGAGTGAGGGATGCAGTAAAGAAGGATTAGTGGATCGGAAATGAGATTGTCGTATCCCAAAAGAAAATCCTGTCGTTTCCACAGAAACGTTCCTCGATTTAGAAGGAAATGTCATAGAACACATAGTACTCGTATTTCATAGCGACGGAATTTCCGTGTGAATTCGTCAATGTTTGGGAGTGAGGGATGCAGTAAAGAACGATTAGTGGATCGGAAATGAGATTGTCCTATCCCAAAAGAAAATCCTGTCGTTTCCATTGAAACGTTACTCGATTCAGAAGGAAATGTCTTAGAACACATAGTACTCGTATTTCACTGCGACGGAATTTCCGTGTGAATTCGTCAATGTTTGGGAGTGAGGGATGCAGTAAAGAAGGATTAGTGGATCGGAAATGAGATTGTCGTATCCCAAAAGAAAATCCTGTCGTTTCCATAGAAACGTTACTCGATTTAGAAGGAAATGTCTTAGAACACATAGTACTCGTATTTCACAGCGACGGAATTTCCGTGTGAATTCGTCAATGTTTGGGAGTGAGGGATGCAGTAAAGAAGGATTAGTGGATCGGAAATGAGATTGTCGTATCCCAAAAGAAAATCCTGTCATTTCCATAGAAACGTTACTCGATTTAGAAGGAAATGTCTTAGAACACATAGTACTCGTATTTCACAGCGACGCAATTTCCGTGTGAATTCTACAATGTCTGGGTGTGAGGGATGCGGTAAAGAAGGATTAGTGGATCGGAAATGTGATTGTCGTATCCCAAAAGAAAATCCTGTCGTTTCCATAGAAACGTTACTCGATTTAGAAGGAAATGTCTTAGAACACATAGTACTCGTATTTCATAGCCACGCAATTTCCGTGTGAATTCGTAAATGTTTGGGAGTGAGGGATGCAGTAAAGAAGGTTTAGTGGATCGGAAATGTGATTGTCGTATCCCACAAGAAAATCCTGTCGTTTCCATAGAAACGTTACTCGATTTAGAAGGAAATGTCTTAGAACACATAGTACTCGTATTTCACAGCGACGGAATTTCCGTGTGAATTCGTCAATGTTTGGGAGTGAGGGATGCAGTAAAGAAGGATTAGTGGATCGGAAATGTGATTGTCGTATCCCAAAAGAAAATCCTGTCGTTTCCATAGAAACGTTACTCGATTTAGAAGGAAATGTCTTAGAACACATAGTACTCGTATTTCACAGCGACGGAATTTCCGTGTGAATTCGTCAATGTTTGGCAGTGAGGGATGCAGTAAAGAAGGATTAGTGGATCGGAAATGTGATTGTCGTATCCCAAAAGAAAATCCTGTCGTTTCCATAGAAACGTTACTCGATTTAGAAGGAAATGTCTTAGAACACATAGTACTCGTATTTCACAGCGACGGAATTTCCGTGTGAATTCGTCAATGTTTGGGAGTGAGGGATGCAGTAAAGAAGGATTAGTGGATCGGAAATGAGATTGTCGTATCTCAAAAGAAAATCCTGTCGTTTCCATAGAAACGTTACTCGATTTAGAAGGAAATATCTTAGAACACATAGTACTCGTATTTCATAGCGACGCAATTTCCGTGTGAATTCGTCAATGTTTGGGAGTGAGGGATGCAGTAAAGAAGGATTAGTGGATCGGAAATGAGATTGTCGTATCCCAAAAGAAAATCCTGTCGTTTCCATAGAAACGTTACTCGATTTAGAAGGAAATGTCTTAGAACACATAGTATTCGTATTTCATAACTACGGAATTTCCGTGTGAATTCGTCAATGTTTGGGAGTGAGGGATGCAGTAAAGAAGGATTAGTGGATCGGAAATGAGATTGTCGTATCCCAAAAGAAAATCCTGTCGTTTCCATAGAAACGTTACACGATTTAGAAGGAAATGTCTTAGAACACATAGTACTCGTATTTCACAGCGACGGAATTTATGTGTGAATTCGTCAATGTTTGGGAGTGAGGGATGCAGTAAAGAAGGAATAGTGGATCGGAAATGTGATTGTCGTATCCCAAAAGAAAATCCTGTCGTTTCCATAGAAACGTTACTCGATTTAGAAGGAAATGTCTTAGAACACATAGTACTCGTATTTCACAGCGACGGAATTTCCGTGTGAATTCGTCAATGTTTGGGAGTGAGGGATGCAGTAAAGAAGGATTAGTGGATCGGAAATGAGATTGTCGTATCCCAAAAGAAAATCCTGTCGTTTCCATAGAAACGTTACTCGATTTAGAAGGAAATATCTTAGAACACATAGTACTCGTATTTCATAGCGACGCAATTTCCGTGTGAATTCGTCAATGTTTGGGAGTGAGGGATGCAGTAAAGAAGGATTAGTGGATCGGAAATGAGATTGTCGTATCCCAAAAGAAAATCCTGTCGTTTCCGTAGAAACGTTACTCGATTTAGAAGGAAATGTCTTAGAACACATAGTATTCGTATTTCATAACGACGGAATTTCCGTGTGATTTCGTCAATGTTTGGAAGTGAGGGATGCAGTAAAGAAGGATTAGTGGATCGGAAATGAGATTGTCGTATCCCAAAAGAAAATCCTGTCGTTTCCATAGAAACGTTACACGATTTAGAAGGAAATGTCTTAGAACACATAGTATTCGTATTTCATAACGACGGAATTTCCGTGTGAATTCGTCAATGTTTGGGAGTATGGGATCCAGTAAAGAAGGATTAGTGGATCGGAAATGAGATTGTCGTATCCCAAAAGAAAATCCTGTCGTTTCCATAGAAACGTTACACGATTTAGAAGGAAATGTCTTAGAACACATAGTACTCGTATTTCACAGCGACGGAATTTATGTGTGAATTCGTCAATGTTTGGGAGTGAGGGATGCAGTAAAGAAGGATTAGTGGATCGGAAATGTGATTGTCGTATCCCAAAAGAAAATCCTGTCGTTTCCATAGAAACGTTACTCGATTTAGAAGGAAATGTCATAGAACACATAGTACTCGTATTTCATAGCGACGGAATTTCCGTGTGAATTCGTCAATGTTTGGGAGTGAGGGATGCAGTAAAGAACGAGTAGTGGATCGGAAATGAGATTGTCGTATCCCAAAAGAAAATCCTGTCGTTTCCATAGAAACGTTACTCGATTTAGAAGGAAATGTCTTAGAACACATAGTACCCGTATATCACTGCGACGGAATTTCCGTGTGAATTCGTCAATGTTTGGGAGTGAGGGATGCAGTAAAGAAGGATTAGTGGATCGGAAATGTGATTGTCGTATCCCAAAAGAAAATCCTGTCGTTTCCATAGAAACGTTACTCGATTTAGAAGGAAATGTCTTAGAACACATAGTACTCGTATTTCACAGCGACGGAATTTCCGTGTGAATTCGTCAATGTTTGGGAGTGAGGGATGCAGTAAAGAAGGATTAGTGGATCTGAAATGAGATTGTCGTATCCCAAAAGAAAATCCTGTCATTTCCATAGAAACGTTACTCGATTTAGAAGGAAATGTCTTAGAACACATAGTACTCGTATTTCACAGCGACGCAATTTCCGTGTGAATTCGTCAATGTTTGGGAGTGAGGGATGCAGTAAAGAAGGATTAGTGGATCGGAAATGTGATTGTCGTATCCCAAAAGAAAATCCTGTCGTTTCCATAGAAACGTTACTCGATTTAGAAGGAAATGTCTTAGAACACATAGTACTCGTATTTCACAGCGACGGAATTTCCGTGTGAATTCGTCAATGTTTGGGAGTGAGGGATGCAGTAAAGAAGGATTAGTGGATCGAAAATGTGATTGTCGTATCCCAAAAGAAAATCCTGTCGTTTCCATAGAAACGTTACTCGATTGAGAAGGAAATGTCTTAGAACACATAGTACTCGTATTTCACAGCGACGGAATTTCCGTGTGAATTTGTCAATGTTTGGGAGTGAGGGATGCAGTAAAGAAGGATTAGTGGATCGGAAATGTGATTGTCGTATCCCAAAAGAAAATCCTGTCGTTTCCATAGAAACGTTACTCGATTTAGAAGGAAATGTCTTAGAACACATAGTACTCGTATTTCACAGCGACGGAATTTCCGTGTGAATTCGTCAATGTTTGGGAGTGAGGGATGCAGTAAAGAAGGATTAGTGGATCGGAAATGTGATTGTCGTATCCCAAAAGAAAATCCTGTCGTTTCCATAGAAACGTTACTCGATTTAGAAGGAAATGTCTTAGAACACATAGTACTCGTATTTCACAGCGACGCAATTTCCGTGTGAATTCGTCAATGTTTGGGAGTGAGGGATGCAGTAAAGAAGGATTAGTGGATCGGAAATGAGATTGTCGTATCCCAAAAGAAAATCCTGTCGTTTCCATACAAACGTTACTCGATTTAGAAGGAAATATCTTAGAACACATAGTACTCGTATTTCATAGCGACGCAATTTCCGTGTGAATTCGTCAATGTTTGGGAGTGAGGGATGCAGTAAAGAAGGATTAGTGGATCGGAAATGAGATTGTCGTATCCCAAAAGAAAATCCTGTCGTTTCCATAGAAACGTTACTCGATTTAGAAGGAAATGTCTTAGAACACATAGTATTCGTATTTCATAACGACGGAATTTCCGTGTGAATTCGTCAATGTTTGGGAGTGAGGGATGCAGTAAAGAAGGATTAGTGGATCGGAAATGAGATTGTCGTATCCCAAAAGAAAATCCTGTCGTTTCCATAGAAACGTTACTCGATTTAGAAGGAAATGTCTTAGAACACACAGTACTCGTATTTCACAGCGACGGAATTTATGTGTGAATTCGTCAATGTTTGGGAGTGAGGGATGCAGTAAAGAAGGATTAGTGGATTGGAAATGTGATTGTCGTATCCCAAAAGAAAATCCTGTCGTTTCCATAGAAACGTTACTCGATTTAGAAGGAAATGTCTTAGAACACATAGTACTCGTATTTCACAGCGACGGAATTTCCGTGTGAATTCGTCAATGTTTGGGAGTGAGGGATGCAGTAAAGAAGGATTAGTGGATCGGAAATGTGATTTTCGTATCCCAAAAGAAAATCCTGTCGTTTCCATAGAAACGTTACTCGATTTAGAAGGAAATGTCTTAGAACACATAGTACTTGTATTTCACAGCGACGGAATTTCCGTGTGAATTCGTCAATGTTTGGGAGTGAGGTATGCAGTAAAGAAGGATTAGTGGATCGGAAATGAGATTGTCGTATCCCAAAAGAAAATCCTGTCGTTTCCATAGAAACGTTACTCGATTTAGAAGGAAATGTCTTAGAACACATAGCAATCGTATTTCATAGCGATGGAATTTCCGTGTGAATTCGTCAACGTTTGGGAGTGAGGGATGCAGTAAAGAAGGATTAGTGGATCGGAAATGTGACTGTCGTATCCCAAAAGAAAATCCTGTCGTTTCCATAGAAACGTTACTCGATGTAGAAGGAAAAGTCTTAGAACACATAGTACACGTATTTCACAGCGACGGAATTTCCGTGTGAATTCGTCAATGTTTGGGAGTGAGGGATGCAGTAAAGAAGGATTAGTGGATCGGAAATTTGATTGTCGTATCCCAAAAGAAAATCCTGTCGTTTCCATAGAAACGTTACGCGATTTAGAAGGAAATGTCTTAGAACACATAGTACTCGTATTTCATAGCGACGCAATTTCCGTGTGAATTCGTCAATGTTTGGGAGTGAGGGATGCAGTAAAGAAGGATTAGTGGATCGGAAATGAGATTGTCGTATCCCAAAAGAAAATCCTGTCGTTTCCATAGAAACGTTACTCGATTTAGAAGGAAATGTCTTAGAACACATAGTATTCGTATTTCATAACGGCGGAATTTCCGTGTGAATTCGTCAATGTTTGGGAGTGAGGGATGCAGTAAAGAAGGATTAGTGGATCGGAAATGAGATTGTCGTATCCCAAAAGAAAATCCTGTCGTTTCCATAGAAACGTTACTCGATTTAGAAGGAAATGTCTTAGAACACATAGTACTCGTATTTCACAGCGACGGAATTTATGTGTGAATTCGTCAATGTTTGGGAGTGAGGGATGCAGTAAAGAAGGATTAGTGGATCGGAAATGTGATTGTCGTATCCCAAAAGAAAATCCTGTCGTTTCCATAGAAACGTTACTCGATTTAGAAGGAAATGTCTTAGAACACATAGTACTCGTATTTCACAGCGACGGAATTTCCGTGTGAATTCGTCAATGTTTGGGAGTGAGGGATGCAGTAAAGAAGGATTAGTGGATCGGAAATGTGATTTTCGTATCCCAAAAGAAAATCCTGTCGTTTCCATAGAAACGTTACTCGATTTAGAAGGAAATGTCTTAGAACACATAGTACTTGTATTTCACAGCGACGGAATTTCCGTGTGAATTCGTCAATGTTTGGGAGTGAGGTATGCAGTAAAGAAGGATTAGTGGATCGGAAATGAGATTGTCGTATCCCAAAAGAAAGTCCTGTCGTTTCCATAGAAACGTTACTCGATTTAGAAGGAAATGTCTTAGAACACATAGCAATCGTATTTCATAGCGATGGAATTTCCGTGTGAATTCGTCAACGTTTGGGAGTGAGGGATGCAGTAAAGAAGGATTAGTGGATCGGAAATGTGACAGTCGTATCCCAAAAGAAAATCCTGTCGTTTCCATAGAAACGTTACTCGATGTAGAAGGAAAAGTCTTAGAACACATAGTACACGTATTTCACAGCGACGGAATTTCCGTGTGAATTCGTCTACGTTTGGGAGTGAGGGATGCAGTAAAGAAGGATTAGTGGATCGGAAATGTCACTGTCGTATCCCAAAAGAAAATCCTGTCGTTTCCATAGAAACGTTACTCGATGTAGAAGGAAATGTCTTAGAACACATAGTACACGTATTTCACAGCGACGGAATTTCCGTGTGAATTCGTCAATGTTTGGGAGTGATGGATGCAGTAAAGAAGGATTAGTGGATCGGAAATGACATTGTCGTATCCCAAAAGAAAATCCTGTCGTTTCCATAGAAACGTTACTCGATTTAGAAGGAAATGTCTTAGAACACATAGTACTCGTATTTCACAGCGATGTAATTTCCGTGTGAATTCGTCAATGTTTGGGAGGGAGGGATGCAGTAAAGAAGGATTAGTGGATCGGAAATGAGATTGTCGTATCCCAAAAGAAGATAATGTCGTTTCCGTAGAAACGTTACTCGATTTAGAAGGATATGTCTTAGAACACATAGTACTCGTATTTCACAGCGACGGAATTTCCGTGTAAATTCGTCAATGTTTGGGAGTGAGGGATGCAGTAAAGAAGGATTAGTGGATCGGAAGTGTGATTGTCGTATCCCAAAAGAAAATCCTGTCGTTTCCATAGAAACGTTACTCGATTTAGAAGGAAATGTCTTAGAACACATAGTACTCGTATTTCACAGCGACGGAATTTCCGTGTGAATTCGACAATGTCTGGGTGTGAGGGATGCAGTAAAGAAGGATTAGTGGATCGGAAATGTGATTGTCGTATCCCAAAAGAAAATCCTGTCGTTTCCATAGAAACGTTACTCGATTTAGAAGGAAATGTCTTAGAGCACATAGTACTCGTATTTCACAGCGACGGAATTTCCGTGTGAATTCGTCAATGTTTGGGAGTGAGGGATGCAGTAAAGAAGGATTAGTGGATCGGAAATGAGATTGCCGTATCCCAAAAGAAAATCCTGTCGTTTCGATAGAAACGTTACTCGATTTAGAAGGAAATGTCTTAGAACACATAGTACTCATATTTCACAGCGACGGAATTTCCGTGTGAATTCGTCAATGTTTGGGAGTGAGGGATGCAGTAAAGAAGGATTAGTGGATCGGAAATGAGATTGTCGTATCCCAAAAGAAAATCCTGTCGTTTCCATAGAAACGTTACTCGATTTATAAGGAAATGTCTTAGATCACATAGTACTCGTATTTCATAGCGACGGAATTTCCGTGTGAATTCGCCAATGTTTGGGAGTGAGGGATGCAGTAAAGAAGGATTAGTGGATCGGAAATCAGATTGTCGTATCCCAAAAGAAAATCCTGTCGTTTCCATAGAAACGTTACTCGATTTAGAAGGAAATGTCTTAGAACACATAGTACTCGTTTTTCTCAGCGACGGAATTTATGTGTGAATTCGTCAATGTTTGGGAGTGAGGGATGCAGTAAAGAAGGATTAGTGGATCGCAAATGAGATTGTCGTATCCCAAAAGAAAATCCTGTCGTTTCCATAGAAACGTTACTCGATTTAGAAGGAAATGTCTTAGAACACATAGTACTCGTATTTCACAGCGACGGAATTTGCGTGTGAATTCGTCAATGTTTGGGAGTCAGGGATGCAGTAAAGAAGGATTAGTGGATCGGAAATGTGATTGTCGTATCCCAAAAGAAAATCCTGTCGTTTCCATAGAAACGTTACTCGATTTAGAAGGAAAAGTCTTAGAACACATAGTACTCGTATTTCATAGCGACGCAATATCCGTGTGAATTCGTCAATGTTTGGGAGTTAGGGATGCAGTAAAGAACGATTAGTGGATCGGAAATGTGATTGTCGTATCCCAAAAGAAAATCCTGTCGTTTCCATAGAAACGTTACTCGATTTAGAAGGAAATGTCTTAGAACACATAGTACTCGTATTTCATAGCGACGCAATTTCCATGTGAATTCGTCAATGTTTGGGAGTGAGGGATGCAGTAAAGAAGGATTAGTGGATCGGAAATGTGATTGTCGTATCCCAAAAGAAAATCCTGTCGTTTCCATAGAAACGATACTCGATTTAGAAGGAAATGTCTTAGAACACATAGTACTCGTATTTCATAGCGACGGAATTTCCGTGTGAATTCGTCAATGTTTGGGAGTGAGGGATGCAGTAAAGAAGGATTAGTGGATCGGAAATGTGATTGTCGTATCCCACAAGAAAATCCTGTCGTTTCCGTAGAAACGTTACTCGATTTAGAAGGAAATGTCTTAGAACACATAGTAATCGTATTTCATAGCGATGGAATTTCCGTGTGAATTCGTCAACGTTTGGGAGTGAGGGATGCAGTAAAGAAGGATTAGTGGATCGGAAATGTGACTGTCGTATCCCAAAAGAAAATCCTGTCGTTTCCATAGAAACGTTACTCGATGTAGAAGGAAATGTCTTAGAACACATAGTACACGTATTTCACCGCGACGGAATTTCCGCGTGAATTCGTCAATGTTTGGGAGTGAGGGATGCAGTAAAGAAGGATTAGTGGATCGGAAATGACATTGTCGTATCCCAAAAGAAAATCCTGTCGTTTCCATAGAAACGTTATTCGATTTAGAAGGAAATGTCTTAGAACACATAGTACTCGTATTTCACAGCGATGTAATTTCCGTGTGAATTCGTCAATGTTTGGGAGGGAGGGATGCAGTAAAGAAGGATTAGTGGATCGGAAATGAGATTGTCGTATCCCAAAAGAAAATAATGTCGTTTCCATAGAAACGTTACTCGATTTAGAAGGAAATGTCTTAGAACACATAGTACTCGTATTTCACAGCGACGGAATTTCCGTGTGAATTCGTCAATCTTTGGGAGTGAGGGATGCTGTAAAGAAGGATTAGTGGATCGGAAGTGTGATTGTCGTATCCCAAAAGAAAATCCTGTTGTTTCCATAGAAACGTTACTCGATTTAGAAGGAAATGTCTTAGAACACATAGTACTCGTATTTCACAGCGACGGAATTTCCGTGTGAATTCGTCAATGTTTGGGAGTGAGGGATGCAGTAAAGAAGGATTAGTGGATCGGAAATGTGATTGTCGTATCCCAAAAGAAAATCCTGTCGTTTCCACAGAAACGTTACTCGATTTAGAGGGAAATGTCTTAGAACACATAGTACTCGTATTTCACAGCGACGTAATTTCCGTGTGAATTCGTCAATGTTTGGGAGTGAGGGATGCTGTAAAGGAGGATTAGTGGATCGGAAATGAGATTGTCGTATCCCAAAAGAAAATCCTGTCGTCTCCATAGAAACGTTACTCGATGTAGAAGGAAATGTCTTAGAACACATAGTACTCGTATTTCATAGCGACGGAATTTCCGTGTGAATTCGTCAATGTTTGGGAGTGAGGGATGCAGTAAAGAAGGATTAGTGGATCGGAAATGTGATTGTCGTATCCCAAAAGAAAATCCTGTCGTTTCCGTAGAAACGTTACTCGATTTAGAAGGAAATGTCTTAGAACACATAGTAATCGTATTTCATAGCGCTGGAATTTCCGTGTGAATTCGTCAACGTTTGGGAGTGAGGGATGCAGTAAAGAAGGATTAGTGGATCGGAAATGTGACTGTCGTATCCCAAAAGAAAATCCTGTCGTTTCCATAGAAACGTTACTCGATGTAGAAGGAAATGTCTTAGAACACATAGTACACGTATTTCACCGCGACGGAATTTCCGCGTGAATTCGTCAATGTTTGGGAGTGAGGGATGCAGTAAAGAAGGATTAGTGGATCGGAAATGACATTGTCGTATCCCAAAAGAAAATCCTGTCGTTTCCATAGAAACGTTATTCGATTTAGAAGGAAATGTCTTAGAACACATAGTACTCGTATTTCACAGCGATGTAATTTCCGTGTGAATTCGTCAATGTTTGGGAGGGAGGGATGCAGTAAAGAAGGATTAGTGGATCGGAAATGAGATTGTCGTATCCCAAAAGAAAATAATGTCGTTTCCATAGAAACGTTACTCGATTTAGAAGGAAATGTCTTAGAACACATAGTACTCGTATTTCACAGCGACGGAATTTCCGTGTGAATTCGTCAATGTTTGGGAGTGAGGGATGCAGTAAAGAAGGATTAGTGGATCGGAAGTGTGATTGTCGTATCCCAAAAGAAAATCCTGTTGTTTCCATAGAAACGTTACTCGATTTAGAAGGAAATGTCTTAGAACACATAGTACTCGTATTTCACAGCGACGGAATTTCCGTGTGAATTCGTCAATGTTTGGGAGTGAGGGATGCAGTAAAGAAGGATTAGTGGATCGGAAATGTGATTGTCGTATCCCAAAAGAAAATCCTGTCGTTTCCACAGAAACGTTACTCGATTTAGAGGGAAATGTCTTAGAACACATAGTACTCGTATTTCACAGCGACGTAATTTCCGTGTGAATTCGTCAATGTTTGGGAGTGAGGGATGCTGTAAAGGAGGATTAGTGGATCGGAAATGAGATTGTCGTATCCCAAAAGAAAATCCTGTCGTTTCCATAGAAACGTTACTCGATGTAGAAGGAAATGTCTTAGAACACATAGTACACGTATTTCACAGCGACGGAATTTCCGTGTGAATTCGTCAATGTTTGGGAGTGAGGGATGCAGTAAAGAAGGATTAGTGGATCGGAAATGAGATTGTCGTATCCCAAAAGAAAATCCTGTCGTTTCCATAGAAACGTTACTCGATTTAGAAGGAAATGTCTTAGAACACATAGTACTCGTATTTCACAGCGACGGAATTTCCGTGTGAATTCGTCAATGTTTGGGAGTGAGGGATGCAGTAAAGAAGGATTAGTGGATCGGAAATGTGATTGTCGTATCCCAAAAGAAAATCCTGTCGTTTCCATAGAAACGTTACTCGATTTAGAAGGAAATGTCTTAGAACACATAGTAATCGTATTTCACAGCGACGGAATTTCCGTGTGAATTCGACAATGTCTGGGTGTGAGGGATGCAGTAAAGAAGGATTAGTGGATCGGAAATGTGATTGTCGTATCCCAAAAGAAAATCCTGTCGTTTCCATAGAAACGTTATTCGATTTAGAAGGAAATGTCTTAGAACACATAGTACTCGTATTTCATAGCGACGCAATATCCGTGTGAATTCGTCAATGTTTGGGAGTGAGGGATGCAGTAAAGAACGATTAGTGGATCGGAAATGTGATTGTCGTATTCCAAAAGAAAATCCTGTCGTTTCCATAGAAACGTTACTCGATTTAGAAGGAAATGTCTTAGAACACATAGTACTCGTATTTCATAGCGACGCAATTTCCGTGTGAATTCGTCAATGTTTGGGAGTGAGGGATGCAGTAAAGAAGGATTAGTGGATCGGAAATGTGATTGTCGTATCCCAAAAGAAAATCCTGTCGTTTTCATAGAAACGTTACTCGATTTAGAAGGAAACGTCTTAGAACACATAGTATTCGTATTTCATAGCGACGTAATTTCCGTGTGAATTCGTCAATGTTTGGGAGTGAGGGATGCAGTAAAGAAGGATTAGTGGATCGGAAATGTGATTGTCGTATCCCAAAAGAAAATCCTGTCGTTTCCGTAGAAACGTTACTCGATTTAGAAGGAAATGTCTTAGAACACATAGTACTCGTATTTCATTGCGATGGAATTTCCGTGTGAATTCGTCAACGTTTGGGAGTGAGGGATGCAGTAAAGAAGGATTAGTGGATCGGAAATGTGACTGTCGTATCCCAAAAGATAATCCTATCGTTTCCATTGAAACGTTACTCGATGTAGAAGGAAATGTCTTAGAACACATAGTACACGTATTTCACAGCGACGGAATTTCTGTGTGAATTCGTCAATGTTTGGGAGTGAGGGATGCAGTAGAGAAGGATTAGTGGATCGGAAATGTGACTGTCGTATCAAAAAAGATAATCCTATCGTTTCCATAGAAACGTTACTCGATGTAGAAGGAAATGTCTTAGAACACATAGTACACGTATTTCACAGCGACGGAATTTCTGTGTGAATTCGTCAATGTTTGGGAGTGAGGGATGCAGTAAAGAAGGATTAGTGGATCGGAAATGTGATTGTCGTATCCCAAAAGAAAATCCTGTCGTTTCCATAGAAACGATACTCGATTTAGAAGGAAATGTCTTAGAACACATAGTACTCGTATTTCATAGCGACGGAATTTCCGTGTGAATTCGTCAATGTTTGGGAGTGAGGGATGCAGTAAAGAAGGATTAGTGGATCGGAAATGTGATTGTCGTATCCCACAAGAAAATCCTGTCGTTTCCGTAGAAACGTTACTCGATTTAGAAGGAAATGTCTTAGAACACATAGTAATCGTATTTCATAGCGATGGAATTTCCGTGTGAATTCGTCAACGTTTGGGAGTGAGGGATGCAGTAAAGAAGGATTAGTGGATCGGAAATGTGACTGTCGTATCCCAAAAGAAAATCCTGTCGTTTCCATAGAAACGTTACTCGATGTAGAAGGAAATGTCTTAGAACACATAGTACACGTATTTCACCGCGACGGAATTTCCGCGTGAATTCGTCAATGTTTGGGAGTGAGGGATGCAGTAAAGAAGGATTAGTGGATCGGAAATGACATTGTCGTATCCCAAAAGAAAATCCTGTCGTTTCCATAGAAACGTTATTCGATTTAGAAGGAAATGTCTTAGAACACATAGTACTCGTATTTCACAGCGATGTAATTTCCGTGTGAATTCGTCAATGTTTGGGAGGGAGGGATGCAGTAAAGAAGGATTAGTGGATCGGAAATGAGATTGTCGTATCCCAAAAGAAAATAATGTCGTTTCCATAGAAACGTTACTCGATTTAGAAGGAAATGTCTTAGAACACATAGTACTCGTATTTCACAGCGACGGAATTTCCGTGTGAATTCGTCAATCTTTGGGAGTGAGGGATGCTGTAAAGAAGGATTAGTGGATCGGAAGTGTGATTGTCGTATCCCAAAAGAAAATCCTGTTGTTTCCATAGAAACGTTACTCGATTTAGAAGGAAATGTCTTAGAACACATAGTACTCGTATTTCACAGCGACGGAATTTCCGTGTGAATTCGTCAATGTTTGGGAGTGAGGGATGCAGTAAAGAAGGATTAGTGGATCGGAAATGTGATTGTCGTATCCCAAAAGAAAATCCTGTCGTTTCCACAGAAACGTTACTCGATTTAGAGGGAAATGTCTTAGAACACATAGTACTCGTATTTCACAGCGACGTAATTTCCGTGTGAATTCGTCAATGTTTGGGAGTGAGGGATGCTGTAAAGGAGGATTAGTGGATCGGAAATGAGATTGTCGTATCCCAAAAGAAAATCCTGTCGTCTCCATAGAAACGTTACTCGATGTAGAAGGAAATGTCTTAGAACACATAGTACTCGTATTTCATAGCGACGGAATTTCCGTGTGAATTCGTCAATGTTTGGGAGTGAGGGATGCAGTAAAGAAGGATTAGTGGATCGGAAATGTGATTGTCGTATCCCAAAAGAAAATCCTGTCGTTTCCGTAGAAACGTTACTCGATTTAGAAGGAAATGTCTTAGAACACATAGTAATCGTATTTCATAGCGCTGGAATTTCCGTGTGAATTCGTCAACGTTTGGGAGTGAGGGATGCAGTAAAGAAGGATTAGTGGATCGGAAATGTGACTGTCGTATCCCAAAAGAAAATCCTGTCGTTTCCATAGAAACGTTACTCGATGTAGAAGGAAATGTCTTAGAACACATAGTACACGTATTTCACCGCGACGGAATTTCCGCGTGAATTCGTCAATGTTTGGGAGTGAGGGATGCAGTAAAGAAGGATTAGTGGATCGGAAATGACATTGTCGTATCCCAAAAGAAAATCCTGTCGTTTCCATAGAAACGTTATTCGATTTAGAAGGAAATGTCTTAGAACACATAGTACTCGTATTTCACAGCGATGTAATTTCCGTGTGAATTCGTCAATGTTTGGGAGGGAGGGATGCAGTAAAGAAGGATTAGTGGATCGGAAATGAGATTGTCGTATCCCAAAAGAAAATAATGTCGTTTCCATAGAAACGTTACTCGATTTAGAAGGAAATGTCTTAGAACACATAGTACTCGTATTTCACAGCGACGGAATTTCCGTGTGAATTCGTCAATGTTTGGGAGTGAGGGATGCAGTAAAGAAGGATTAGTGGATCGGAAGTGTGATTGTCGTATCCCAAAAGAAAATCCTGTTGTTTCCATAGAAACGTTACTCGATTTAGAAGGAAATGTCTTAGAACACATAGTACTCGTATTTCACAGCGACGGAATTTCCGTGTGAATTCGTCAATGTTTGGGAGTGAGGGATGCAGTAAAGAAGGATTAGTGGATCGGAAATGTGATTGTCGTATCCCAAAAGAAAATCCTGTCGTTTCCACAGAAACGTTACTCGATTTAGAGGGAAATGTCTTAGAACACATAGTACTCGTATTTCACAGCGACGTAATTTCCGTGTGAATTCGTCAATGTTTGGGAGTGAGGGATGCTGTAAAGGAGGATTAGTGGATCGGAAATGAGATTGTCGTATCCCAAAAGAAAATCCTGTCGTTTCCATAGAAACGTTACTCGATGTAGAAGGAAATGTCTTAGAACACATAGTACACGTATTTCACAGCGACGGAATTTCCGTGTGAATTCGTCAATGTTTGGGAGTGAGGGATGCAGTAAAGAAGGATTAGTGGATCGGAAATGAGATTGTCGTATCCCAAAAGAAAATCCTGTCGTTTCCATAGAAACGTTACTCGATTTAGAAGGAAATGTCTTAGAACACATAGTACTCGTATTTCACAGCGACGGAATTTCCGTGTGAATTCGTCAATGTTTGGGAGTGAGGGATGCAGTAAAGAAGGATTAGTGGATCGGAAATGTGATTGTCGTATCCCAAAAGAAAATCCTGTCGTTTCCATAGAAACGTTACTCGATTTAGAAGGAAATGTCTTAGAACACATAGTAATCGTATTTCACAGCGACGGAATTTCCGTGTGAATTCGACAATGTCTGGGTGTGAGGGATGCAGTAAAGAAGGATTAGTGGATCGGAAATGTGATTGTCGTATCCCAAAAGAAAATCCTGTCGTTTCCATAGAAACGTTATTCGATTTAGAAGGAAATGTCTTAGAACACATAGTACTCGTATTTCATAGCGACGCAATATCCGTGTGAATTCGTCAATGTTTGGGAGTGAGGGATGCAGTAAAGAACGATTAGTGGATCGGAAATGTGATTGTCGTATTCCAAAAGAAAATCCTGTCGTTTCCATAGAAACGTTACTCGATTTAGAAGGAAATGTCTTAGAACACATAGTACTCGTATTTCATAGCGACGCAATTTCCGTGTGAATTCGTCAATGTTTGGGAGTGAGGGATGCAGTAAAGAAGGATTAGTGGATCGGAAATGTGATTGTCGTATCCCAAAAGAAAATCCTGTCGTTTTCATAGAAACGTTACTCGATTTAGAAGGAAACGTCTTAGAACACATAGTATTCGTATTTCATAGCGACGTAATTTCCGTGTGAATTCGTCAATGTTTGGGAGTGAGGGATGCAGTAAAGAAGGATTAGTGGATCGGAAATGTGATTGTCGTATCCCAAAAGAAAATCCTGTCGTTTCCGTAGAAACGTTACTCGATTTAGAAGGAAATGTCTTAGAACACATAGTACTCGTATTTCATTGCGATGGAATTTCCGTGTGAATTCGTCAACGTTTGGGAGTGAGGGATGCAGTAAAGAAGGATTAGTGGATCGGAAATGTGACTGTCGTATCCCAAAAGATAATCCTATCGTTTCCATTGAAACGTTACTCGATGTAGAAGGAAATGTCTTAGAACACATAGTACACGTATTTCACAGCGACGGAATTTCTGTGTGAATTCGTCAATGTTTGGGAGTGAGGGATGCAGTAGAGAAGGATTAGTGGATCGGAAATGTGACTGTCGTATCAAAAAAGATAATCCTATCGTTTCCATAGAAACGTTACTCGATGTAGAAGGAAATGTCTTAGAACACATAGTACACGTATTTCACAGCGACGGAATTTCTGTGTGAATTCGTCAATGTTTGGGAGTGAGGGATGCAGTAGAGAAGGATTAGTGGATCGGAAATGAGATTGTCGTATCCCAAAAGAAAATCCTGTCGTTTCCATAGAAACGTTACTCGATTTAGAAGGAAATGTCTTAGAACACATAGTACTCGTATTTCACAGCGACGGAATTTCCGTGTGAATTCGTCAATGTTTGGGAGTGAGGGATGCAGTAAAGAAGGATTAGTGGATCGGAAATGTGATTGTCGTATCCCAATAGAAAATCCTGTCGTTTCCATAGAAACGTTACTCGATTTAGAAGGAAATGTCTTAGAACACATAGTACTCGTATTTCCTAGCGACGGAATTTCCGTGTGAATTCGTCAATGTTTGGGAGTGAGGGATGCAGTAAAGAAGGATTAGTGGATCGGAAATGTGATTGTCGTATCCCAAAAGAAAATCCTGTCGTTTCCATAGAAACGTTACTCGATGTAGAAGGAAATGTCTTAGAACACATAGTACACGTATTTCACAGCGACGGAATTTCAGTGTGAATTCGTAAATGTTTGGGAGTGAGGGATGCAGTAAAGAAGGATTAGTGGATCGGAAATGAGATTGTCGTATCCCAAAAGAAAATCCTGTCGTTTCCATAGAAACGTTACTCGATGTAGAAGGAAATGTCTTAGAACACATAGTACACGTATTTCACAGCGACGGAATTTCCGTGTGAATTCGTCAATGTTTGGGAGTGAGGGATGCAGTAAAGAAGGATTAGTGGATCGGAAATGTGATTGTCGTATCCCAAAAGAAAATCCTGTCGTTTCCATAGAAACGTTACTCGATTTAGAAGGAAATGTCTTAGAACACATAGTACTCGTATTTCACATCGACGGAATTTCCGTGTGAATTCGTCAATGTTTGGGAGTGAGGGATCCAGTAAAGAAGGATTAGTGGATCGGAAATGAGATTGTCGTATCCCAAAAGAAAATCCTGTCGTTTCCATAGAAACGTTACTCGATTTAGAAGGAAATGTCTTAGAACATATAGTACTCGTATTTCACAGCGACGGAATTTCCGTGTGAATTCGTCAATGTTTGGGAGTGAGGGATGCAGTAAAGAAGGATTAGTGGATCGGAAATGTGATTGTCGTATCCCAAAAGAAAATCCTGTCGCTTCCATAGAAACGTTACTCGATGTAGAAGGAAATGTCATAGAACACATAGTACACGTATTTCACAGCGACGGAATTCCCGTGTGAATTCGTCAATGTTTGGGAGTGAGGGATGCAGTAAAGAAGGATTAGTGGATCGGAAATGTGATTCTCGTATCCCAAAAGAAAATCCTGTCGATTCCATAGAAACGTTACTCGATTTAGAAGGACATGTCTTAGAACACATAGTACTCGTATTTCACAGCGACGGAATTTCCGTGTGAATTCGTCCATGTTTGGGAGTGAGGGATGCAGTAAAGAACGATTAGTGGATCGGAAATGAGATTGTCGTATCCCAAGAGAAAATCCTGTCGTTTCCATAGAAACGTTACTCGATTTAGAAGGAAAGGTCTTAGAACACATAGTACTCGTATTTCATAGCGACGCAATTTCCGTGTGATTTCGTCAATGTTTGGGAGTGAGGTATGCAGTTAAGAACGATTAGTGGATCGGAAATGTGATTGTCGTATCCCAAAAGAAAATCCTGTCGTTCCCATAGAAACGTTACTCGATTTAGAAGGAAATGTCTTAGAACACATAGTACTCGTATTTCACAGCGACGGAATTTCCGTGTGAATTCGTCAATGTTTGGGAGTGAGGGATGCAGTAAAGAACGATTAGTAGATCGGATATGAGATTGTCGTATCCCAAAAGAAAATCCTGTCGTTTCCATAGAGACGTTACTCGATTTAGAAGGAATTGTCTTAGAACACATAGTACTCGTATTTCATAGCGACGCAATTTCCGTGTGAATTCGTCAATGTATGAGAGTGAGGGATGCAGTAAAGAACCATTAGTGGATCGGAAATGTGATTGTCGTATCCCAAAAGAAAATCCTGTCGTTTCAATAGAAACGTTACTCGATTTAGAAGGAAATGTCTTAGATCACATAGTACTCGTATTTCATAGCGACGCAATTTCCGTGTGAATTCGTCAATGTTTGGGAGTGAGGGATGCAGTAAAGAAGGATTAGTGGATCGGAAATGTGATTGTCGTATCCCAAAAGAAAATCCTCCCGTTTCGATAGAAACGTTACTCGATTTAGAAGGAAATGTCTTAGAACACATAGTACTCGTATTTCATAGCGACGGAAATTCCGTGTGAATTCGTCAATGTTTGGGAGTGAGGGATGCAGTAAAGAAGGATTAGTGGATCGGAAATGTGATTGTCGTATCCCAAAAGAAAATCCTGTCGTTTCGATAGAAACGTTACTCGATTTAGAAGGAAATGTCTTAGAACACATAGTACTCGTATTTCACAGCGACGGAATTTCCGTGTGAATTCGTCAATGTTTGGGAATGAGGGATGCAGTAAAGAAGGATTAGTGGATCGGAAATGTGATTGTCGTATCCCAAAAGAAAATCCTGTCGTTTCCATAGAAACGTTACTCGATTTAGAAGGAAATGTCTTAGAACACATAGTACTCGTATTTCATAGCGAAGGAATTTCCGTGTGAATTCGTCAATGTTTGGGAGTGAGGGATGCAGTAAAGAAGGATTAGTGGATCGGAAATGTGATTGTCGTATCCCAAAAGTAAATCCTGTCATTTCCATAGAAACGTTACTCGATTTAGAAGGAAATGTCTTAGAACACATAGTACTCGTATTTCACAGCGACGGAATTTCCGTGTGAATTCGTCAATGTTTGGGAGTGAGGGATGCAGTAAAGAACGATTAGTGGATCGGAAATTAGATTGTCGTATCCCAAAAGAAAATCCTGTCGTTTCCATAGAAACGTTACTCGATTTAGAAGGAAATGTCTTAGAACACATAGTACTCGTATTTCATAGCGACGCAATTTCCGTGTGAATTCGTCAATGTTTGGGAGTGAGGGATGCAGTAAAGAAGGATTAGTGGATCGGAAATGTGATTGTCGTATCCCAAAAGAAAATCCTGTCGTTTCCATAGAAACGTTACTCGATTTAGAAGGAAATGTCTTAGAACACATAGTACTCGTATTTCATAGCGACGCAATTTCCGTGTGAATTCGTCAATGTTCGGGAGTGAGGGATGCAGTAAAGAAGGATTAAGGGATCGGAAATGTGATTGTCGTATCCCAAAAGAAAATCCTGTCGTTTCCATAGAAACGTTACTCGATTTAGAAGGAAATGTCTTAGAACACATAGTACTCGTATTTCACAGCGACGGAATTTCCGTGTGAATTCGTCAATGTTTGGGAGTGAGGGATGCAGTAAAGAAGGATTAGTGGATCGGAAATGTGAGTGTCGTATCCCAAAAGAAAATCCTGTCATTTCCATAGAAACGTTACTCGATTTAGAAGGAAATGTCTTAGAACACATAGTACTCGTATTTCACAGCGACGGAATTTCCGTGTGAATTCGTCAATGTTTGGGAGTGAGGGATGCAGTAAAGAACGATTAGTGGATCGGAAATGAGATTGTCGTATCCCAAAAGAAAATCCTGTCGTTTCCATAGAAACGTTACTCGATTTAGAAGGAAATGTCTTAGAACACATAGTACTCGTATTTCACAGCGACGGAATTTCCGTGTGAATTCGTCAATGTTTGGGAGTGAGGGATGCAGTAAAGAAGGATTAGTGGATCGGAAATGTGATTGTCGTATCCCAAAAGAAAATCCTGTCGTTTCCATAGAAACGTTACTCGATTTAGAAGGAAATGTCTTAGAACACATAGTACTCGTATTTCATAGCGACGGAATTTCCGTGTGAATTCGTCAATGTTTGGGAGTGAGGGATGCAGTAAAGAAGGATTAGTGGATCGGAAATGTGATTGTCGTATCCCAAAAGAAAATCCTGTCATTTCCATAGAAACGTTACTCGATTTAGAAGTAAAAATGTCTTAGAACACATAGTACTCGTATTTCACAGCGACGGAATTTCCGTGTGAATTCGTCAATGTTTGGGAGTGAGGGATGCAGTTAAGAACGATTAGTGGATCGGAAATGAGATTGTCGTATCCCAAAAGAAAATCCTGTCGTTTCCATAGAAACGTTACTCGATTTAGAAGGAAATGTCTTAGAACACATAGTACTCGTATTTCATAGCGACGCAATTTCCGTGTGAATTCGTCAATGTTTGGGAGTGAGGGATGCAGTAAAGAACGATTAGTGGATCGGAAATGAGATTGTCGTATCCCAAAAGAAAATCCTGTCGTTCCATAGAAACGTTACTCGATTTAGAGGGAAATGTCTTAGAACACATAGTACTCGTATTTCATAGCGACGCAATTTCCGTGTGAATTCGTCAATGTTTGGGAGTGAGGGATACAGTAAAGAAGGATTAGCGGATCGGAAATGTGATTGTCGTATCCCAAAAGAAAATCCTGTCGTTTCCATAGAAACGTTACTCGATTTAGAAGGAAATGTCTTAGAACACATAGTACTCGTATTTCACAGCGACGGAATTTCCGTGTGAATTCGTCAATGTTTGGGAGTGAGGGATGCAGTAAAGAAGGATTAGTGGATCGGAAATGTGATTGTCGTATCCCAAAAGAAAATCCTGTCGTTTCCATAGAAACGTTACTCGATTTAGAAGGAAATGTCTTAGAACACATAGTACTCGTATTTCACAGCGACGGAATTTCCGTGTGAATTCGTCAATGATTGGGAGTGAGGGATGCAGTAAAGAACGATTAGTGGATCGGAAATGAGATTGTCGTATCCCAAAAGAAAATCCTGTCGTTTCCATAGAAACGTTACTCGATTTAGAAGGAAATGTCTTAGAACACATTGTACTCGTATTTCATAGCGACGCAATTTCCGTGTGAATTCGTCAATGTTTGGGAGTGAGAGATGCAGTAAAGCACGATTAGTGGATCGGAAATGAGTTTGTCGTATCCCAAAAGAAAATCCTGTCGTTTCCATTGAAACGTTGCTCGATTTAGAAGGAAATGTCTTAGAACACATAGTACTCGTATTTCATAGCGACGTAATTTCCGTGTGAATTCGTCAATGTTTGGGAGTGAGGGATGCAGTAAAGAATGATTAGTGGATCGGAAATGTGATTGTCGTATCCCAAAAGAAAATCCTGTCGTTTCCATAGAAACGTTACTCGATTTAGAAGGAAATGTCTTAGAACACATAGTACTCGTATTTCATAGCGACGCAATTTTCGTGTGAATTCGTCAATGTTTGGGAGTGAGGGATGCAGTAAAGAACCATTAGTGGATCGGAAATGTGATTGTCGTATCCCAAAAGAAAATCCTGTCGTTTCCATAGAAACCTTACTCGATTTAGAATGAAATGTCTTAGAACACATAGTACTCGTATTTCATAGCGACGCATTTTCCGTGTAAATTCGTCAATGTTTGGGAGAGAGGGATGCAGTAAGGAAGGATTAGTGGATCGGAAATGTGATTGTCGTATCCCAAAAGAAAATCCTGTCGTTTCCATAGAAACGTTACTCGATTTAGAAGGAAATGTCTTAGAACACATAGTACTCGTATTTCACAGCGACGGAATTTCCGTGTGAATTCGTCAATGTTTGGGAGTGAGGGATGCAGTAAAGAAGGATTAGTGGATCGGAAATGAGATTTGTCGTATCCCAAAAGAAAATCCTGTCGTTTCCATAGAAACGTTACTCGATTTAGAAGGAAATGTCTTAGAACACATAGTACTCGTATTTCATAGCGACGTAATTTCCGTGTGAATTCGTCAATGTTTGGGAGTGAGGGATGCAGTAAAGAAGGATTAGTGGATCGGAAATGTGATTGTCGTATCCCAAAAGAAAATCCTGTCGTTTCCATAGAAACGTTACTCGATTTAGAAGGAAATGTCTTAGAACACATAGTACTCGTATTTCATAGCGACGGAATTTCCGTGTGAATCGTCAATGTTTGGGAATGAGGGATGCAGTAAATAAGGTTTAGTGGATCGGAAATGTGATTGTCGTATCCCAAAAGAAAATCCCGTCGTTTCCATAGAAACGTTACTCGATTTAGAAGGAAATGTCTTAGAACACATAGTACTCGTATTTCACAGCGACGGAATTTCCGTGTGAATGCGTCAATGTTTGGGAGTGAGGGATGCAGTAAAGAAGGATTAGTGGATCGGAAATGTGATTGTCGTATCCCAAAAGAAAATCCTGTCGTTTCCATAGAAACGTTACTCGATTTAGAAGGAAATGTCTTAGAACACATAGTACTCGAATTACACAGCGACGGAATTTCCGTGTGAATTCGTCGATGTTTGGGAGTGAGGGATGCAGTAAAGAAGGATTAGTGGATCGGAAATGAGATTGTCGTATCCCAAAAGAAAATCCTGTCGTTTCCATAGAAACGTTACTCGATTTAGAAGGAAATGTCTTAAAACACATAGTACTCGTAATTCGCAGCGACGGAATTTCCGTGTAAATTCGTCAATGTTTGGGAGTGAGGGATGCAATAAAGAAGGATTAGTGGATCGGAAATGTGATTGTCGGATCCCAAAAGAAAATCCTGTCGTTTCCATAGAAACGTTACTCGATTTAGAAGGAAATGTCTTAGAACACATAGTACTCGTATTTCACAGCGACGGAATTTCCGTGTGAATTCGTCAATGTTTGGGAGTGAGGGATGCAGTAAAGAAGGATTAGTGGATCGGAAATGTGATTGTCGTATCCCAAAAGAAAATCCTGTCGTTTCCATAGAAACGTTACTCGATGTAGAGGGAAATGTCTTAGAACACATAGTACACGTATATCACAGCGACGGAATTTCCGTGTGAATTCGTAAATGTTTGGGAGTGAGGGATGCAGTAAAGAAGGATTAGTGGATCGGAAATGAGATTGTCGTATCCCAAAAGAAAATCCTGTCGTTTCCATAGAAACGTTACTCGATGTAGAAGGAAATGTCTTAGAACACATAGTACACGTATTTCACAGCGACGGAATTTCCGTGTGAATTCGTCAATGTTTGGGAGTGAGGGATGCTGTAAAGAAGGATTAGTGGATCGGAAATGTGATTGTCGTATCCCAAAAGAAAATCCTGTCGTTTCCATAGAAACGTTACTCGATTTAGAAGGAAATGTCTTAGAACACATAGTACTCGTATTTCACATCGACGGAATTTCCGTGTGAATTCGTCAATGTTTGGGAGTGAGGGATCCAGTAAAGAAGGATTAGTGCATCGGAATTGAGATTGTCGTATCCCAAAAGAAAATCCTGTCGTTTCCATAGAAACGTTACTCGATTTAGAAGGAAATGTCTTAGAACATATAGTACTCGTATTTCACAGCGACGGAATTTCCGTGTGAATTCGTCAATGTTTGGGAGTGAGGGATGCAGTAAAGAAGGATTAGTGGATCGGAAATGTGATTGTCGTATCCCAAAAGAAAATCCTGTCGTTTCCATAGAAACGTTACTCGATTTAGAAGGAAATGTCTTAGAACATATAGTACTCGTATTTCACAGCGACGGAATTTCCGTGTGAATTCGTCAATGTTAGGGAGTGTGGGATGCAGTAAAGAAGGATTAGTGGATCGGAAATGTGATTGTCGTATCCCAAAAGAAAATCCTGTCGCTTCCATAGAAACGTTACTCGATGTAGAAGGAAATGTCATAGAACACATAGTACACGTATTTCACAGCGACGGAATTCCCGTGTGAATTCGTCAATGTTTGGGAGTGAGGGATGCAGTAAAGAAGGATTAGTGGATCGGAAATGTGATTCTCGTATCGCAAGAGAAAATCCTGTCGTTTCCATAGAAACGTTACTCGATTTAGAAGGAAAGGTCTTAGAACACATAGTACTCGTATTTCATAGCGACGCAATTTCCGTGTGAATTCGTCAATGTTTGGGAGTGAGGGATGCAGTTAAGAACGATTAGTGGATCGGAAATGTGATTGTCGTATCCCAAAAGAAAATCCTGTCGTTTCCATAGAAACGTTACTCGATTTAGAAGGAAATGTCTTAGAACACATAGTACTCGTATTTCACAGCGACGGAATTTCCGTGTGAATTCGTCAATGTTTGGGAGTGAGGGATGCAGTAAAGAACGATTAGTAGATCGGATATGAGATTGTCCTATCCCAAAAGAAAATCCTGTCGTTTCCATAGAGACGTTACTCGATTTAGAAGGAAATGTCTTAGAACACATAGTACTCGTATTTCATAGCGACGCAATTTCCGTGTGAATTCGTCAATGTTTGGGAGTGAGGGATGCAGTAAAGAACCATTAGTGGATCGGAAATGTGATTGTCGTATCCCAAAAGAAAATCCTGTCGTTTCAATAGAACCGTTACTCGATTTAGAAGGAAATGTCTTAGATCACATAGTACTCGTATTTCATAGCGACGCAATTTCCGTGTGAATTCGTCAATGTTTGGGAGTGAGGGATGCAGTAAAGAAGGATTAGTGGATCGGAAATGTGATTGTCGTATCCCAAAAGAAAATCCTCCCGTTTCGATAGAAACGTTACTCGATTTAGAAGGAAATGTCTTAGAACACATAGTACTCGTATTTCACAGCGACGGAAATTCCGTGTGAATTCGTCAATGTTTGGGAGTGAGGGATGCAGTAAAGAAGGATTAGTGGATCGGAAATGTGATTGTCGTATCCCAAAAGAAAATCCTGTCGTTTCCATAGAAACGTTACTCGATTTAGAAGGAAATGTCTTAGAACACATAGTACTCGTATTTCACAGCGACGGAATTTCCGTGTGAATTCGTCAATGTTTGGGAATGAGGGATGCAGTAAAGAAGGATTAGTGGATCGGAAATGTGATTGTCGTATCCCAAAAGAAAATCCTGTCGTTTCCATAGAAACGTTACTCGATTTAGAAGGAAATGTCTTAGAACACATAGTACTCGTATTTCATAGCGAAGGAATTTCCGTGTGAATTCGTCAATGTTTGGGAGTGAGGGATGCAGTAAAGAAGGATTAGTGGATCGGAAATGTGATCGTCGTATCCCAAAAGAAAATCCTGTCATTTCCATGGAAACGTTACTCGATTTAGAAGGAAATGTCTTAGAACACATAGTACTCGTATTTCACAGCGACGGAATTTCCGTGTGAATTCGTCAATGTTTGGGACTGAGGGATGCAGTAAAGAACGATTAGTGGATCGGAAATTAGATTGTCGTATCCCAAAAGAAAATCCTGTCGTTTCCATAGAAACGTTACTCGATTTAGAAGGAAATGTCTTAGAACACATAGTACTCGTATTTCACAGCGACGGAATTTCCGTGTGAATTCGTCAATGTTTGGGAGTGAGGGATGCAGTAAAGAAGGATTAGTGGATCGGAAATGTGATTGTCGTATCCCAAAAGAAAATCCTGTCGTTTCCATAGAAACGTTACTCGATTTAGAAGGAAATGTCTTAGAACACATAGTAATCGTATTTCATAGCGACGGAATTTCCGTGTGAATTCGTCAATGTTTGGGAGTGAGGGATGCAATAAAGAAGGATTAGTGGATCGGAAATGTGATTGTCGTATCCCAAAAGAAAATCCTGTCATTTCCATAGAAACGTTACTCGATTTAGAAGGAAATGTCTTAGAACACATAGTACTCGTATTTCATAGCGACGGATTTTCCGTGTGAATTCGTCAATGTTTGGGAGTGAGGGATGCAGTAAAGAACTATTAGTGGATCGGAAATGAGATTGTCGTATCCCAAAAGAAAATCCTGTCGTTTCCATAGAAACGTTACTCGATTTAGAAGGAAATGTCTTAGAACACATAGTACTCGTATTTCACAGCGACGGAATTTCCGTGTGAATTCGTCAATGTTTGGGAGTGAGGGATGCAGTAAAGAAGGATTAGTGGATCGGAAATGTGATTGTCGTATCCCAAAAGAAAATCCTGTCGTTTCCATAGAAACGTTACTCGATTTAGAAGGAAATGTCTTAGAACACATAGTACTCGTATTTCATAGCGACGGAATTTCCGTGTGAATTCGTCAATGTTTGGGAGTGAGGGATGCAGTAAAAAAGGATTAGTGGATCGGAAATGTGATTGTCGTATCCCAAAAGAAAATCCTGTCATTTCCATAGAAACGTTACTCGATTTAGAAGGAAATGTCTTAGAACACATAGTACTCGTATTTCACAGCGATGGAATTTCCGTGTGAATTCGTCAATGTTTGGGAGTGAGGGATGCAGTAAAGAACGATTAGTGGATCGGAAATGAGATTGTCGTATCCCAAAAGAAAATCCTGTCGTTTCCATAGAAACGTTACTCGATTTAGAAGGAAATGTCTTAGAACACATATTACTCGTATTTCATAGCGACGCAATTTCCGTGTGAATTCGTCAATGTTTGGGAGTGAGGGATGCAGTAAAGAACGATTAGTGGATCGGAAATGAGATTGTCGTATCCCAAAAGAAAATCCTGTCGTTTCCATAGAAACGTTACTCGATTTAGAAGGAAATGTCTTAGAACACATTGTACTCGTATTTCATAGCGACGCAATTTCCGTATGAATTCGTCAATGTTTGGGAGTGAGGGATGCAGTAAAGCACGATTAGTGGATCGGAAATGAGTTTGTCGTATCCCAAAAGAAAATCCTGTCGTTTCCATAGAAACGTTGCTCGATTTAGAAGGAAATGTCTTAGAACACATAGTACTCGTATTTCATAGCGACGTAATTTCCGTGTGAATTCGTCAATGTTTGGGAGTGAGGGATGCAGTAAAGAATGATTAGTGGATCGGAAATGTGATTGTCGTATCCCAAAAGAAAATCCTGTCGTTTCCATAGAAACGTTACTCGATTTAGAAGGAAATGTCTTAGAACACATAGTACTCGTATTTCATAGCGACGCAATTTCCGTGTGAATTCGTCAATGTTTGGGAGTGAGGGATGCAGTAAAGAACCATTAGTGGATCGGAAATGTGATTGTCGTATCCCAAAAGAAAATCCTGTCGTTTCCATAGAAACGTTACTCGATTTAGAAGGAAATGTCTTAGAACACATAGTACTCGTATTTCATAGCGACGCATTTTCCGTGTAAATTCGTCAATGTTTGGGAGAGAGGGATGCAGTAAAGAAGGATTAGTGGATCGGAAATGTGATTGTCGTATCCCAAAAGAAAATCCTGTCGTTTCCATAGAAACGTTACTCGATTTAGAAGGAAATGTCTTAGAACACATAGTACTCGTATTTCACAGCGACGGAATTTCCGTGTGAATTCGTCAATGTTTGGGAGTGGGGGATGCAGTAAAGAAGGATTAGTGGATCGGAAATGAGATTTGTCGTATCCCAAAAGAAAATCCTGTCGTTTCCATAGAAACGTTACTCGATTTAGAAGGAAATGTCTTACAACACATAGTACTCGTATTTCATAGCGACGTAATTTCCGTGTGAATTCGTCAATGTTTGGGAGTGAGGGATGCAGTAAAGAAGGATTAGTGGATCGGAAATGTGATTGTCGTATCCCAAAAGAAAATCCTGTCGTTTCCATAGAAACGTTACTCGATTTAGAAGGAAATGTCTTAGAACACATAGTACTCGTATTTCATAGCGACGGAATTTCCGTGTGAATCGTCAATGTTTGGGAGTGAGGGATGCAGTAAAGAAGGTTTAGTGGATCGGAAATGTGATTGTCGTATCCCAAAAGAAAATCCCGTCGTTTCCATAGAAACGTTACTCGATTTAGAAGGAAATGTCTTAGAACACATAGTACTCGTATTTCACAGCGCCGGAATTTCCGTGTGAATTCGTCAATGTTTGGGAGTGAGGGATGCAGTAAAGAAGGATTAGTGGATCGGAAATGAGATTGTCGTATCCCAAAAGAAAATCCTGTCGTTTCCATAGAAACGTTACTCGATTTAGAAGGAAATGTCTTAGAACACAAGTACTCGTATTTCACAGCGACGGAATTTCCGTGTGAATTCGTCAATGTTTGGGAGTGAGGGATGCAGTAAAGAAGGATTAGTGGATCGGAAATGAGATTGTCGTATCCCAAAAGAAAATCCTGCCGTTTCCATAGAAACGTTACTCGATTTAGAAGGAAATGTCTTAGAACACATAGTACTCGTATTTCACAGCGACGGAATTTCCGTGTGACTTCGTCAATGTTTGGGAGTGAGGGATGCAGTAAAGAAGGATTAGTGGATCGGAAATGAGATTGTCGTATCCCAAAAGAAAATCCTGTCGTTTCCATAGAAACGTTACTCGATTTAGAAGGAAATGTCTTAGAACACATAGTACTCGTATTTCACAGCGACGGAATTTCCGTGTGAATTCGTCAATGTTTGGGAGTGAGGGATGCAGTAAAGAATTATTAGTGGATCGGAAATGAGATTGTCGTATCCCAAAAGAAAATCCTGTCGTTTCCATAGAAACGTTACACGATTTAGAAGGATATGTCTTAGAACACATAGTACTCGTATTCCACAGCGACGGAATTTCCGTGTGAATTCGTCAATGTTTGGGAGTGAGGGATGCAGTAAAGAAGGATTAGTGGATCGGAAATGAGATTGTCGTATCCCAAAAGAAAATCCTGTCGTTTCCATAGAAACGTTACTCGATTTAGAAGGAAATGTCTTAGAACACATAGTACTCGTATTTCACAGCGACGGAATTTCCGGGTGAATTCGTCAATGTTTGGGAGTAAGGGATGCAGTAAAGAAGGATTAGTGGATCGCAAATGTGATTGTCGTATCCCAAAAGAAAATTCTGTCGTATCCATAGAAACGTTACTCGATTTAGAAGGAAATGTCTTAGAACACATAGTACTCGTATTTCACAGAGACGGAATTTCCGTGTGAATTCGTCAATGTTTGGGAGTGAGGGATGCAGTAAAGAAGGATTAGTGGATCGGAAATGAGATTGTCGTATCCCGAAAGAAAATCCTGTCGTCTCCATAGAAACGTTACTCGATTTAGAAGGAAATGTCTTAGAACACATAGTACTCGTATTTCACAGCGACGGAATTTCCGTGTGAATTCGTCTATGTTTGGGAGTGAGGGATGCAGTAAAGAAGGAGTAGTGGATCGGAAATGAGATTGTCGTATCCCAAAAGAAAATCCTGTCGTTTCCATAGAAACGTTACTCGATTTAGAAGGAAATGTCTTAGAACACATAGTACACGTATTTCACAGCGACGGAATTTCCGTGTGAATTCGTCAATGTTTGGGAGTGAGGGATGCAGTAAAGAAGGATTAGTGGATCGGAAGTGAGATTGTCGTATCCCAAAAGAAAATCCAGTCGTTTCCATAGAAACGTTACTCGATTTAGAAGGAAATGTCTTAGAACACATAGTACTCGTATTTCACAGCGACGGAATTTCCGTGTGAATTCGTCAATGTTTGGGAGTGAGGGATGCAGTAAAGAAGGATTAGTGGATCGGAAATGAGATTGTCGTATCCCAAAAGAAAATCCTGTCGTTTCCACAGAAACGTTACTCGATTTAGAAGGAAATGTCTTAGAACACATAGTACTCGTATTTCACAGCGACGGAATTTCCGTGTGTATTCGTCAATGTTTGGGAGTGAGGGATGCAGTAAAGAAGGATTAGTGGATCGGAAAGGTGACTGTCGTATCCCAATAGAAAATCCTGTCGTTTCCATAGAAACGTTACTCGATTTAGAAGGAAATGTCTTAGAACACATAGTACTCGTATTTCACAGCGACGGAATTTCCGTGTGAATTCGTCTATGTTTGGGAGTGAGGGATGCAGTAAAGAAGGAGTAGTGGATCGGAAATGAGATTGTCGTATCCCAAAAGAAAATCCTGTCGTTTCCATAGAAACGTTACTCGATTTAGAAGGAAATGTCTTAGAACATATAGTACTCGTATTTCACAGCGACGGAATTTCCGTGTGAATTCGTCAATGTTTGGGAGTGAGGGATGCAGTAAAGCAGGATTAGTGGATCGGAAATGTGATTGTCGTATCCCAAAAGAAAATCCTGTCATTTCCATAGAAACGTTACTCGATTTAGATGGAAATGTCTTAGAACACATAGTACTCGTATTTCACAGCGACGGAATTTCCGTGTGAATTCGTCAATGTTTGGGAGTGAGGGATGCAGTAAAGAACGATTAGTGGATCGGAAATGAGATTGTCGTATCCCAAAAGAAAATCCTGTCGTTTCCATAGAAACGTTACTCGATTTAGAAGGAAATGTCTTAGAACACATAGTACTCGTATTTCATAGCGACGCAATTTCCGTGTGAATTCGTCAATGTTTGGGAGTGAGGGATGCAGTAAAGCACGATTAGTGGATCGGAAATGAGATTGTCGTATCCCAAAAGAAAATCCTGTCGTTTCCATAGAAACGTTGCTCGATTTAGAAGGAAATGTCTTAGAACACATAGTACTCGTATTTCATAGCGACGTAATTTCCGTGTGAATTCGTCAATGTTTGGGAGTGAGGGATGCAGTAAAGAATGATTAGTGGATCGGTAATGTGATTGTCGTATCCCAAAAGAAAATCCTGTCGTTTCCATAGAAACGTTACTCGATTTAGAAGGAAATGTCTTAGAACACATAGTACTCGTATTTCATAGCGACGCAATTTCCGTGTGAATTCGTCAATGTTTGGGAGTGAGGGATGCAGTAAAGAACCATTAGTGGATCGGAAATGTGATTGTCGTATCCCAAAAGAAAATCCTGTCGTTTCCATAGAAACGTTACTCGATTTAGAAGGAAATGTCTTAGAACACATAGTACTCGTATTTCATAGCGACGCATTTTCCGTGTGAATTCGTCAATGTTTGGGAGAGAGGGATGCAGTAAAGAAGGATTAGTGGATCGGAAATGTGATTGTCGTATCCCAAAAGAAAATCCAGTCGTTTCCATAGAATCGTTACTCGATTTAGAAGGAAATGTCTTAGAACACATAGTACTCGTATTTCACAGCGACGGAATTTCCGTGTGAATTCGTCAATGTTTGGGAGTGAGGGATGCAGTAAAGAAGGATTAGTGGATCGGAAATGTGATTGTCGTATCCCAAAAGGAAATCCTGTCGTTTCCATAGAAACGTTAGTCGATTTAGAAGGAAATGTCTTAGAACACATAGTACTCGTATTTAATAGCGACGGAATTTCCGTGTGAATCGTCAATGTTTGGGAGTGAGGGATGCAGTAAAGAAGGTTTAGTGGATCGGAAATGTGATTGTCGTATCCCAAAAGAAAATCCCGTCGTTTCCATAGAAACGTTACTCGATTTAGAAGGAAATGTCTTAGAACACATAGTACTCGTAATTCACAGCGACGGAATTTCCGTGTGAATGCGTCAATGTTTGGGAGTGAGGGATGCAGTAAAGAAGGATTAGTGGATCGGAAATGTGATTGTCGTATCCCAAAAGAAAATCCTGTCGTTTCCATAGAAACGTTACTCGATTTAGAAGGAAATGTCTTAGAACACATAGTACTCGAATTACACAGCGACGGAATTTCCGTGTGAGTTCGTCGATGTTTGGGAGTGAGGGATGCAGTAAAGAATGATTAGTGGATCGGAAATGAGATTGTCGTATCCCAAAAGAAAATCCTGTCGTTTCCATAGAAACGTTACTCGATTTAGAAGGAAATGTCTTAAAACACATAGTACTCGTAATTCACAGCGACGGAATTTCCGTGTAAATTCGTCAATGTTTGGGAGTGAGGGATGCAGTAAAGAAGGATTAGTGGATCGGAAATGTGATTGTCGTATCCCAAAAGAAAATCCTGTCGTTTCCATAGAAACGTTACTCGATTTAGAAGGAAATGTCTTAGAACACATAGTACTCGTATTTCACAGCGACGGAATTTCCGTGTGAATTCGTCAATGTTTGGGAGTGAGGGATGCAGTAAAGAAGGATTAGTGGATCGGAAATGAGATTGTCGTATCCCAAAAGAAAATCCTGTCGTTTCCATAGAAACGTTACTCGATTTAGAAGGAAATGTCTTAGAACACAAGTACTCGTATTTCACAGCGACGGAATTTCCGTGTGAATTCGTCAATGTTTGGGAGTGAGGGATGCAGTAAAGAAGGATTAGTGGATCGGAAATGAGATTGTCGTATCCCAAAAGAAAATCCTGCCGTTTCCATAGAAACGTTACTCGATTTAGAAGGAAATGTCTTAGAACACATAGTACTCGTATTTCACAGCGACGGAATTTCCGTGTGACTTCGTCAATGTTTGGGAGTGAGGGATGCAGTAAAGAAGGATTAGTGGATCGGAAATGAGATTGTCGTATCCCAAAAGAAAATCCTGTCGTTTCCATAGAAACGTTACTCGATTTAGAAGGAAATGTCTTAGAACACATAGTACTCGTATTTCACAGCGACGGAATTTCCGTGTGAATTCGTCAATGTTTGGGAGTGAGGGATGCTGTAAAGAATTATTAGTGGATCGGAAATGAGATTGTCGTATCCCAAAAGAAAATCCTGTCGTTTCCATAGAAACGTTACTCGATTTAGAAGGAAATGTCTTAGAACACATAGTACACGTATTCCACAGCGATGGAATTTCCGTGTGAATTCGTCAATGTTTGGGAGTGAGGGATGCAGTAAAGAAGGATTAGTGGATCGGAACTGAGATTGTCGTATCCCAAAAGAAAATCCTGTCGTTTCCATAGAAACGTTACTCGATTTAGAAGGAAATGTCTTAGAACACATAGTACTCGTATTTCACAGCGACGGAATTTCCGTGTGAATTCGTCAATGTTTGGGAGTGAGGGATGCAGTAAAGAAGGATTAGTGGATCGCAAATGTGACCTTCGTATCCCAAAAGAAAATCCTGTCGTTTCCATAGAAACGTTACTCGATTTAGAAGGAAATGTCTTAGAACACATAGTACTCGTATTTCACAGCGACGGAATTTCCGTGTGAATTCGTCAATGTTTGGGAGTGAGGGATGCTGTAAAGAATTATTAGTGGATCGGAAATGAGATTGTCGTATCCCAAAAGAAAATCCTGTCGTTTCCATAGAAACGTTACTCGATTTAGAAGGAAATGTCTTAGAACACATAGTACACGTATTCCACAGCGATGGAATTTCCGTGTGAATTCGTCAATGTTTGGGAGTGAGGGATGCAGTAAAGAAGGATTAGTGGATCGGAAATGAGATTGTCGTATCCCGAAAGAAAATCCTGTCGTCTCCATAGAAACGTTACTCGATTTAGAAGGAAATGTCTTAGAACACATAGTACTCGTATTTCACAGCGACGGAATTTCCGTGTGAATTCGTCTATGTTTGGGAGTGAGGGATGCAGTAAAGAAGGAGTAGTGGATCGGAAATGAGATTGTCGTATCCCAAAAGAAAATCCTGTCGTTTCCATAGAAACGTTACTCGATTTAGAAGGAAATGTCTTAGAACACATAGTACACGTATTTCACAGCGACGGAATTTCCGTGTGAATTCGTCAATGTTTGGGAGTGAGGGATGCAGTAAAGAAGGATTAGTGGATCGGAAGTGAGATTGTCGTATCCCAAAAGAAAATCCAGTCGTTTCCATAGAAACGTTACTCGATTTAGAAGGAAATGTCTTAGAACACATAGTACTCGTATTTCACAGCGACGGAATTTCCGTGTGAATTCGTCAATGTTTGGGAGTGAGGGATGCAGTAAAGAAGGATTAGTGGATCGGAAATGAGATTGTCGTATCCCAAAAGAAAATCCTGTCGTTTCCACAGAAACGTTACTCGATTTAGAGGGAAATGTCTTAGAACACATAGTACTCGTATTTCACAGCGACGGAATTTCCGTGTGTATTCGTCAATGTTTGGGAGTGAGGGATGCAGTAAAGAAGGATTAGTGGATCGGAAAGGTGACTGTCGTATCCCAAAAGAAAATCCTGTCGTTTCCATAGAAACGTTACTCGATTTAGAAGGAAATGTCTTAGAACACATAGTACTCGTATTTCACAGCGACGGAATTTCCGTGTGAATTCGTCTATGTTTGGGAGTGAGGGATGCAGTAAAGAAGGAGTAGTGGATCGGAAATGAGATTGTCGTATCCCAGAAGAAAATCCTGTCGTTTCCATAGAAACGTTACTCGATTTAGAAGGAAATGTCTTAGAACATATAGTACTCGTATTTCACAGCGACGGAATTTCCGTGTGAATTCGTCAATGTTTGGGAGTGAGGGATGCAGTAAAGAAGGATTAGTGGATCGGAAGTGAGATTGTCGTATCCCAAAAGAAAATCCAGTCGTTTCCATAGAAACGTTACTCGATTTAGAAGGAAATGTCTTAGAACACATAGTACTCGTATTTCACAGCGACGGAATATCCGTGTGTATTCGTCAATGTTTGGGAGTGAGGGATGCAGTAAAGAAGGATTAGTGGATCGGAAATGTGATTGTCGTATCCCAAAGGAAAATCCTGTCGTTTCCATAGAAACGTTACTCGATTTAGAAGGAAATGTCTTAGAACACATAGTACTCGTATTTCACAGCGACGGAATTTCCGTGTGAATTCGTCAATGTTTGGGAGTGAGGGATGCAGTAAAGAAGGATTAGTGGATCGGAAATGAGATTGTCGTATCCCAAAAGAAAATCCTGTCGTTTCCATAGAAACGTTACTCGATTTAGAAGGAAATGTCTTAGAACACAAGTACTCGTATTTCACAGCGACGGAATTTCCGTGTGAATTCGTCAATGTTTGGGAGTGAGGGATGCAGTAAAGAAGGATTAGTGGATCGGAAATGAGATTGTCGTATCCCAAAAGAAAATACTGTCGTTTCCATAGAAACGTTACTCGATTTAGAAGGAAATTTCTTAGATCACATAGTACTCGTATTTCACAGCGACGGAATTTCCGTGTGACTTCGTCAATGTTTGGGAGTGAGGGATGCAGTAAAGAAGGATTAGTGGATCGGAAATGAGATTGTCGTATCCCAAAAGAAAATCCTGTCGTTTGCATAGAAACGTTACTCGATTTAGAAGGAAATGTCTTAGAACACATAGTACTCGTATTTCACAGCGACGGAATTTCCGTGTGAATTCGTCAATGTTTGGGAGTGAGGGATGCAGTAAAGAAGGATTAGTGGATCGGAAATGAGATTGTCGTATCCCAAAAGAAAATCCTGTCGTTTCCATAGAAACGTTACTCGATTTAGAAGGAAATGTCTTAGAACACATAGTACTCGTATTTCACAGCGACGGAATTTCCGTGTGAATTCGTCAATGTTTGGGAGTGAGGGATGCAGTAAAGAAGGATTAGTGGATCGGAAATGAGATTGTCGTATCCCAAAAGAAAATCCTGTCGTTTCCATAGAAACGTTACTCGATTTAGAAGGAAATGTCTTAGAACGCATAGTACTCGTATTTCACAGCGACGGAATTTCCGTGTGAATTCGTCAATGTTTGGGAGTAAGGGATGCAGTAAAGAAGGATTAGTGGATCGCAAATGTGATTGTCGTATCCCAAAAGAAAATCCTGTCGTTTCCATAGAAACGTTACTCGATTTAGAAGGAAATGTCTTAGAACACATAGTACTCGTATTTCACAGCGACGGAATTTCCGTGTGAATTCGTCAATGTTTGGGAGTGAGGGATGCAGTAAAGAAGGATTAGTGGATCGGAAATGAGATTGTCGTATCCCGAAAGAAAATCCTGTCGTCTCCATAGAAACGTTACTCGATTTAGAAGGAAATGTCTTAGAACACATAGTACTCGTATTTCACAGCGACGGAATTTCCGTGTGAATTCGTCTATGTTTGGGAGTGAGGGATGCAGTAAAGAAGGAGTAGTGGATCGGAAATGAGATTGTCGTATCCCAAATGAAAATCCTGTTGTTTCCATAGAAACGTTACTCGATGTAGAAGGAAATGTCTTAGAACACATAGTACTCGTATTTCACAGCGACGGAATTTCCGTGTGAATTCGTCAATGTTTGGGAGTGAGGGATGCAGTAAAGAAGGATTAGTGGATCGGAAGTGAGATTGTCGTACCCCAAAAGAAAATCCAGTCGTTTCCATAGAAACGTTACTCGATTTAGAAGGAAATGTCTTAGAACACATAGTACTCGTATTTCACAGCGACGGAATATCCGTGTGTATTCGTCAATGTTTGGGAGTGAGGGATGCAGTAAAGAAGGATTAGTGGATCGGAAATGTGATTGTCGTATCCCAAAAGAAAATCCTGTCGTTTCCATAGAAACGTTACTCGATTTAGAAGGAAATGTCTTAGAACACATAGTACTCGTATTTCACAGCGACGGAATTTCCGTGTGAATTCGTCAATGTTTGGGAGTGAGGGATGCAGTAAAGAAGGATTAGTGGATCGGAAATGTGATTGTCGTATCCCAAAAGAAACTCCTGTCGTTTCCATAGAAACGTTACTCGATTTAGAAGGAAATGTCTTAGAACACATAGTACTCGTATTTCACAGCGACGGAATTTCCGTGTGAATTCGTCAATGTTTGGGAGTGAGGGATGCAGTAAAGAAGGATTAATGGATCGGAAATGAGATTGTCGTATCCCAAAAGAAAATCCTGTCGTTTCCACAGAAACGTTACTGGATTTAGAAGGAAATGTCTTAGAACACATAGTACTCGTATTTCACAGCGACGGAATTTCCGTGTGTATTCGTCAATGTTTGGGAGTGAGGGATGCAGTAAAGAAGGATTAGTGGATCGGAAATGTGATTGTCGTATCCCAAAAGAAAATCCTGTCGTTTCCATAGAAACGTTACTCGATTTAGAAGGAAATGTCTTAGAACACATAGTACTCGTATTTCACAGCGACGGAATTTCCGTGTGAATTCGTCTATGTTTGGGAGTGAGGGATGCAGTAAAGAAGGAGTAGTGGATCGGAAATGAGATTGTCGTATCCCAAAAGAAAATCCTGTCGTTTCCATAGTAACGTTACTCGATTTAGAAGGAAATGTCTTAGATCACATAGTACTCGTATTTCATAGCGACGGAATTTCCGTGTGAATTCGTCAATGTTTGGGAGTGAGGGATGCAGTAAAGAAGGATTAGTGGATCGGAAATGAGACTGTCGTATCCCAAAAGAAAATCCTGTCGTTTCCATAGAAACGTTACTCGATTTAGAAGGAAATGTCTTAGAACACATAGTACTCGTATTTCACAGCGACGGAATTTCCGTGTGAATTCGTCAATGTTTGGGAGTGAGGGATGCAGTAAAGAAGGATTAGTGGATCGGAAATGAGATTGTCGTATCCCGAAAGAAAATCCTGTCGTCTCCATAGAAACGTTACTCGATTTAGAAGGAAATGTCTTAGAACACATAGTACTCGTATTTCACAGCGACGGAATTTCCGTGTGAATTCGTCTATGTTTGGGAGTGAGGGATGCAGTAAAGAAGGAGTAGTGGATCGGAAATGAGATTGTCGTATCCCAAAAGAAAATCCTGTTGTTTCCATAGAAACGTTACTCGATTTAGAAGGAAATGTCTTAGAACACATAGTACTCGTATTTCACAGCGACGGAATTTCCGTGTGAATTCGTCAATGTTTGGGAGTGAGGGATGCAGTAAAGAAGGATTAGTGGATCGGAAGTGAGATTGTCGTATCCCAAAAGAAAATCCAGTCGTTTCCATAGAAACGTTACTCGATTTAGAAGGAAATGTCTTAGAACACATAGTACTCGTATTTCACAGCGACGGAATTTCCGTGTGAATTCGTCAATGTTTGGGAGTGAGGGATGCAGAAAAGAAGGATTAATGGATCGGAAATGAGATTGTCGTATCCCAAAAGAAAATCCTGTCGTTTCCACAGAAACGTTACTCGATTTAGAAGGAAATGTCTTAGAACACATAGTACTCGTATTTCACAGCGACGGAATTTCCGTGTGTATTCGTCAATGTTTGGGAGTGAGGGATGCAGTAAAGAAGGATTAGTGGATCGGAAATGTGATTGTCGTATCCCAAAAGAAAATCCTGTCGTTTCCATAGAAACGTTACTCGATTTAGAAGGAAATGTCTTAGAACACATAGTACTCGTATTTCACAGCGACGGAATTTCCGTGTGAATTCGTCTATGTTTGGGAGTGAGGGATGCAGTGAAGAAGGAGTAGTGGATCGGAAATCAGATTGTCGTATCCCAAAAGAAAATCCTGTCGTTTCCATAGAAACGTTACTCGATTTAGAAGGAAATGTCTTAGAACACATAGTACTCGTATTTCACAGCGACGGAATTTCCGTGTGAATTCGTCAATGTTTGGGAGTGAGGGATGCAGTAAAGAAGGATTAGTGGATCGGAAGTGAGATTGTCGTATCCCAAAAGAATATCCAGTCGTTTCCATAGAAACGTTACTCGATTTAGAAGGAAATGTCTTAGAACACATAGTACTCGTATTTCACAGCGACGGAATATCCGTGTGTATTCGTCAATGTTTGGGAGTGAGGGATGCAGTAAAGAAGGATTAGTGGATCGGCAATGTGATTGTCGTATCCCAAAAGAAAATCCTGTCGTTTCCATAGAAACGTTACTCGATTTAGAAGGAAATGTCTTAGAACACATAGTACTCGTATTTCACAGCGACGGAATTTCCGTGTGAATTCGTCAATGTTTGGGAGTGAGGGATGCAGTAAAGTAGGTTTAGTGGATCGGAAATGTGATTGTCGTATCCCAAAAGAAAATCCTGTCGTTTCCATAGAAACGTTACTCGATTTAGAAGGAAATGTCTTAGAACACATAGTACTCGTATTTCACAGCGACGGAATTTCCGTGTGAATTCGTCAATGTTTGGGAGTGAGGGATGCAGTAAAGAAGGATTAGTGGATCGGAAATGAGATTGTCGTATCCCGAAAGAAAATCCTGTCGTTTCCATAGAAACGTTACTCGATTTAGAAGGAAATGTCTTAGAACACATAGTACTCGTATTTCACAGCGACGGAATTTCCGTGTGTATTCGTCAATGTTTGGGAGTGAGGGATGCAGTAAAGAAGGATTAGTGGATCGGAAATGTGATTGTCGTATCCCAAAAGAAAATCCTGTCGTTTCCATAGAAACGTTACTTGATTTAGAAGGAAATGTCTTAGAACACATAGTACTCGTATTTCACAGCGACGGAATTTCCGTGTGAATTCGTCAATGTTTGGGAGTGAGGGATGCAGTAAAGAAGGATTAGTGGATCGGAAATGTGATTGTCGTATCCCAAAGAAAATCCTGTCGTTTCCATAGAAACGTTACTCGATTTAGAAGGAAATGTCTTAGAACACATAGTACTCGTATTTCACAGCGACGGAATTTCCGTGTGAATTCGTTAATGTTTGGGAGTGGGGGATGCAGTAAAGAAGGATTAGTGGATCGGAAATGTGATTGTCGTATCCCAAAAGAAAATCCTGTCGTTTCCATAGAAACGTTACTCGATTAAGAAGGAAATGTCTTAGAACACATAGTACTCGTATTTCACAGCGACTGAATTTCCGTGTGAATTCGTCAATGTTTGGGAGTGAGGGATGCAGTAAAGAAGGATTAGTGGATCGGAAATGTGATTGTCGCATCCCAAAAAAAAATCCTGTCGTTTCCATAGAAACGTTACTCGATTTAGAAGGAAATGTCTTAGAACACATAGTACTCGTATTTCATAGCGATGGAATTTCCGTGTGAATTCGTCAATGTTTGGGAGTGAGGGATGCAGTAAAGAAGAATTAGTGGATCGGAAATGAGATTGTCGTATCCCAAAAGAAAATCCTGTCGTTTCCATAGAAACGTTACTTGTTTTAGAAGGAAATGTCTTAGAACACATAGTACTAGTATCTTACAGCGACGGAATTTCCGTGTGAATTCGTCAATGTTTGGGAGTGAGGGATGCAGTAATGAAGGATTAGTGGATCGGAAATGTGATTGTCGTATCCCAAAAGAAAATCCTGTCGTTTCCATAGAAACGTTACTCGATTTAGAAGGAAATGTCTTAGAACACATAGTACTCGAATTTCACAGCGACGGAATTTCCGTGTGAATTCGTTAATGTTTGGGAATGAGGGATGCAGTAAAGAAGGATTAGGGGATCGGAAATGTGATTGTCGTATCCCAAAAGAAAATCCTGTCGTTTCCATAGAAACGTTACTCGATTTAGAAGGAAATGTCTTAGAACACATAGTACTCGTATTTCACAGCGACGGAATTTCCGTGTGAATTCGTCAATGTTTGGGAGTGAGGGATGCAGTAAAGAAGGATTAGTGGATCGGAAATGTGATTGTCGTATCCCAAAAGAAAAACCTGTCGTTTCCATAGAAACGTTACTCGATTTAGAAGGAAATGTCTTAGAACACATAGTACTCGTATTTCACAGCGACGGAATTTCCGTGTGAATTCGTCAATGTTTGGGAGTGAGGGATGCATTAAAGAACTATTAGTGGATCGGAAATGAGATTGTCGTATCCCAAAAGAAAATCCTGTCGTTTCCATAGAAACGTTACTCGATTTAGAAGGAAATGTCTTAGAACACATAGTACTCGTATTTCACAGCGACGGAATTTCCGTGTGAATTCGTCAATGTTTGGGAGTGAGGGATGCCGTAAAGAAGGATTAGTGGATCGGACATGAGATTGCCGTATCCCAAAAGAAAATCCTGTCGTTTCCATAGAAACGTTACTCGATTTAGAAGGAAATGTCTTAGAACACATAGTACTCGTATTTCACAGCGACGGAATTTCCGTGTGAATTCGTCAATGTTTGGGAGTAAGGGATGCAGTAAAGAAGGATTAGTGGATCGCAAATGTGATTGTCGTATCCCAAAAGAAAATCCTGTCGGTTCCATAGAAACGTTACTCGATTTAGAAGGAAATGTCTTAGAACACATAGTACTCGTATTTCACAGCGACGGAATTTCCGTGTGAATTCGTCAATGTTTGGGAGTGAGGGATGCAGTAAAGAAGGATTAGTGGATCGGAAATGAGATTGTCGTATCCCAAAAGAAAATCCTGTCGTTTCCATAGAAACGTTACTTGTTTTAGAAGGAAATGTCTTAGAACACATAGTACTAGTATCTTACAGCGACGGAATTTCCGTGTGAATTCGTCAATGTTTGGGAGTGAGGGATGCAGTAAAGAAGGATTAGTGGATCGGAAATGAGATTGTCGTATCCCAAAAGAAAATCCTGTCGTTTCCATAGACACGTTACTCGATTTTGAAGGAAATGTCTTAGAACACATAATACTCGTATTTCACAGCGACGGAATTTCCGTGTGAATTCGTCAATGTTTGGGAATGAGGGATGCAGTAAAGAAGGATTAGTGGATCGGAAATGTGATTGTCGTATGCCAAAAGAAAATCCTGTCGTTTCCATAGAAACGTTACTCGATTTAGAAGGAAATGTCTTAGAACACATAGTACTCGTATTTCATAGCGACGGAATTTCCGTGTGAATTCGTCAATGTTTGGGAGTGAGGGATGCAGTAAAGAAGGATTAGTGGATCGGAAATGTCATTGTCGTATCCCAAAAGAAAATCCTATCGTTTCCATAGAAACGTTACTCGATTTAGAAGGAAATGTCTTAGAACACATAGTACTCGTATTTCATAGCGACGCAATTTCCGTGTGAGTTCGTCAATGTGTGTTAGTGAGGGATGCGGTAGAGAAGGATTAGTGGATCGGAAATGTGATTGTCGTATCCCAAAAGAAAATCCTGTCGTTTCCATAGAAACGTTACTCGATTTAGAACGAAATGTCTTAGAAGACATAGCACTTGTATTTCATAGCGACGGAATTTCCGTGTGAATTCGTCAATGTTTGGGAGTGAGGGATGCAGTAAAGAAGGATTAGTAGATCGGAAATGTGATTGTCGTATCCCAAAAGAAAATCCTTTCGTTTCCATAGAAACGTTACTCGATTTAGAAGGAAATGTCATAGAACTCATAGTACACGTATTTCATAGCGACGCAATTTCCGTGTGAGTTCGTCAATGTGTGGGCGTGAGGGATGCAGAAAAGAAGGATTAGTGGATCGGAAATGTGATTGTCGTATCCCAAAAGAAAATCCTGTCGTTTCCATAGAAACGTTACTCGATTTAGAAGGAAATTTTCTTAGAACACATAGTACTCGTATTTCATAGCGACGGAATTTCCGTGTGAATTCGTCAATGTTTGGGAGTGAGGGATGCAGTAAACAAGAGTTAGTGGATCGGAAATGAGACTGTCGTATCCCAAAAGAAAATCCTGTCGTTTCCATAGAAACGTTACTCGATTTAGAAGGAAATGTCTTAGAACACATAGTACACGTATATCACAGCGACGGAATTTCCGTGTGAATTCGTCAATGTTTGGGAGTGAGGGATGCAGTAAAGAAGGATTAGTGGATCGGAAATGTGATTGTCGTATCCCAAAAGAAAAACCTGTCGTTTCCATAGAAACGTTACATGATTTAGAAGGAAATGTCTTAGAACACATAGTACTCGTATTTCACAGCGACGGAATTTCCGTGTGAATTCGTCAATGTTTGGGAGTGAGGGATGCAGTAAAGAAGAATTAGTGGATCGGAATGAGATTGTCGTATCCCAAAAGAAAATCCTGTCGTTTCCATAGAAACGTTACTCGATTTAGAACGAAATGTCTTAGAACACATAGTACTTGTATTTCATAGCGACGGAATTTCCGTGTGAATTCGTCAATGTTTGGGAGTGAGGGATGCAGTACAGAAGGATTAGTGGATCGGAAATGTGATTGTCGTATCCCAAAAGAAAATCCTTTCGTTTCCATAGAAACGTTACTCGATTTAGAAGGAAATGTCTTAGAACACATAGTACACGTATTTCATGGCGACGCAATTTCCGTGTGAGTTCGTCAATGTGTGGGCGTGAGGGATGCAGCAAAGAAGGATTAGTGGATCGGAAATGTGATTGTCGTATCCCAAAAGAAAATCCTGTCGTTTCCATAGAAACGTTACTCGATTTAGAAGGAAATGTCATAGAACACATAGTACTCGTATTTCATAGCGACGGAATTTCCGTGTGAATTCGTCAATGTTTGGGAGCGAGGGATGCAGTAAAGAAGAATTAGTGGATCGGAAATGAGATTGTCGTATCCCAAAAGAAAATCCTGTCGTTTCCATAGAAACGTTACTCGATTTAGAAGGAAATGTCTTAGAACACATAGTACACGTATTTCACAGCGACGGAATTTCCGTGTGAACTCGACAATGTTTGGGAGTGAGGGATGCAGTAAAGATGGATTAGTGGATCGGAAATGAGATTGTCGTATCCCGAAAGAAAATCCTGTCGTTTCCATAGAAACGTTACTCGATTTAGAAGGAAATGTCTTAGAACACATAGTACTCGAATTTCACAGCGACGGAATTTCCGTGTGAATTCGTCAATGTTCGGGAGTGAGGGATGCAGTAAAGAAGGAGTAGTGAATCGGAAATGAGATTGTCGTATCCCAAAAGAAAATCCTGTCGTTTCCATAGAAACGTTACTCGATTTAGAAGGAAATGTCTTAGAACACATAGTACTCGTAATTCACAGCGACGGAATTTCCGTGTGAATTCGTCAATGTTTGGGAGTGAGGGATGCAGTAAAGAAGGATTAGTGGATCGGAAATGAGATTGTCGTATCCCAAAAGAAAATCCTGTCGTTTCCATAGAAACGTTACTCGATTTAGAAGGAAATGTCTTAGAACATATAGTACTCGTATTTCACAGCGACGGAATTTCCGTGTGTAATGGTCAATGTTTGGGAGTGAGTGATGCAGTAAAGAAGGATTAGTGGATCGGAAATGTGATTGTCGTATCCCAAAAGAAAATCCTGTCGTTTCCATAGAAACGTTACTCGATTTAGAAGGAAATGTCTTAGAACACATAGTACTCGTATTTCACAGCGACGGAATTTCCGTGTGAATTCGTCAATGTTTGGGAGTGAGGGATGCAGTAAAGAAGGATTAGTGGATCGGAAATGTGATTGTCGTATCCCAAAAGAAAATCCTGTCGTTTCCATAGAAACGTTACTCGATTTAGAAGGAAATGTCATAGAACACATAGTACTCGTATTTCATAGCGACGGAATTTCCGTGTGAATTCGTCAATGTTTGGGAGTGAGGGATGCAGTAAAGAAGAATTAGTGGATCGGAAATGAGATTGTCGTATCCCAAAAGAAAATCCTGTCGTTTCCATAGAAACGTTACTCGATTTAGAAGGAAATATCTTAGAACACATAGTACACGTATTTCACAGCGACGGAATTTCCGTGTGAATTCGTCAATGTTTGGGAGTCAGGGATGCAGTAAAGAAGGATTAGTGGATCGGAATGAGATTGTCGTATCCCAAAAGAAAATCCTGTCGTTTCCGTAGAAACGTTACTCGATTTAGAAGGAAATGTCTTAGAACACATAGTACTCGTATTTCACAGCGACGGAATTTCCGTGTGAATTCGTCAATGTTTGGGAGTGAGGGATGCAGTAAAGAAGGATTAGTGGATCGGAAATGAGATTGTCGTATCCCGAAAGAAAATCCTGTCGTTTCCATAGAAACGTTACTCGATTTAGAAGGAAATGTCTTAGAACACATAGTACTCGTATTTCACAGCGACGGAATTTCCGTGTGAATTCGTCAATGTTCGGGAGTGAGGGATGCAGTAAAGAAGGAGTAGTGAATCGGAAATGAGATTGTCGTATCCCAAAAGAAAATCCTGTCGTTTCCATAGAAACGTTACTCGATTTAGAAGGAAATGTCTTAGAACACATAGTACTCGTAATTCACAGCGACGGAATTTCCGTGTGAATTCGTCAATGTTTGGGAGTGAGGGATGCAGTAAAGAAGGATTAGTGGATCGGAAATGAGATTGTCGTATCCCAAAAGAAAATCCTGTCGTTTCCATAGAAACGTTACTCGATTTAGAAGGAAATGTCTTAGAACATATAGTACTCGTATTTCACAGCGACGGAATTTCCGTGTGTAATGGTCAATGTTTGGGAGTGAGTGATGCAGTAAAGAAGGATTAGTGGATCGGAAATGTGATTGTCGTATCCCAAAAGAAAATCCTGTCGTTTCCATAGAAACGTTACTCGATTTAGAAGGAAATGTCTTAGAACACATAGTACTCGTATTTCACAGTGACGGAATTTCCGTGTGAATTCGTCAATGTTTGGGAGTGAGGGATGCAGTAAAGAAGGATTAGTGGATCGGAAATGTGATTGTCGTATCCCAAAAAAAAATCCTGTCGTCTCCATAGAAACGTTACTTGATTTAGAAGGAAATGTCTTAGAACACATAGTACTAGTATTTTACAGCGACGGAATTTCCGTGTGAATTCGTCAATGTTTGGGAGTGAGGGATGCAGTAAAGAAGGATTAGTGGATCGGAAATGTGATTGTCGTATCCCAAAAGAAAATCCTGTCGTTTCCATAGAAACGTTACTCGATTTAGAAGGAAATGTCTTAGAACACATACTACTCGTATTTCACAGCGACGGAATTTCCGTGTGAATTCGTCAATGTTTGGGAATGAGGGATGCAGTAAAGAAGGATTAGTGGATCGGAAATGTGATTGTCGTATCCCAAAAGAAAATCCTATCGTTTCCATAGAAACGTTACTCGATTTAGTAGGAAATGTCTTAGAACACATAGTACTCGTATTTCACAGCGACGGAATTTCAGTGTGAATTCGTCAATGTTTGGGAGTGAGGGATGCAGTAAAGAAGGATTAGTGGATCGGAAATGTGATTGTCGTATCCCAAAAGAAAATCCTGTCGTTTCCATAGAAACGTTACTCGATTTAGAACGAAATGTCTTAGAAGACATAGTACTTGTATTTCATAGCGACGGAATTTCCGTGTGAATTCGTCAATGTTTGGGAGTGAGGGATGCAGTAAAGAAGGATTAGTAGATCGGAAATGTGATTGTCGTATCCCAAAAGAAAATCCTTTCGTTTCCATAGAAACGTTACTCGATTTAGAAGGAAATGTCATAGAACTCATAGTACACGTATTTCATAGCGACGCAATTTCTGTGTGAGTTCGTCAATGTGTGGGCGTGAGGGATGCAGAAAAGAAGGATTAGTGGATCGGAAATGTGATCGTCGTATCCCAAAAGAAAATCCTGTCGTTTCCATAGAAACGTTACTCGATTTAGAAGGAAATTTTCTTAGAACACATAGTACTCGTATTTCATAGCGACGGAATTTCCGTGTGAATTCGTCAATGTTTGGAAGTGAGGGATGCAGTAAACAAGAGTTAGTGGATCGGAAATGAGATTGTCGTATCCCAAAAGAAAATCCTGTCGTTTCCATAGAAACGTTACTCGATTTAGAAGGAAATGTCTTAGAACACATAGTACACGTATATCACAGCGACGGAATTTCCGTGTGAATTCGTCAATGTTTGGGAGTGAGGGATGCAGTAAAGAAGGATTAGTGGATCGGAAATGTGATTGTCGTATCCCAAAAGAAAAACCTGTCGTTTCCATAGAAACGTTACATGATTTAGAAGGAAATGTCTTAGAACACATAGTACTCGTATTTCACAGCGACGGAATTTCCGTGTGAATTCGTCAATGTTTGGGAGTGAGGGATGCAGTAAAGAAGAATTAGTGGATCGGAATGAGATTGCCGTATCCCAAAAGAAAATCCTGTCGTTTCCATAGAAACGTTACTCGATTTAGAACGAAATGTCTTAGAACACATAGTACTTGTATTTCATAGCGACGGAATTTCCGTGTGAATTCGTCAATGTTTGGGAGTGAGGGATGCAGTACAGAAGGATTAGTGGATCGGAAATGTGATTGTCGTATCCCAAAAGAAAATCCTTTCGTTTCCATAGAAACGTTACTCGATTTAGAAGGAAATGTCTTAGAACACATAGTACACGTATTTCATGGCGACGCAATTTCCGTGTGAGTTCGTCAATGTGTGGGCGTGAGGGATGCAGCAAAGAAGGATTAGTGGATCGGAAATGTGATTGTCGTATCCCAAAAGAAAATCCTGTCGTTTCCATAGAAACGTTACTCGATTTAGAAGGAAATGTCATAGAACACATAGTACTCGTATTTCATAGCGACGGAATTTCCGTGTGAATTCGTCAATGTTTGGGAGTGAGGGATGCAGTAAAGAAGAATTAGTGGATCGGAAATGAGATTGTCGTATCCCAAAAGAAAATCCTGTCGTTTCCATAGAAACGTTACTCGATTTAGAAGGAAATGTCTTAGAACACATAGTACACGTATTTCACAGCGACGGAATTTCCGTGTGAATTCGTCAATGTTTGGGAGTCAGGGATGCAGTAAAGAAGGAACAGTGGATCGGAATGAGATTGTCGTATCCCAAAAGAAAATCCTGTCGTTTCCATAGAAACGTTACTCGATTTAGAAGGAAATGTCTTAGAACACATAGTACTCGTATTTGACAGCGACGGAATTTCCGTGTGAATTCGTCAATGTTTGGGAGTGAGGGATGCAGTAAAGAAGGATTAGTGGATCGGAAATGTGATTGTCGTAACCCAAAAGAAAATCCTGTCGTTTCCATAGAAACGTTACTCGATTTAGAAGGAAATGTCTTAGAACACATAGTACTCGTATTTCACAGCGACGGAATTTCCGTGTGAATTCGTCAATGTTTTGGAGTAAGGGATGCAGTAAATAAGCATTAGTGGATCGCAAATGTGATTGTCGTATCCCAAATGAAAATCCTGTCGTTTCCATAGAAACGTTACTCGATTTAGAAGGAAATGTCTTCGAACACATAGTACTCGTATTTCACAGCGACGGAATTTCCGTGTGAATTCGTCAATGTTTGGGAGTGAGGGATGCAGTAAAGAAGGATTAGTGGATCGGAAATGAGATTGTCGTATCCCGAAAGAAAATCCTGTCGCTTCCATAGAAACGTTACTCGATTTAGAAGGAAATGTCTTAGAACACATAGTACTCGTATTTCACAGCGACGGAATTTCCGTGTGAATTCGTCAATGTTCGGGAGTGAGGGATGCAGTAAAGAAGGAGTAGTGAATCGGAAATGAGATTGTCGTATCCCAAAAGAAAATCCTGTCGTTTCCATAGAAACGTTACTCGATTTAGAAGGAAATGTCTTAGAACACATAGTACTCGTATTTCACAGCGACGGAATTTCCGTGTGAATTCGTCAATGTTTGGGAGTGAGGGATGCAGTAAAGAAGGATTAGTGGATCGGAAATGTGATTGTCGTATCCCAAAAAAAAATCCTGTCGTTTGCATAGAAACGTTACTCGATTTAGAAGGAAATGTCTTAGAACACATAGTACTCGTATTTCATAGCGATGGAAATTCCGTGTGAATTCGTCAATGTTTGGGAGTGAGGGATGCAGTAAAGAAGAATTAGTGGATCGGAAATGAGATTGTCGTATCCCAAAAGAAAATCCTGTCGTTTCCATAGAAACGTTACTTGATTTAGAAGGAAATGTCTTAGAACACATAGTACTAGTATTTTACAGCGACGGAATTTCCGTGTGAATTCGTCAATGTTTGGGAGTGAGGGATGCAGTAAAGAAGGATTAGTGGATCGGAAATGTGATTGTCGTATCCCAAAAGAAAATCCTGTCGTTTCCATAGAAACGTTACTCGATTTAGAAGGAAATGTCTTAGAACACATAGTACTCGTATTTCACAGCGACGGAATTTCAGTGTGAATTCGTCAATGTTTGGGAGTGAGGGATGCAGTAAAGAAGGATTAGTGGATCGGAAATGTGATTGTCGTATCCCAAAAGAAAATCCTGTCGTTTCCATAGAAACGTTACTCGATTTAGAACGAAATGTCTTAGAAGACATAGTACTTGTATTTCATAGCGACGGAATTTCCGTGTGAATTCGTCAATGTTTGGGAGTGAGGAATGCAGTAAAGAAGGATTAGTAGATCGGAAATGTGATTGTCGTATCCCAAAAGAAAATCCTTTCGTTTCCATAGAAACGTTACTCGATTTAGAAGGAAATGTCATAGAACTCATAGTACACGTATTTCATAGCGACGCAATTTCCGTGTGAGTTCGTCAATGTGTGGGCGTGAGGGATGCAGAAAAGAAGGATTAGTGGATCGGAAATGTGATTGTCGTATCCCAAAAGAAAATCCTGTCGTTTCCATAGAAACGTTACTCGATTTAGAAGGAAATTTTCTTAGAACACATAGTACTCGTATTTCATAGCGACGGAATTTCCGTGTGAATTCGTCAATGTTTGGGAGTGAGGGATGCAGTAAACAAGAGTTAGTGGATCGGAAATGAGATTGTCGTATCCCAAAAGAAAATCCTGTCGTTTCCATAGAAACGTTACTCGATTTAGAAGGAAATGTCTTAGAACACATAGTACACGTATATCACAGCGACGGAATTTCCGTGTGAATTCGTCAATGTTTGGGAGTGAGGGATGCAGTAAAGAAGGATTAGTGGATCGGAAATGTGATTGTCGTATCCCAAAAGAAAAACCTGTCGTTTCCATAGAAACGTTACATGATTTAGAAGGAAATGTCATAGAACACATAGTACTCGTATTTCACAGCGACGGAATTTCCGTGTGAATTCGTCAATGTTTGGGAGTGAGGGATGCAGTAAAGAAGAATTAGTGGATCGGAATGAGATTGTCGTATCCCAAAAGAAAATCCTGTCGTTTCCATAGAAACGTTACTCGATTTAGAACGAAATGTCTTAGAACACATAGTACTTGTATTTCATAGCGACGGAATTTCCGTGTGAATTCGTCAATGTTTGGGAGTGAGGGATGCAGTACAGAAGGATTAGTGGATCGGAAATGTGATTGTCGTATCCCAAAAGAAAATCCTTTCGTTTCCATAGAAACGTTACTCGATTTAGAAGGAAATGTCTTAGAACACATAGTACACGTATTTCATGGCGACGCAATTTCCGTGTGAGTTCGTCAATGTGTGGGCGTGAGGGATGCAGCAAAGAAGGATTAGTGGATCGGAAATGTGATTGTCGTATCCCAAAAGATAATCCTGTCGTTTCCATAGAAACGTTACTCGATTTAGAAGGAAATGTCATAGAACACATAGTACTCGTACTTCATAGCGACGGAATTTCCGTGTGAATTCGTCAATGTTTGGGAGTGAGGGATGCAGTAAAGAAGAATTAGTGGATCGGAAATGAGATTGTCGTATCCCAGAAGAAAATCCTGTCGTTTCCATAGAAACTTGCCTCGATTTAGAAGGAAATGTCTTAGAACACATAGTACACGTATTTCACAGCGACGGAATTTCCGTGTGAATTCGTCAATGTTTGGGAGTCAGGGATGCAGTAAAGAAGGATTAGTGGATCGGAATGAGATTGTCGTATCCCAAAAGAAAATCCTGTCGTTTCCATAGAAACGTTACTCGATTTAGAAGGAAATGTCTTAGAACACATAGTACTCGTATTTCACAGCGACGGAATTTCCGTGTGAATTCGTCAATGTTTGGGAGTGAGGGATGCAGTAAAGAAGGATTAGTGGATCGGAAATGTGATTGTCGTATCCCAAAAGAAATTCCTGTCGTTTCCATAGAAACGTTACTCGATTTAGAAGGAAATGTCTTAGAACACATAGTACTCGTATTTCACAGCGACGGAATTTCCGTGTGAATTCGTCAATGTTTGGGAGTAAGGGATGCAGTAAAGAAGGATTAGTGGATCGCAAATGTGATTGTCGTATCCCAAAAGAAAATCCTGTCGTTTCCATAGAAACGTTACTCGATTTAGAAGGAAATGTCTTCGAACACATAGTACTCGTATTTCACAGCGACGGAATTTCCGTGTGAATTCGTCAATGTTTGGGAGTGAGGGATGCAGTAAAGAAGGATTAGTGGATCGGAAATGAGATTGTCGTATCCCGAAAGAAAATCCTGTCGTTTCCATAGAAACGTTACTCGATTTAGAAGGAAATGTCTTAGAACACATAGTACTCGTATTTCACAGCGACGGAATTTCCGTGTGAATTCGTCAATGTTCGGGAGTGAGGGATGCAGTAAAGAAGGAGTAGTGAATCGGAAATGAGATTGTCGTATCCCAAAAGAAAATCCTGTCGTTTCCATAGAAACGTTACTCGATTTAGAAGGAAATGTCTTAGAACACATAGTACTCGTAATTCACAGCGACGGAATTTCCGTGTGAATTCGTCAATGTTTGGGAGTGAGGGATGCAGTAAAGAAGGATTAGTGGATCGGAAATGAGATTGTCGTATCCCAAAAGAAAATCCTGTCGTTTCCATAGAAACGTTACTCGATTTAGAACGAAATGTCTTAGAACATATAGAACTCGTATTTCACAGCGACGGAATTTCCGTGTGTAATGGTCAATGTTTGGGAGTGAGTGATACAGTAAAGAAGGATTAGTGGATCGGAAATGTGATTGTCGTATCCCAAAAGAAAATCCTGTCGTTTCCATAGAAACGTTACTCGATTTAGAAGGAAATGTCTTAGAACACATAGTACTCGTATTTCACAGCGACGGAATTTCCGTGTGAATTCGTCAATGTTTGGGAGTGAGGGATGCAGTAAAGAAGGATTAGTGGATCGGAAATGTGATTGTCGTATCCCAAAAAAAAATCCTGTCGTTTGCATAGTAACGTTACTCGATTTAGAAGGAAATGTCTTAGAACACATAGTACTCGTATTTCATAGCGATGGAAATTCCGTGTGAATTCGTCAATGTTTGGGAGTGAGGGATGCAGTAAAGAAGAATTAGTGGATCGGAAATGAGATTGTCGTATCCCAAAAGAAAATCCTGTCGTTTCCATAGAAACGTTACTTGATTTAGAAGGAAATGTCTTAGAACACATAGTACTAGTATTTTACAGCGACGGAATTTCCGTGTGAATTCGTCAATGTTTGGGAGTGAGGGATGCAGTAAAGAAGGATTAGTGGATCGGAAATGTGATTGTCGTATCCCAAAAGAAAATCCTGTCGTTTCCATAGAAACGTTACTCGATTTAGAAGGAAATGTCTTAGAACACATAGTACTCGTATTTCACAGCGACGGAATTTCCGTGTGAATTCGTCAATGTTTGGGAATGAGGGATGCAGTAAAGAAGGATTAGTGGATCGGAAATGTGATTGTCGTATCCCAAAAGAAAATCCTATCGTTTCCATAGAAACGTTACTCGATTTAGTAGGAAATGTCTTAGAACACATAGTACTCGTATTTCACAGCGACGGAATTTCAGTGTGAATTCGTCAATGTTTGGGAGTGAGGGATGCAGTAAAGAAGGATTAGTGGATCGGAAATGTGATTGTCGTATCCCAAAAGAAAATCCTGTCGTTTCCATAGAAACGTTACTCGATTTGGAAGGAAATGTCTTAGAACACATAGTACTCGTATTTCATAGCGACGCAATTTCCGTGTGAGTTCGTCAATGTGTGTTAGTGAGGGATGCGGTAGAGAAGGATTAGTGGATCGGAAATGTGATTGTCGTATCCCAAAAGAAAATCCTGTCGTTTCCATAGAAACGTTACTCGATTTAGAACGAAATGTCTTAGAACACATAGTACTTGTATTTCATAGCGACGGAATTTCCGTGTGAATTCGTCAATGTTTGGGAGTGAGGGATGCAGTAAAGAACGATTAGTAGATCGGAAATGTGATTGTCGTATCCCAAAAGAAAATCCTTTTGTTTCCATAGAAACGTTACTTGATTTAGTAGGAAATGTCTTAGATCACATAGTACACGTATTTCATAGCGACGCAATTTCCGTGTGAGTTCGTCAATGTGTGGGCGTGAGGGATGCAGAAAAGAAGGATTAGTGGATCGGAAATGTGATTGTCGTATCCCAAAAGAAAATCCTGTCGTTTCCATAGAAACGTTACTCGATTTAGAAGGAAATTTTCTTAGAACACATAGTACTCGTATTTCATAGCGACGGAATTTCCGTGTGAATTCGTCAATGTTTGGGAGTGAGGGATGCAGTAAAGAAGAGTTAGTGGATCGGAAATGAGATTGTCGTATCCCAAAAGAAAATCCTGTCGTTTCCATAGAAACGTTACTCGATTTAGAAGGAAATGTCTTAGAACACATAGTACACGTATATCACAGCGACGGAATTTCCGTGTGAATTCGTCAATGTTTGGGAGTGAGGGATGCAGTAAAGAAGGATTAGTGGATCGGAAATGTGATTGTCGTATCCCAAAAGAAAAACCTGTCGTTTCCATAGAAACGTTACATGATTTAGAAGAAAAATGTCTTAGAACACATAGTACTCGTATTTCACAGCGACGCAATTTCCGTGTGAATTCGTCAATGTTTGGGAGTGAGGGATGCAGTAAAGAAGAATTAGTGGATCGGAATGAGATAGTCGTACCCCAAAAGAAAATCCTGTCGTTTCCATAGAAACGTTACTCGATTTAGAACGAAATGTCTTAGAACACATAGTACTTGTATTTCATAGCGACGGAATTTCCGTGTGAATTCGTCAATGTTTGGGAGTGAGGGATGCAGTAAAGAAGAATTAGTGGATCGGAAATGAGATTGTCGTATCCCAGAAGAAAATCCTGTCGTTTCCATAGAAACTTTACTCGATTTAGAAGGAAATGTCTTAGAACACATAGTACACGTATTTCACAGCGACGGAATTTCCGTGTGAATTCGTCAATGTTTGGGAGTCAGGGATGCAGTAAAGAAGGATTAGTGGATCGGAATGAGATTGTCGTATCCCAAAAGAAAATCCTGTCGTTTCCATAGAAACGTTACTCGATTTAGAAGGAAATGTCTTAGAACACATAGTACTCGTATTTCACAGCGACGGAATTTCCGTGTGAATTCGTCAATGTTTGGGAGTGAGGGATGCAGTAAAGAAGGATTAGTGGATCGGAAATGTGATTGTCGTATCCCAAAAGAAAATCCTGTCGTTTCCATAGAAACGTTACTCGATTTAGAAGGAAATGTCTTAGAACACATAGTACTCGTATTTCACAGCGACGGAATTTCCGTGTGAATTCGTCAATGTTTGGGAGTAAGGGATGCAGTAAAGAAGGATTAGTGGATCGCAAATGTGATTGTCGTATCCCAAAAGAAAATCCTGTCGTTTCCATAGAAACGTTACTCGATTTAGAAGGAAATGTCTTCGAACACATAGTACTCGTATTTCACAGCGACGGAATTTCCGTGTGAATTCGTCAATGTTTGGGAGTGAGGGATGCAGTAAAGAAGGATTAGTGGATCGGAAATGAGAGTGTCGTATCCCGAAAGAAAATCCTGTCGTTTCCATAGAAACGTTACTCGATTTAGAAGGAAATGTCTTAGAACACATAGTACTCGTATTTCACAGCGACGGAATTTCCGTGTGAATTCGTCAATGTTCGGGAGTGAGGGATGCAGTAAAGAAGGAGTAGTGAATCGGAAATGAGATTGTCGTATCCCAAAAGAAAATCCTGTCGTTTCCATAGAAACGTTACTCGATTTAGAAGGAAATGTCTTAGAACACATAGTACTCGTAATTCACAGCGACGGAATTTCCGTGTGAATTCGTCAATGTTTGGGAGTGAGGGATGCAGTAAAGAAGGATTAGTGGATCGGAAATGAGATTGTCGTATCCCAAAAGAAAATCCTGTCGTTTCCATAGAAACGTTACTCGATTTAGAACGAAATGTCTTAGAACATATAGAACTCGTATTTCACAGCGACGGAATTTCCGTGTGTAATGGTCAATGTTTGGGAGTGAGTGATACAGTAAAGAAGGATTAGTGGATCGGAAATGTGATTGTCGTATCCCAAAAGAAAATCCTGTCGTTTCCATAGAAACGTTACTCGATTTAGAAGGAAATGTCTTAGAACACATAGTACTCGTATTTCACAGCGACGGAATTTCCGTGTGAATTCGTCAATGTTTGGGAGTGAGGGATGCAGTAAAGAAGGATTAGTGGATCGGAAATGTGATTGTCATATCCCAAAAAAAAATCCTGTCGTTTGCATAGAAACGTTACTCGATTTAGAAGGAAATGTCTTAGAACACATAGTACTCGTATTTCATAGCGATGGAAATTCCGTGTGAATTCGTCAATGTTTGGGAGTGAGGGATGCAGTAAAGAAGAATTAGTGGATCGGAAATGAGATTGTCGTATCCCAAAAGAAAATCCTGTCGTTTCCATAGAAACGTTACTTGATTTAGAAGGAAATGTCTTAGAACACATAGTACTAGTATTTTACAGCGACGGAATTTCCGTGTGAATTCGTCAATGTTTGGGAGTGAGGGATGCAGTAAAGAAGGATTAGTGGATCGGAAATGTGATTGTCGTATCCCAAAAGAAAATCCTGTCGTTTCCATAGAAACGTTACTCGATTTAGAAGGAAATGTCTTAGAACACATAGTACTCGTATTTCACAGCGACGGAATTTCCGTGTGAATTCGTCAATGTTTGGGAATGAGGGATGCAGTAAAGAAGGATTAGTGGATCGGAAATGTGATTGTCGTATCCCAAAAGAAAATCCTATCGTTTCCATAGAAACGTTACTCGATTTAGTAGGAAATGTCATAGAACACATAGTACTCGTATTTCACAGCGACGGAATTTCAGTGTGAATTCGTCAATGTTTGGGAGTGAGGGATGCAGTAAAAAAGGATTAGTGGATCGGAAATGTGATTGTCGTATCCCAAAAGAAAATCCTGTCGTTTCCATAGAAACGTTACTCGATTTGGAAGGAAATGTCTTAGAACACATAGTACTCGTATTTCATAGCGACGCAATTTTCGTGTGAGTTCGTCAATGTGTGTTAGTGAGGGATGCGGTAGAGAAGGATTAGTGGATCGGAAATGTGATTGTCGTATCCCAAAAGAAAATCCTGTCGTTTCCATAGAAACGTTACTCGATTTAGAACGAAATGTCTTAGAACACATAGTACTTGTATTTCATAGCGACGGAATTTCCGTGTGAATTCGTCAATGTTTGGGAGTGAGGGATGCAGTAAAGAACGATTAGTAGATCGGAAATGTGATTGTCGTATCCCAAAAGAAAATCCTTTTGTTTCCATAGAAACGTTACTTGATTTAGAAGGAAATGTCTTAGATCACATAGTACACGTATTTCATAGCGACGCAATTTCCGTGTGAGTTCGTCAATGTGTGGGCGTGAGGGATGCAGAAAAGAAGGATTAGTGGATCGGAAATGTGATTGTCGTATCCCAAAAGAAAATCCTGTCGTTTCCATAGAAACGTTACTCGATTTAGAAGGAAATTTTCTTAGAACACATAGTACTCGTATTTCATAGCGACGGAATTTCCGTGTGAATTCGTCAATGTTTGGGAGTGAGGGATGCAGTAAAGAAGAGTTAGTGGATCGGAAATGAGATTGTCGTATCCCAAAAGAAAATCCTGTCGTTTCCATAGAAACGTTACTCGATTTAGAAGGAAATGTCTTAGAACACATAGTACACATATATCACAGCGACGGAATTTCCGTGTGAATTCGTCAATGTTTGGGAGTGAGGGATGCAGTAAAGAAGGATTAGTGGATCGGAAATGTGATTGTCGTATCCCAAAAGAAAAACCTGTCGTTTCCATAGAAACGTTACATGATTTAGAAGAAAAATGTCTTAGAACACATAGTACTCGTATTTCACAGCGACGCAATTTCCGTGTGAATTCGTCAATGTTTGGGAGTGAGGGATGCAGTAAAGAAGAATTAGTGGATCGGAATGAGATTGTCGTACCCCAAAAGAAAATCCTGTCGTTTCCATAGAAACGTTACTCGATTTAGAACGAAATGTCTTAGAACACATAGTACTTGTATTTCATAGCGACGGAATTTCCGTGTGAATTCGTCAATGTTTGGGAGTGAGGGATGCAGTAAAAAAGGATTAGTGGATCGGAAATGTGATTGTCGTATCCCAAAAGAAAATCCTGTCGTTTCCATAGAAACGTTACTCGATTTGGAAGGAAATGTCTTAGAACACATAGTACTCGTATTTCATAGCGACGCAATTTTCGTGTGAGTTCGTCAATGTGTGTTAGTGAGGGATGCGGTAGAGAAGGATTAGTGGATCGGAAATGTGATTGTCGTATCCCAAAAGAAAAACCTGTCGTTTCCATAGAAACGTTACATTATTTAGAAGAAAAATGTCTTAGAACACATAGTACTCGTATTTCACAGCGACGCAATTTCCGTGTGAATTCGTCAATGTTTGGGAGTAAGGGATGCAGTAAAGAAGGATTAGTGGATCGCAAATGTGATTGTCGTATCCCAAATGAAAATCCTGTCGTTTCCATAGAAACGTTACTCGATTTAGAAGGAAATGTCTTCGAACACATAGTACTCGTATTTCACAGCGACGGAATTTCCGTGTGAATTCGTCAATGTTTGGGAGTGAGGGATGCAGTAAAGAAGGATTAGTGGATCGGAAATGAGATTGTCGTATCCCGAAAGAAAATCCTGTCGTTTCCATAGAAACGTTACTCGATTTAGAAGGAAATGTCTTAGAACACATAGTACTCGTATTTCACAGCGACGGAATTTCCGTGTGAATTCGTCAATGTTCGGGAGTGAGGGATGCAGTAAAGAAGGAGTAGTGAATCGGAAATGAGATTGTCGTATCCCAAAAGAAAATCCTGTCGTTTCCATAGAAACGTTACTCGATTTAGAAGGAAATGTCTTAGAACACATAGTACTCGTAATTCACAGCGACGGAATTTCCGTGTGAATTCGTCAATGTTTGGGAGTGAGGGATGCAGTAAAGAAGGATTAGTGGATCGGAAATGAGATTGTCGTATCCCAAAAGAAAATCCTGTCGTTACCATAGAAACGTTACTCGATTTAGAACGAAATGTCTTAGAACATATAGTACTCGTATTTCACAGCGACGGAATTTCCGTGTGTAATGGTCAATGTTTGGGAGTGAGTGATGCAGTAAAGAAGAATTAGTGGATCGGAAATGAGATTGTCGTATCCCAAAAGAAAATCCTGTCGTTTCCATAGAAACGTTACTTGATTTAGAAGGAAATGTCTTAGAACACATAGTACTAGAATTTTACAGCGACGGAATTTCCGTGTGAATTCGTCAATGTTTGGGAGTGAGGGATGCAGTAAAGAAGGATTAGTGGATCGGAAATGTGATTGTCGTATCCCAAAAGAAAATCCTGTCGTTTCCATAGAAACGTTACTCGATTTAGAAGGAAATGTCTTAGAACACATAGTACTCGTATTTCACAGCGACGGAATTTCCGTGTGAATTCGTCAATGTTTGGGAATGAGGGATGCAGTAAAGAAGGATTAGTGGATCGGAAATGTGATTGTCGTATCCCAAAAGAAAATCCTATCGTTTCCATAGAAACGTTACTCGATTTAGTAGGATATGTCTTAGAACACATACTACTCGTATTTCACAGCGACGGAATTTCAGTGTGAATTCGTCAATGTTTGGGAGTGAGGGATGCAGTAAAGAAGGATTAGTGGATCGGAAATGTGATTGTCGTATCCCAAAAGAAAATCCTGTCGTTTCCATAGAAACGTTACTCGATTTGGAAGGAAATGTCTTAGAACACATAGTACTCGTATTTCATAGCGACGCAATTTCCGTGTGAGTTCGTCAATGTGTGTTAGTGAGGGATGCGGTAGAGAAGGATTAGTGGATCGGAAATGTGATTGTCGTATCCCAAAAGAAAATCCTGTCGTTTCCATAGAAACGTTACTCGATTTAGAACGAAATGTCTTAGAACACATAGTACTTGTATTTCATAGCGACGGAATTTCCGTGTGAATTCGTCAATGTTTGGGAGTGAGAGATGCAGTAAAGAACGATTAGTAGATCGGAAATGTGATTGTCGTATCCCAAAAGAAAATCCTTTTGTTTCCATAGAAACGTTACTCGATTTAGAAGGAAATGTCTTAGATCACATAGTACACGTATTTCATAGCGAGGCAATTTCCGTGTGAGTTCGTCAATGTGTGGGCGTGAATGATGCAGAAAAGAAGGATTAGTGGATCGGAAATGTGATTGTCGTATCCCAAAAGAAAATCCTGTCGTTTCCATAGAAACGTTACTCGATTTAGAAGGAAATTTTCTTAGAACACATAGTACTCGTAATTCATAGCGACGGAATTTCCGTGTGAATTCGTCAATGTTTGGGAGTGAGGGATGCAGTAAAGAAGAGTTAGTGGATCGGAAATGAGATTGTCGTATCCCAAAAGAAAATCCTGTCGTTTCCATAGAAACGTTACTCGATTTAGAAGGAAATGTCTTAGAACACATAGTACACGTATATCACAGCGACGGAATTTCCGTGTGAATTCGTCAATGTTTGGGAGTGAGGGATGCAGCAAAGAAGGATTAGTGGATCGGAAATGGGATTGTCGTATCCCAAAAGAAAAACCTGTGGTTTCCATAGAAACGTTACATGATTTAGAAGAAAAATGTCTTAGAACACTTAGTACTCGTATTTCACAGCGACGCAATTTCCGTGGAATTCGTCAATGTTTGGGAGTGAGGGATGCAGTAAAGAAGAATTAGTGGATCGGAATGAGATTGTCGTACCCCAAAAGAAAATCCTGTCGTTTCCATCGAAACGTTATTCGATTTAGAACGAAATGTCTTAGAACACATAGTACTTGTATTTCATAGCGACGGAATTTCCGTGTGAATTCGTCAATGTTTGGGAGTGAGGGATGCAGTGAAGAAGGATTAGTGGATCGGAAATGTGACTGTCGTATCCCAAAAGAAAATCCTGTCGTTTCCATAGAAACGTTACTCGATTTAGAAGGAAATGTCTTAGAACACATAGTACTCGTATTTCACAGCGACGGAATTTCCGTGTGAATTCGTCAATGTTTGGGTGTGAGGGATGCAGTAAAGAAGGATTAGTGGATCGGAAATGTGATTGTCGTATCCCAAAAGAAAATCCTGTCGTTTCCATAGAAACGTTACTCGATTTAGAAGGAAATGTCTTAGAACACATAGTACTCGTATTTCACAGCGACGGAATTTCCGTGTGAATTCGTCAATGTTTGGGAGTGAGGGATGCAGTAAAGAAGGATTAGTGGATCGGAAATGTGATTGTCGTATCCCAAAAGAAAATTCTGTCGTTTCTATAGAAACGTTACTTGATTTAGAAGGAAATGTCTTAGAACACATAGTACTCGTATTTCATAGCGATGGAATTTCCGTGTGAATTCGTCAATGTTTGGGGTTGAGAGGTGCAGTAAAGAAGAATTTGTGGATCGGAAATGAGATTTTCGTATCCCAAAAGAAAATTCTAGTCGTTTCCATAGAAACGTTACTCGATTTAGAAGGAAATGTCTTAGAACACATAGTACACGTATTTCACAGCGACGGAATTTCCGTGTGAATTCGTCAATGTTTGGGAGTGAGGGATGCAGTAAAGAAGGATTAGTGGATCGGAAATGTCATTGTCGTATCCCAAAAGAAAATCCTGTCGTTTCCATAGAAACGTTACTCGATTTAGAAGGAAATGTCTTAGAACACATAGTACTCGTATTTCACAGCGACGGAATTTCCGTGTGAATTCGTCAATGTTTGGGAATGTGGGATGCAGTAAAGAAGGATTAGTGGATCGGAAATGTGATTGTCGTATCCCAAAAGAAAATCCAGTCGTTTCCATAGAAACGTTACTCGATTTAGAAGGAAATGTCTTAGAACACATAGTACTCGTATTTCACAGCGACGGAATTTCCGTGTGAATTCGTCAATGTTTGGGAGTGAGGGATGCAGTAAAGAAGGATTAGTGGATCGGAAATGTGATTGTCGTATCCCAAAAGAAAATAATGTCGTTTCCATAGAAACGTTACTCGATTTAGAAGGAAATGTCCTAGAACACATAGTACTCGTATTTCATAGCGACGGAATTTCCGTGTGAATTCGTCAATGTTTGGGAGTGAGGGATGCAGTAAAGAAGGTCTAGTGGATCGGAAATGTGATTGTCGTTTCCCAAAAGAAAATCCTGTCGTTTCCATAGAAACGTTACTCGATTTAGAAGGAAATGTCTTAGAACACATAGTACTCGTATTTCACAGCGACGGAATTTCCGTGTGAATTCGTCAATGTTTGGGAGTGAGGGATGCAGTAAAGAAGGATTAGTGGATCGGAAATGTGATTGTCGTATCCCAAAGGAAAATCCTGTCGTATCCATAGAAACGTTACTCGATTTAGAAGGAAATGTCTTAGATCACATAGTACTCGTATTTCACAGCGACGGAATTTCCGTGTGAATTCGTCAATGTTTGGGAGTGAGGGATGCAGTAAAGAAGGATTAGTGGATCGGAAATGTGATTGTCGTATCCCAAAAGAAAATCCTGTCGTTTCCATAGAAACGTTACTCGATTTAGAAGGAAATGTCTTAGAACACATAGTACTCGTATTTCACAGCGACGGAATTTCCGCGTGAATTCGTCAATGTTTGGGAGTGAGGGATGCAGTAAAGAAGGATTAGTGGATCGGAAATGTGATTGTCGTATCCCAAAAGAAAATCCTGTCGTTTCCATAGATACGTTACTCAATTTAGAAGGAAATGTCTTAGAACACATAGTACTCGTATTTCACAACGACGGAATTTCCGTGTGAATTCGTCAATGTTTGGGAGTGAGGGATGCAGTAAGGAAGGATTAGTGGATCGGAAATGTGATTGTCGTATCCCAAAAGAAAATCCTGTCGTTTCCATAGAAACGTTACTCGATTTAGAAGGAAATGTCTTAGAACACATAGTATTCGTATTTCATAGCGACGGAATTTCCGTGTGAATTCGTCAACGTTTGGGAGTGAGGGATGCAGTAAAGAAGGATTGGTGGATCGGAAATGTGATTGTCGTATCCCAAAAGAAAATCCTGTCGTTTCCATAGAAACGTTACTCGATTTAGAAGGAAATGTCTTAGAACACATAGTACTCGTATTTCACAGCGACGTAATTTCCGTGTGAATTCGTCAATGTTTGGAAATGAGGGATGCAGTAAAGAAGGATTAGTGGATCGGAAATGAGATTGTCGTATCCCAAAAGAAAATCCTGTCGTTTCCATAGAAACGATTCTCGATTTAGAAGGAAATGTCTTAGAACACATAGTACTCGTATTTTTACAGCGACGCAATATCCGTGTGAATTCGTCAATGTTTGGGAGTGAGGGATGCAGTAAAGAAGGATTAGTGAATCGGAAATGAGATTGTCGTATCCCAAAAGAAAATCCTGTCGTTTCCATAGAAACGTTACTTGATTTAGAAGGAAATGTCTTAGAACACATAGTACTCGTATTTCACAGCGACGGAATTTCCGTGTGAATTCGTCAATGTTTGGGAGTGAGGGATGCAGTAAAGAAGGATTAGTGGATCGGAAATGAGATTGTCGTATCCCAAAAGAAAATCCTGTCGTTTCCATAGAAACGTTACTCGATTTAGAAGGAAATGTCTTAGAACACATAGTACTCGTATTTCAGAGGGACGGAATTTCCGTGTGAATTCGTCAATGTTTGGGAGTGAGGGATGCAGTAAAGAAGGATTAGTGGATCGGAAATGAGATTGTCGTATCCCAAAAGAAAATCCTGTCGTTTCCATAGAAACGTTACTCGATTTAGAAGGAAATGTCTTAGAACACATAGTACTCGCTTTTCATAGCGACAGAATTTCCGTGTGAATTCGTCAATGTTTGGGAGTGAGGGATGCAGTAAAGAAGGATTAGTGGATCGGAAATGAGATTGTCGTATCCCAAAAGAAAATCCTGTCGTTTCCATAGAAACGTTACTCGATTTAGAAGGAAATGTCTTAGAACACATAGTACTCGTATTTCACAGCGACGGAATTTCCGTGTGAATTCATCTTTGTTTGGGAGTGAGGGATGCAGTAAAGAAGGATTAGTGGATCGGAAATGAGATTGTCGTATCACAAAAGAAAATCCTGTCGTTTCCATAGAAACGTTACTCGATTTTGAAGGAAATGTCTTAGAACACACAGTACTCATATTTCACAGCGACGGAATTTCCGTGTGAATTCGTCAACGTTTGGGAGTGAGGGATGCAGTAAAGAAGGATTAGTGGATCGGAAATGAGATTGTCGTATCCCAAAAGAAAATCCTGTCGTTTCCATAGAAACGTTACTCGATTTAGAAGGAAATGTCTTAAAACACATAGTACTCGTATTTCATAGCGACGGAATTTCCGTGTGAATTCGTCAATGTTTGGGAGTGAGGGATGCAGTAAAGTAGGATTAGTGGATCGGAAATGAGATTGTCGTTTCCCAAAAGAAAATCCTGTCGTTTCCATAGAAACGTTACTCGATTTAGAAGGAAATGTCTTAGATCACATAGTACTCGTATTTCATAGCGACGGAATTTCCGTGTGAATTCGTCGATGTTTGGGAGTGAGGGATGCAGTAAAGAAGGATTAGTGGATCGGAAATAAGATTGTCGGATCCCAAAAGAAAATCCTGTCGATTCCATAGAAACGTTACTCGATTTAGAAGGAAATGTCTTAGAACACAAGTACTCGTTTTTCACAGCGACGGAATTTATGTGTGAATTCATCCATGTTTGGGAGAGAGGGATGCAGTAAAGAAGGATTAGTGGATCGGAAATGAGATTGTCGTATCCCAAAAGAAAATCCTGTCGTTTCCATAGAAACGTTACTCGATTTAGAAGGAAATGTCTTAGATCACATAGTACTCGTATTTCATAGCGACGGAATTTCCGTGTGAATTCGTCAATGTTTGGGAGTGAGGGATGCAGTAAAGAACGATTAGTGGATCGGAAATGTAATTGTCGTATCCCAAAAGAAAACCCTGTCGTTTCCATAGAAACGTTACTCGATTTTGAAGGAAATGTCTTAGAACACATAGTACTCGTATTTCATAGCGACGGAATTTCCGTGTGAATTCGTCAATGTTTGGGAGTGAGGGATGCAGTAAAGAAGGATTTGTGGATCGGAAATGTGATTGTCGTATCCCAAAAGAAAATCCTGTCGTTTCCATAGAAACGTTACTCGATTTAGAAGGAAATGTCTTAGATCACATAGTACTCGTATTTCACAGCGACGTAATTTCCGTGTTAATTCGCCAATGTTTGGGAGTGAGGGATGCAGTAAAGAAGGGTTAGTGGATCGGAAATGAGATTGTCGTATCCCAAAAGAAAATCCTGTCGTTTCCATAGAAACGTTACTTGATTTAGAAGGAAATGTCTTAGAACACATAGTACTCGTATTTCACAGCGACGGAATTTCCGTGTGAATTCGTCAATGTTTGGGAGTGAGGGATGCAGTAAAGAAGGATTAGTGGATCGGAATTGAGATTGTCGTATCCCAAAAGAAAATCCTGTCGTTTCCATAGGAACGTTACTCGATTTAGAAGGAAATGTCCTAGAACACATAGTACTCGTATTTCACAGCGACGGAATTTCCGTGTGAATTCGTCAATGTTTGGGAGTGAGGGATGCAGTAAAGAAGGATTAGTGGATCGGAAATGACATTGTCGTATCCCAAAAGAAAATCCTGTCGTTTGCATAGAAACGTTACTCGATTTAGAAGGTAATGTCTTAGAACACATAGTACTCGTATTTCATAGCGACGGAATTTCCGTGAGAATCCGTCAATGTTAGGGAGTGAGGGATGCAGTAAAGAACGATTAGCGGATCGGAAATGAGATTGTCGTATCCCAAAAGAAAATCCTGTCGTTTCCATAGAAACGTTACTCGATTTAGGAGGAATTGTCTTAGATCACATAGTACTCGTATTTCATAGCGACGGAATTTCCGTGTGAATTCGTCAATGTTTGGGAGTGAGGGATGCAGTAAAGAAGGATTAGTGGATCGGAAATGAGATTGTTTATCCCAAAAGAAAATCCTGTCGTTTCCATAGAAACGTTACTCGATTTAGAAGGAAATGTCTTAGAACACATAGCACTCATATTTCACAGCGACGGTATTTCCGTGTAAATTCGTCAATGTTTGGGAGTGAGGGATGCAGTAAAGAAGGATTAGTGGATCGGAAATGAGATTGTCGTATCCCAAAAGAAAATCCTGTCGTTTCCATAGAAACGTTACTCGATTTAGAAGGAAATGTCTTAGAACACATAGTATTCGTATTTTTACAGCGACGGAATTTCCGTGTGAATTCGTCAATGTTTGGGAGTGAGGGATGCAGTAAAGAAGGATTAGTGAATCGGAAATGAGATTGTCGTATCCCAAAAGAAAATCCTGTCGTTTCCATAGAAACGTTACTCGATTTAGAAGGAAATGTCTTAGAACACATAGTACTCGTATTTCACAGCGACGGAATTTCCGTGTGAATTCGTCAATGTTTGGGAGTGAGGGATGCAGTAAAGAAGGATTAGTGGATCGGAAATGAGATTGTCGTATCCCAAAAGAAAATCCTGTCGTTTCCATAGAAACGTTACTCGATTTAGAAGGAAATGTCTTAGAACACATAGTACTCGTATTTCAGAGCGACGGAATTTCCGTGTGAATTCGTCAATGTTTGGGAGTGAGGGATGCAGTAAAGAACGATAAGTGGATCGGAAATGAGATTGTCGTATCCCAAAAGAAAATCCTGTCCTTTCCATAGAAACGCTACTCGATTTAGAAGGAAATGTCTTAGAACACATAGTACTCGTATTTCAAAGCGACAGAATTTCCGTGTGAGTTCGTCAATGTTTGGGAGTGAGGGATGCAGTAAAGAAGGATTAGTGGATCGGAAATGAGATTGTCGTATCCCAAAAGAAAATCCTGTCGTTTCCATAGAAACGTTACTCGATTTAGAAGGAAATGTCTTAGAACACATAGTACTCGTATTTGACAGCGACGGAATTTCCGTGTGAATTCATCTTTGTTTGGGAGTGAGGGATGCAGTAAAGAAGGATTAGTGGATCGGAAATGAGATTGTCGTATCCCAAAAGAAAATCCTGTCGTTTCCATAGAAACGTTACTCGATTTTGAAGGAAATGTCTTAGAACACACAGTACTCATATTTCACAGCGACGGATTTTCCGTGTGACTTCGTCAATGTTTGGGAGTGAGGGATGCAGTAAAGAAGGATTAGTGGATCGGAAATGAGATTGTCGTATCCCAAAAGAAAATCCTGTCGTTTCCATAGAAACGTTACTCGATTTAGAAGGAAATGTCTTAAAACACATAGTACTCGTATTTCATAGCGACGGAATTTCCGTGTGAATTCGTCAATGTTTGGGAGTGAAGGATGCAGTAAAGAAGGATTAGTGGATCGGAAATGAGATTGTCGTATCCCAAAAGAAAATCCTGTCGTTTCCATAGAAACGTTACTCGATTTAGAAGGAAATGTCTTAGATCACATAGTACTCGTATTTCATAGCGACGGAATTTCCGTGTGAATTCGTCGATGTTTGGGAGTGAGGGATGCAGTAAAGAAGGATTAGTGGATCGGAAATAAGATTGTCGGATCCCAAAAGAAAATCCTGTCGTTTCCATAGAAACGTTACTCGATTTAGAAGGAAATGTCTTAGAACACATAGTACTCGTATTTTTACAGCGACGGAATTTCCGTGTGAATTCGTCAATGTTTGGGAGTGAGGGATGCAGTAAAGAAGGATTAGTGGATCGGAAATGTGATTGTCGTATCCCAAAAGAAAATCCTGTCGTTTCCATAGAAACGTTACTCGATTTAGAAGGAAATGTCTTAGAACACATAGTACTCGTATTTCACAGCGACGGAATTTCCGTGTGAATTCGTCAATGTTTGGGAGTGAGGGGTGCAGTAAAGAAGGATTAGTGGATCGGAAATGAGATTGTCGTATCCCAAAAGAAAATCCTGTCGTTTCCATAGAAACGTTACTCGATTTAGAAGGAAATGTCTTAGAACACATAGTACTCGTAATTCACAGCGACGGAATTTCCGTGTGAATTCGTCAATGTTTGGGAGTGAGGGATGCAGTAAAGAAGGATTAGTGGATCGGAAATGACATTGTCGTATCCCAAAAGAAAATCCTGTCGTTTCCATAGAAACGTTACTCGATTTAGAAGGAAATGTATTAGAACACATAGTACTCGTATTTCATAGCGACGGAATTTCCGTGTGAATTCGTCAATGTTTGGGAGTGAGGGATGCAGTAAAGAACGATTAGTGGATCGGAAATGAGATTGTCGTATCCCAAAAGAAAATCATGTCGTTTCCATAGAAACGTTACTCGATTTAGAAGGAAATGTCTTAGAACACATAGTTCTCGTATTTCATAGCGACAGAATTTCCGTGTGAATTCGTCAATGTTTGGGAGTGAGGGATGCAGTAAAGAAGGATTAGTGGATCGAAAATGAGATTGTCGTATCCCAAAAGAAAATCCTGTCGTTTCCATAGAAACGTTACTCGATTTAGAAGGAAATGTCTTAGAACACATAGTACTCGTATTTCACAGCGACGCAATTTCCGTGTGAATTCGTCAATGTTTGGGAGTGAGGGATGCAGTAAAGAAGGATTAGTGGATCGGAAATGAGATTGTCGTATCCCAAAAGAAAATCCTGTCGTTTCCATAGAAACGTTACTCGATTTAGAAGGAAATGTCTTAGAACACATAGTACTCGTATTTCAGAGCGACGGAATTTCCGTGTGAATTCGTCAATGTTTGGGAGTGAGGGATGCAGTAAAGAACGATTAGTGGATCGGAAATGAGATTGTCGTATCCCAAAAGAAAATCCTGTCGTTTCCATAGAAACGCTACTCGATTTAGAAGGAAATGTCTTAGAACACATAGTACTCGTATTTCAAAGCGACAGAATTTCCGTGTGAGTTCGTCAATGTTTGGGAGTGAGGGATGCAGTAAAGAAGGATTAGTGGATCGGAAATGAGATTGTCGTATCCCAAAAGAAAATCCTGTCGTTTCCATAGAAACGTTACTCGATTTAGAAGGAAATGTCTTAGAACACATAGTACTCGTATTTGACAGCGACGGAATTTCCGTGTGAATTCATCTTTGTTTGGGAGTGAGGGATGCAGTAAAGAAGGATTAGTGGATCGGAAATGAGATTGTCGTATCCCAAAAGAAAATCCTGTCGTTTCCATAGAAACGTTACTCGATTTTGAAGGAAATGTCTTAGAACACACAGTACTCATATTTCACAGCGACGGATTTTCCGTGTGAATTCGTCAATGTTTGGGAGTGAGGGATGCAGTAAAGAAGGATTAGTGGATCGGAAATGAGATTGTCGTATCCCAAAAGAAAATCCTCTCGTTTCCATAGAAACGTTACTCGATTTAGAAGGAAATGTCTTAAAACACATAGTACTCGTATTTCATAGCGACGGAATTTCCGTGTGAATTCGTCAATGTTTGGGAGTGAAGGATGCAGTAAAGAAGGATTAGTGGATCGGAAATGAGATTGTCGTATCCCAAAAGAAAATCCTGTCGTTTCCATAGAAACGTTACTCGATTTAGAAGGAAATGTCTTAGATCACATAGTACTCGTATTTCATAGCGACGGAATTTCCGTGTGAATTCGTCGATGTTTGGGAGTGAGGGATGCAGTAAAGAAGGATTAGTGGATCGGAAATAAGATTGTCGGATCCCAAAAGAAAATCCTGTCGTTTCCATAGAAACGTTACTCGATTTAGAAGGAAATGTCTTAGAACACATAGTACTCGTATTTTTACAGCGACGGAATTTCCGTGTGAATTCGTCAATGTTTGGGAGTGAGGGATGCAGTAAAGAAGGATTAGTGGATCGGAAATGTGATTGTCGTATCCCAAAAGAAAATCCTGTCGTTTCCATAGAAACGTTACTCGATTTAGAAGGAAATGTCTTAGAACACATAGTACTCGTATTTCACAGCGACGGAATTTCCGTGTGAATTCGTCAATGTTTGGGAGTGAGGGATGCAGTAAAGAAGGATTAGTGGATCGGAAATGAGATTGTCGTATCCCAAAAGAAAATCCTGTCGTTTCCATAGAAACGTTACTCGATTTAGAAGGAAATGTCTTAGAACACATAGTACTCGTATTTCATAGCGACGGAATTTCCGTGTGAATTCGTCAATGTTTGGGAGTGAGGGATGCAGTAAAGAACGATTAGTGGATCGGAAATGAGATTGTCGTATCCCAAAAGAAAATCATGTCGTTTCCATAGAAACGTTACTCGATTTAGAAGGAAATGTCTTAGAACACATAGTTCTCGTATTTCATAGCGACAGAATTTCCGTGTGAATTCGTCAATGTTTGGGAGTGAGGGATGCAGTAAAGAAGGATTAGTGGATCGAAAATGAGATTGTCGTATCCTAAAAGAAAATCCTGTCGTTTCCATAGAAACGTTACTCGATTTAGAAGGAAATGTCTTAGAACACATAGTACTCGTATTTCACAGCGACGCAATTTCCGTGTGAATTCATCTTTGTTTGGGAGTGAGGGATGCAGTAAAGAAGGATTAGTGGATCGGAAATGAGATTGTCGTATCCCAAAAGAAAATCCTGTCGTTTCCATAGCAACGTTACTCGATTTAGAAGGAAATGTCTTAAAACACATAGTACTCGTATTTCATAGCGACGGAATTTCCGTGTGAATTCGTCAATGTTTGGGAGTGAGGGATGCAGTAAAGAAGGATTAGTGGATCGGAAATGAGATTGTCGTATCACAAAAGAAAATCCTGTCGTTTCCATAGAAACGTTACTCGATTTAGAAGGAAATGTCTTAGATCACATAGTACTCGTATTTCATAGCGACGGAATTTCCGTGTGAATTCGTCGATGTTTGGGAGTGAGGGATGCAGTAAAGAAGGATTAGTGGATCGGAAATAAGATTGTCGGATCCCAAAAGAAAATCCTGTCGTTTCCATAGAAACGTTACTCGATTTAGAAGGAAATGTCATAGAACACAAGTACTCGTATTTCACAGCGACGGAATTTATGTGTGAATTCGTCCATGTTTGGGAGTGAGGGATGCAGTAAAGAAGGATTAGTGGATCGGAAATGAGATCGTCGTATCCCAAAAGAAAATCCTGTCGTTTCCATAGAAACGTTACTCGATTTAGAAGGAAATGTCTTAGATCACATAGTACTCGTATTTCATAGCGACGGAATTTCCGTGTGAATTCTTCAATGTTTGGGAGTGAGGGATGCAGTAAAGAAGGATTAGTGGATCGGAAATGAGATTGTCGTATCCCAAAAGAAAATCCTGTCGTTTCCTTAGAAACGTTACTCGATTTAGAAGGAAACGTCTTAGAACACATAGTACTCGTATTTCACAGCGATGGAATTTCCGTGTGAATTCGTCAATGTTTGGGAGTGAGGGATGCAGTAAAGAAGGATTAGTGGATCGGAAATGTGATTGTCGTATCCCAAAAGAAAATCCTGTCGTTTCCATAGAAACGTTACTCGATTTAGAAGGAAATGTCTTAGAACACATAGTACTCGTATTTCACAGCGACGGAATTTCCGTGTGAATTCGTCAATGTTTGGGAGTGAGGGATGCAGTAAAGAAGGATTAGTGGATCGGAAATGAGATTGTCGTATCCCAAAAGGAAATCCTGTCGTTTCCATAGAAACGTTACTCGATTTAGAAGGAAATGTCTTAGAACACATAGTACTCGTATTTCACAGCGACGGAATTTCCGTGTGAATTCGTCAATGTTTGGGAGTGAGGGATGCAGTAAAGAAGGATTAGTGGATCGGAAATGACATTGTCGTATCCCAAAAGAAAATCCTGTCGTTTCCATAGAAACGTTACTCGATTTAGAAGGAAATGTATTAGAACACATAGTACTCGTATTTCATAGCGACGGAATTTCCGTGTGAATTCGTCAATGTTTGGGAGTGAGGGATGCAGTAAAGAAGGATTAGTGGATCGGAAATGAGATTGTCGTATCCCAAAAGAAAATCCTGTCGTTTCCAAAGAAACGTTACTCGATTTAGAAGGAAATGTATTAGAACACATAGTACTCGTATTTCATAGCGACGGAATTTCGTGTGAATTCATCTTTGTTTGGGAGTGAGGGATGCAGTAAAGAAGGATTAGTGGATCGGAAATGACATTGTCGTATCCCAAAAGAAAATCCTGTCGTTTCCATAGAAACGTTACTCGATTTAGAAGGAAATGTATTAGAACACATAGTACTCGTATTTCATAGCGACGGAATTTCCGTGTGAATTCGTCAATGTTTGGGAGTGAGGGATGCAGTAAAGAAGGATTAGTGGATCGGAAATGACATTGTCGTATCCCAAAAGAAAATCCTGTCGTTTCCATAGAAACGTTACTCGATTTAGAAGGAAATGTATTAGAACACATAGTACTCGTATTTCATAGCGACGGAATTTCCGTGTGAATTCGTCAATGTTTGGGAGTGAGGGATGCAGTAAAGAAGGATTAGTGGATCGGAAATGAGATTGTCGTATCCCAAAAGAAAATCCTGTCGTTTCCATAGAAACGTTACTCGATTTAGAAGGAAATGTATTAGAACACATAGTACTCGTATTTCATAGCGACGGAATTTCGTGTGAATTCATCTTTGTTTGGGAGTGAGGGATGCAGTAAAGAAGGATTAGTGGATCGGAAATGACATTGTCGTATCCCAAAAGAAAATCCTGTCGTTTCCATAGAAACGTTACTCGATTTAGAAGGAAATGTATTAGAACACATAGTACTCGTATTTCATAGCGACGGAATTTCGTGTGAATTCATCTTTGTTTGGGAGTGAGGGATGCAGTAAAGAAGGATTAGTGGATCGGAAATGACATTGTCGTATCCCAAAAGAAAATCCTGTCGTTTCCATAGAAACGTTACTCGATTTAGAAGGAAATGTATTAGAACACATAGTACTCGTATTTCATAGCGACGGAATTTCCGTGTGAATTCGTCAATGTTTGGGAGTGAGGGATGCAGTAAAGAAGGATTAGTGGATCGGAAATGACATTGTCGTATCCCAAAAGAAAATCCTGTCGTTTCCATAGAAACGTTACTCGATTTAGAAGGAAATGTATTAGAACACATAGTACTCGTATTTCATAGCGACGGAATTTCCGTGTGAATTCGTCAATGTTTGGGAGTGAGGGATGCAGTAAAGAAGGATTAGTGGATCGGAAATGAGATTGTCGTATCCCAAAAGAAAATCCTGTCGTTTCCATAGAAACGTTACTCGATTTAGAAGGAAATGTATTAGAACACATAGTACTCGTATTTCATAGCGACGGAATTTCCGTGTGAATTCGTCAATGTTTGGGAGTGAGGGATGCAGTAAAGAAGGATTAGTGGATCGGAAATGAGATTGTCGTATCCCAAAAGAAAATCCTGTCGTTTCCATAGAAACGTTACTCGATTTAGAAGGAAATGTATTAGAACACATAGTACTCGTATTTCATAGCGACGGAATTTCCGTGTGAATTCGTCAATGTTTGGGAGTGAGGGATGCAGTAAAGAACGATTAGTGGATCGGAAATGAGATTGTCGTATCCCAAAAGAAAATCCTGGCGTTTCCAAAGAAACGTTACTCGATTTAGAAGGAAATGTCTTAGAACACATAGTACTCGTATTTCACAGCGACGGAATTTCGTGTGAATTCATCTTTGTTTGGGAGTGAGGGATGCAGTAAAGAAGGATTAGTGGATCGGAAATGAGGTTGTCGTATCCCAAAAGAAAATCCTGTCGTTTCCATAGAAACGTTACTCGATTTAGAAGGAAATGTCTTAGAACACACAGTACTCATATTTCACAGCGACGGAATTTCCGTGTGAATTCGTCAATGTTTGGGAGTGAGGGATGCAGTAAAGAAGGATTAGTGGATCGGAAATGAGATTGTCGTATCCCAAAAGAAAATCCTGTCGTTTCCATAGAAACGTTACTCGATTTAGAAGGAAATGTCTTAAAACACATAGTACTCGTATTTCATAGCGACGGAATTTCCGTGTGAATTCGTCAATGTTTGGGAGTGAGGGATGCAGTAAAGAAGGATTAGTGGATCGGAAATGAGATTGTCGTATCCCAAAAGAAAATCCTGTCGTTTCCATAGAAACGTTACTCGATTTAGAAGGAAATGTCTTAGATCACATAGTACTCGTATTTCATAGCGACGGAATTTCCGTGTGAATTCGTCGATGTTTGGGAGTGAGGGATGCAGTAAAGAATGATTAGTGGATCGGAAATAAGATTGTCGGATCCCAAAAGAAAATCCTGTCGTTTCCATAGAAACATTACTCGATTTAGAAGGAAATGTCTTAGAACACAAGTACTCGTATTTCACAGCGACGGAATTTATGTGTGAATTCGTCCATGTTTGGGAGTGAGGGATGCAGTAAAGAAGGATTAGTGGATCGGAAATGAGATCGTCGTATCCCAAAAGAAAATCCTGTCGTTTCCATAGAAACGTTACTCGATTTAGAAGGAAATGTCTTAGATCACATAGTACTCGTATTTCATAGCGACGGAATTTCCGTGTGAATTCTTCAATGTTTGGGAGTGAGGGATGCAGTAAAGAAGGATTAGTGGATTGGAAATGAGATTGTCGTATCCCAAAAGAAAATCCTGTCGTTTCCTTAGAAACGTTACTCGATTTAGAAGGAAACGTCTTAGAACACATAGTACTCGTACTTCACAGCGATGGAATTTCCGTGAGAATTCGTCAATGTTTGGGAGTGAGGGATGCAGTAAAGAAGGATTAGTGGATCGGAAATGTGATTGTCGTATCCCAAAAGAAAATCCTGTCGTTTCCATAGAAACGTTACTCGATTTAGAAGGAAATGTCTTAGAACACATAGTACTCGTATTTCACAGCGACGGAATTTACGTGTGAAATCGTCAATGTTTGGGAGTGAGGGATGCAGTAAAGAAGGATTAGTGGATCGGAAATGGGATTGTCGTATCTCAAAAGAAAATCCTGTCGTTTCCATAGAAACGTTACTCGATTTAGAAGGAAATTTCTTAGAACACATAGTACTCGTATTTCACAGCGACGGAATTTCCGTGTGAATTCGTCAATGTTTGGGAGTGAGGGATGCAGTAAAGAAGGATTAGTGGATTGGAAATGACATTGTCGTATCCCAAAAGAAAATCCTGTCGTTTCCATAGAAACGTTACTCGATTTAGAAGGAAATGTATTAGAACACATAGTACTCGTATTTCATAGCGACGGAATTTCCGTGTGAATTCGTCAATGTTTGGGAGTGAGGGATGCAGTAAAGAACGAGTAGTGGATCGGAAATGAGATTGTCGTATCCCAAAAGAAAACCCTGTCGTTTCCATAGAAACGTTACTCGATTTTGAAGGAAATGTCTTAGAACACATAGTATTCGTATTTCATAGCGACGGAATTTCCGTGTGAATTCGTCAATGTTTGGGAGTGAGGGATGCAGTAAAGAAGGATTAGTGGATCGGAAATGTGATTGTCGTATCCCAAAAGAAAATCCTGTCGTTTCCATAGAAACGTTACTCGATTTAGAAGGAAATGTCTTAGAACACATAGTACTCGTATTTCACATCGACGTAATTTCCGTCTGAATTCGTCAATGTTTGGGAGTGAGGGATGCAGTAAAGGAGGATTAGTGGATCGGAAATGAGATTGTCGTATCCCAAAAGAAAATCCTGTCGTTTCCATAGAAACGTTACTCGATTTAGAAGGAAATGTCTTAGAACACATAGTACTCGTATTTCACAGCGACGGAATTTCCGTGTGAATTCGTCAATGTTTGGGAGTGAGGGATGCAGTAAAGAAGGATTAGTGGATCGGAAATGAGATTGTCGTATCCCAAAAGAAAATCCTGTCGTTTCCATAGAAACGTTACTCGATTTAGAAGGAAATGTCTTAGAACACATAGTACTCGTATTTCACAGCGACGGAATTTCCGTGTGAATTCGTCAATGTTTGGGAGTGAGGGATGCAGTAAAGAAGGATTAGTGGATCGGAAATGACATTGTCGTATCCCAAAAGAAAATCCTGTCGTTTGCATAGAAACGTTACTCGATTTAGAAGGAAATGTCTTAGAACACATAGTACTCGTATTTCATAGCGACGGAATTTCCGTGTGAATCCGTCAATGTTAGGGAGTGAGGGATGCAGTAAAGAACGATTAGCGGATCGGAAATGAGATTGTCGTATCCCAAAAGAAAAACCTGTCGTTTCCATAGAAACGTTACTCGATTTAGAAGGAAATGTCTTAGAACACATAGTACTCGTATTTCATAGCGACGGAATTTCCGTGTGAATTCGTCAATGTTTGGGAGTGAGGGATGCAGTAAAGAAGGATTAGTGGATCGGAAATGAGATTGTCGTATCCCAAAAGAAAATCCTGTCGTTTCCATAGAAACGTTACTCGATTTAGAAGGAAATGTCTTAGAACACATAGTACTCGTATTTCAGAGCGACGGAATTTCCGTGTGAATTCGTCAATGTTTGGGAGTGAGGGATGCAGTAAAGAAGGATTAGTGGATCGGAAATGAGATTGTCGTATCCCAAAAGAAAATCCTGTCGTTTCCTTAGAAACGTTACTCGATTTAGAAGGAAACGTCTTAGAACACATAGTACTCGTATTTCACAGCGATGGAATTTCCGTGTGAATTCGTCAATGTTTGGGAGTGAGGGATGCAGTAAAGAAGGATTAGTGGATCGGAAATGTGATTGTCGTATCCCAAAAGAAAATCCTGTCGTTTCCATAGAAACGTTACTCGATTTAGAAGGAAATGTCTTAGAACACATAGTACTCGTATTTCACAGCGACGGAATTTCCGTGTGAATTCGTCAATGTTTGGGAGTGAGGGATGCAGTAAAGAAGGATTAGTGGATCGGAAATGAGATTGTCGTATCCCAAAAGAAAATCCTGTCGTTTCCATAGAAACGTTACTCGATTTAGAAGGAAATGTCTTAGAACACATAGTACTCGTATTTCACAGCGACGGAATTTCCGTGTGAATTCGTCAATGTTTGGGAGTGAGGGATGCAGTAAAGAAGGATTAGTGGATCGGAAATGACATTGTCGTATTCCAAAAGAAAATCCTGTCGTTTCCATAGAAACGTTACTCGATTTAGAAGGAAATGTATTAGAACACATAGTACTCGTATTTCATAGCGACGGAATTTCCGTGTGAATTCGTCAATGTTTGGGAGTGAGGGATGCAGTAAAGAACGATTAGTGGATCGGAAATGAGATTGTCGTATCCCAAAAGAAAATCCTGTCGTTTCCAAAGAAACGTTACTCGATTTAGAAGGAAATGTCTTAGAACACATAGTACTCGTATTTCACAGCGACGGAATTTCCGTGTGAATTCATCTTTGTTTGGGAGTGAGGGATGCAGTAAAGAAGGATTAGTGGATCGGAAATGAGATTGTCGTATCCCAAAAGAAAATCCTGTCGTTTCCTTAGAAACGTTACTCGATTTAGAAGGAAACGTCTTAGAACACATAGTACTCGTATTTCACAGCGATGGAATTTCCGTGAGAATTCGTCAATGTTTGGGAGTGAGGGATGCAGTAAAGAAGGATTAGTGGATCGGAAATGTGATTGTCGTATCCCAAAAGAAAATCCGGTCGTTTCCATAGAAACGTTACTCGATTTAGAAGGAAATGTCTTAGAACACATAGTACTCGTATTTCACAGCGACGGAATTTACGTGTGAATTCGTCAATGTTTGGGAGTGAGGGATGCAGTAAAGAAGGATTAGTGGATCGGAAATGAGATTGTCGTATCCCAAAAGAAAATCCTGTCGTTTCCATAGAAACGTTACTCGATTTAGAAGGAAATGTCTTAGAACACATAGTACTCGTATTTCACAGCGACGTAATTTCCGTCTGAATTCGTCAATGTTTGGGAGTGAGGGATGCAGTAAAGGAGGATTAGTGGATCGGAAATGAGATTGTCGTATCCCAAAAGAAAATCCTGTCGTTTCCATAGAAACGTTACTCGATTTAGAAGGAAATGTCTTAGAACACATAGTACTCGTATTTCACAGCGACGGAATTTCCGTGTGAATTCGTCAATGTTTGGGAGTGAGGGATGCAGTAAAGAAGGATTAGTGGATCGGAAATGAGATTGTCGTATCCCAAAAGAAAATCTGTCGTTTCCATAGAAACGTTACTCGATTTAGAAGGAAATGTCTTAGAACACATAGTACTCGTATTTCACAGCGACGGAATTTCCGTGTGAATTCGTCAATGTTTGGGAGTGAGGGATGCAGTAAAGAAGGATTAGTGGATCGGAAATGACATTGTCGTATCCCAAAAGAAAATCCTGTCGTTTGCATAGAAACGTTACTCGATTTAGAAGGAAATGTCTTAGAACACATAGTACTCGTATTTCATAGCGACGGAATTACCGTGTGAATCCGTCAATGTTAGGGAGTGAGGGATGCAGTAAAGAACGATTAGCGGATCGGAAATGAGATTGTCGTATCCCAAAAGAAAAACCTGTCGTTTCCATAGAAACGTTACTCGATTTAGAAGGAAATGTCTTAGAACACATAGTACTCGTATTTCATAGCGACGGAATTTCCGTGTGAATTCGTCAATGTTTGGGAGTGAGGGATGCAGTAAAGAAGGATTAGTGGATCGGAAATGAGATTGTCGTATCCCAAAAGAAAATCCTGTCGTTTCCATAGAAACGTTACTCGATTTAGAAGGAAATGTCTTAGAACACATAGTACTCGTATTTCAGAGCGACGGAATTTCCGTGTGAATTCGTCAATGTTTGGGAGTGAGGGATGCAGTAAAGAAGGATTAGTGGATCGGAAATGAGATTGTCGTATCCCAAAAGAAAATCCTGTCGTTTCCTTAGAAACGTTACTCGATTTAGAAGGAAACGTCTTAGAACACATAGTACTCGTATTTCACAGCGATGGAATTTCCGTGTGAATTCGTCAATGTTTGGGAGTGAGGGATGCAGTAAAGAAGGATTAGTGGATCGGAAATGTGATTGTCGTATCCCAAAAGAAAATCCTGTCGTTTCCATAGAAACGTTACTCGATTTAGAAGGAAATGTCTTAGAACACATAGTACTCGTATTTCACAGCGACGGAATTTCCGTGTGAATTCGTCAATGTTTGGGAGTGAGGGATGCAGTAAAGAAGGATTAGTGGATCGGAAATGAGATTGTCGTATCCCAAAAGAAAATCCTGTCGTTTCCATAGAAACGTTACTCGATTTAGAAGGAAATGTCTTAGAACACATAGTACTCGTATTTCACAGCGACGGAATTTCCGTGTGAATTCGTCAATGTTTGGGAGTGAGGGATGCAGTAAAGAAGGATTAGTGGATCGGAAATGACATTGTCGTATTCCAAAAGAAAATCCTGTCGTTTCCATAGAAACGTTACTCGATTTAGAAGGAAATGTATTAGAACACATAGTACTCGTATTTCATAGCGACGGAATTTCCGTGTGAATTCGTCAATGTTTGGGAGTGAGGGATGCAGTAAAGAACGATTAGTGGATCGGAAATGAGATTGTCGTATCCCAAAAGAAAATCCTGTCGTTTCCAAAGAAACGTTACTCGATTTAGAAGGAAATGTCTTAGAACACATAGTACTCGTATTTCACAGCGACGGAATTTCCGTGTGAATTCATCTTTGTTTGGGAGTGAGGGATGCAGTAAAGAAGGATTAGTGGATCGGAAATGAGGTTGTCGTATCCCAAAAGAAAATCCTGTCGTTTCCATAGAAACGTTACTCGATTTAGAAGGAAATGTCTTAGAACACACAGTACTCATATTTCACAGCGACGGAATTTCCGTGTGAATTCGTCAATGTTTGGGAGTGAGGGATGCAGTAAAGAAGGATTAGTGGATCGGAAATGAGATTGTCGTATCCCAAAAGAAAATTCTGTCGTTTCCATAGAAACGTTACTCGATTTAGAAGGAACTGTCTTAAAACACATAGTACTCGTATTTCATAGCGACGGAATTTCCGTGTGAATTCGTCAATGTTTGGGAGTGAGGGATGCAGTAAAGAAGGATTAGTGGATCGGAAATGAGATTGTCGTATCCCAAAAGAAAATCCTGTCGTTTCCATAGAAACGTTACTCGATTTAGAAGGAAATGTCTTAGATCACATAGTACTCGTATTTCATAGCGACGGAATTTCCGTGTGAATTCGTCGATGTTTGGGAGTGAGGGATGCAGTAAAGAATGATTAGTGGATCGGAAATAAGATTGTCGGATCCCAAAAGAAAATCCTGTCGTTTCCATAGAAACGTTACTCGATTTAGAAGGAAATGTCTTAGAACACAAGTACTCGTATTTCACAGCGACGGAATTTATGTGTGAATTCGTCCATGTTTGGGAGTGAGGGATGCAGTAAAGAAGGATTAGTGGATCGGAAATGAGATTGTCGTATCCCAAAAGAAAATCCTGTCGTTTCCTTAGAAACGTTACTCGATTTAGAAGGAAACGTCTTAGAACACATAGTACTCGTATTTCACAGCGATGGAATTTCCGTGAGAATTCGTCAATGTTTGGGAGTGAGGGATGCAGTAAAGAAGGATTAGTGGATCGGAAATGTGATTGTCGTATCCCAAAAGAAAATCCGGTCGTTTCCATAGAAACGTTACTCGATTTAGAAGGAAATGTCTTAGAACACATAGTACTCGTATTTCACAGCGACGGAATTTACGTGTGAATTCGTCAATGTTTGGGAGTGAGGGATGCAGTAAAGAAGGATTAGTGGATCGGAAATGAGATTGTCGTATCCCAAAAGAAAATCCTGTCGTTTCCATAGAAACGTTACTCGATTTAGAAGGAAATGTCTTAGAACACATAGTACTCGTATTTCACAGCGACGGAATTTCCGTGTGAATTCGTCAATGTTTGGGAGTGAGGGATGCAGTAAAGAAGGATTAGTGGATTGGAAATGACATTGTCGTATCCCAAAAGAAAATCCTGTCGTTTCCATAGAAACGTTACTCGATTTAGAAGGAAATGTATTAGAACACATAGTACTCGTATTTCATAGCGACGGAATTTCCGTGTGAATTCGTCAATGTTTGGGAGTGAGGGATGCAGTAAAGAACGAGTAGTGGATCGGAAATGAGATTGTCGTATCCCAAAAGAAAACCCTGTCGTTTCCATAGAAACGTTACTCGATTTTGAAGGAAATGTCTTAGAACACATAGTGTTCGTATTTCATAGCGACGGAATTTCCGTGTGAATTCGTCAATGTTTGGGAGTGAGGGATGCAGTAAAGAAGGATTAGTGGATCGGAAATGTGATTGTCGTATCCCAAAAGAAAATCCTGTCGTTTCCATAGAAACGTTACTCGATTTAGAAGGAAATGTCTTAGAACACATAGTACTCGTATTTCACAGCGACGTAATTTCCGTCTGAATTCGTCAATGTTTGGGAGTGAGGGATGCAGTAAAGGAGGATTAGTGGATCGGAAATGAGATTGTCGTATCCCAAAAGAAAATCCTGTCGTTTCCATAGAAACGTTACTCGATTTAGAAGGAAATGTCTTAGAACACATAGTACTCGTATTTCACAGCGACGGAATTTCCGTGTGAATTCGTCAATGTTTGGGAGTGAGGGATGCAGTAAAGAAGGATTAGTGGATCGGAAATGAGATTGTCGTATCCCAAAAGAAAATCCTGTCGTTTCCATAGAAACGTTACTCGATTTAGAAGGAAATGTCTTAGAACACATAGTACTCGTATTTCACAGCGACGGAATTTCCGTGTGAATTCGTCAATGTTTGGGAGTGAGGGATGCAGTAAAGAAGGATTAGTGGATCGGAAATGACATTGTCGTATCCCAAAAGAAAATCCTGTCGTTTGCATAGAAACGTTACTCGATTTAGAAGGAAATGTCTTAGAACACATAGTACTCGTATTTCATAGCGACGGAATTTCCGTGTGAATCCGTCAATGTTAGGGAGTGAGGGATGCAGTAAAGAACGATTAGCGGATCGGAAATGAGATTGTCGTATCCCAAAAGAAAAACCTGTCGTTTCCATAGAAACGTTACTCGATTTAGAAGGAAATGTCTTAGAACACATAGTACTCGTATTTCACAGCGACGGAATTTCCGTGTGAATTCGTCAATGTTTGGGAGTGAGGGATGCAGTAAAGAAGGATTAGTGGATCGGAAATGACATTGTCGTATTCCAAAAGAAAATCCTGTCGTTTCCATAGAAACGTTACTCGATTTAGAAGGAAATGTATTAGAACACATAGTACTCGTATTTCATAGCGACGGAATTTCCGTGTGAATTCGTCAATGTTTGGGAGTGAGGGATGCAGTAAAGAACGATTAGTGGATCGGAAATGAGATTGTCGTATCCCAAAAGAAAATCCTGTCGTTTCCAAAGAAACGTTACTCGATTTAGAAGGAAATGCCTTAGAACACATAGTACTCGCATTTCACAGCGACGGAATTTCCGTGTGAATTCATCTTTGTTTGGGAGTGAGGGATGCAGTAAAGAAGGATTAGTGGATCGGAAATGAGGTTGTCGTATCCCAAAAGAAAATCCTGTCGTTTCCATAGAAACGTTACTCGATTTAGAAGGAAATGTCTTAGAACACACAGTACTCATATTTCACAGCGACGGAATTTCCGTGTGAATTCGTCAATGTTTGGGAGTGAGGGATGCAGTAAAGAAGGATTAGTGGATCGGAAATGAGATTGTCGTATCCCAAAAGAAAATTCTGTCGTTTCCATAGAAACGTTACTCGATTTAGAAGGAAATGTCTTAAAACACATAGTACTCGTATTTCATAGCGACGGAATTTCCGTGTGAATTCGTCAATGTTTGGGAGTGAGGGATGCAGTAAAGAACGATTAGTGGATCGGAAATGAGATTGTCGTATCCCAAAAGAAAATCCTGTCGTTTCCATAGAAACGTTACTCGATTTAGAAGGAAATGTCTTAGATCACATAGTACTCGTATTTCATAGCGACGGAATTTCCGTGTGAATTCGTCGATGTTTGGGAGTGAGGGATGCAGTAAAGAATGATTAGTGGATCGGAAATAAGATTGTCGGATCCCAAAAGAAAATCCTGTCGTTTCCATAGAAACGTTACTCGATTTAGAAGGAAATGTCTTAGAACACAAGTACTCGTATTTCACAGCGACGGAATTTATGTGTGAATTCGTCCATGTTTGGGAGTGAGGGATGCAGTAAAGAAGGATTAGTGGATCGGAAATGAGATTGTCGTATCCCAAAAGAAAATCCTGTCGTTTCCTTAGAAACGTTACTCGATTTAGATGGAAACGTCTTAGAACACATAGTACTCGTATTTCACAGCGATGGAATTTCCGTGAGAATTCGTCAATGTTTGGGAGTGAGGGATGCAGTAAAGAAGGATTAGTGGATCGGAAATGTGATTGTCGTATCCCAAAAGAAAATCCGGTCGTTTCCATAGAAACGTTACTCGATTTAGAAGGAAATGTCTTAGAACCCATAGTACTCGTATTTCACAGCGTCGGAATTTACGTGTGAATTCGTCAATGTTTGGGAGTGAGGGATGCAGTAAAGAAGGATTAGTGGATCGGAAATGAGATTGTCGTATCCCAAAAGAAAATCCTGTCGTTTCCATAGAAACGTTACTCGATTTAGAAGGAAATGTCTTAGAACACATAGTACTCGTATTTCACAGCGACGGAATTTCCGTGTGAATTCGTCAATGTTTGGGAGTGAGGGATGCAGTAAAGAAGGATTAGTGGATTGGAAATGACATTGTCGTATCCCAAAAGAAAATCCTGTCGTTTCCATAGAAACGTTACTCGATTTAGAAGGAAATGTATTAGAACACATAGTACTCGTATTTCATAGCGACGGAATTTCCGTGTGAATTCGTCAATGTTTGGGAGTGAGGGATGCAGTAAAGAACGAGTAGTGGATCGGAAATGAGATTGTCGTATCCCAAAAGAAAACCCTGTCGTTTCCATAGAAACGTTACTCGATTTTGAAGGAAATGTCTTAGAACACATAGTGTTCGTATTTCATAGCGACGGAATTTCCGTGTGAATTCGTCAATGTTTGGGAGTGAGGGATGCAGTAAAGAAGGATTAGTGGATCGGAAATGTGATTGTCGTATCCCAAAAGAAAATCCTGTCGTTTCCATAGAAACGTTACTCGATTTAGAAGGAAATGTCTTAGAACACATAGTACTCGTATTTCACAGCGACGTAATTTCCGTCTGAATTCGTCAATGTTTGGGAGTGAGGGATGCAGTAAAGGAGGATTAGTGGATCGGAAATGAGATTGTCGTATCCCAAAAGAAAATCCTGTCGTTTCCATAGAAACGTTACTCGATTTAGAAGGAAATGTCTTAGAACACATAGTACTCGTATTTCACAGCGACGGAATTTCCGTGTGAATTCGTCAATGTTTGGGAGTGAGGGATGCAGTAAAGAAGGATTAGTGGATCGGAAATGAGATTGTCGTATCCCAAAAGAAAATCCTGTCGTTTCCATAGAAACGTTACTCGATTTAGAAGGAAATGTCTTAGAACACATAGTACTCGTATTTCACAGCGACGGAATTTCCGTGTGAATTCGTCAATGTTTGGGAGTGAGGGATGCAGTAAAGAAGGATTAGTGGATCGGAAATGACATTGTCGTATCCCAAAAGAAAATCCTGTCGTTTGCATAGAAACGTTACTCGATTTAGAAGGAAATGTCTTAGAACACATAGTACTCGTATTTCAGAGCGACGGAATTTCCGTGTGAATTCGTCAATGTTTGGGAGTGAGGGATGCAGTAAAGAAGGATTAGTGGATCGGAAATGAGATTGTCGTATCCCAAAAGAAAATCCTGTCGTTTCCTTAGAAACGTTACTCGATTTAGAAGGAAATGTCTTAGAACACATAGCACTCATATTTCACAGCGACGGTATTTCCGTGTAAATTCGTCAATGTTTGGGAGTGAGGGATGCAGTAAAGAAGGATTAGTGGATCGGAAATGAGATTGTCGTATCCCAAAAGAAAATCCTGTCGTTTCCATAGAAACGTTACTCGATTTAGAAGGAAATGTCTTAGAACACATAGTACTCGTATTTCATAGCGACGGAATTTCCGTGTGAATTCGTCAATGTTTGGGAGTGAGGGATGCAGTAAAAAACGATTAGTGGATCGGAAATGAGATTGTCGTATCCCAAAAGAAAATCGTGTCGTTTCCATAGAAACGTTACTCGATTTAGAAGGAAATGTCTTAGATCACATAGTTCTCGTATTTCATAGCGACGGAATTTCCGTGTGAATTCGTCAATGTTTGGGAGTGAGGGATGCAGTAAAGAAGGATTAGTGGATCGGAAATGAGATTGTCGTATCCCAAAAGAAAATCCTGTCGTTTCCATAGAAACGTTACTCGATTTAGAAGGAAATGTCTTATAACACATAGTACTCGTATTTCACAGCGACGGAATTTCCGTGTGAATTCGTTAATGTTTGGGAGTGAGGGATGCAGTAAAGATGGATTAGTGGATCAGAAATGAGATTGTCGTATCCCAAAAGAAAATCCTGTCGTTTCCATAGAAACGTTACTCGATTTAGAAGGAAATGTCTTAGATCACATAGTACTCGTATTTCATAGCGACGGAATTTCCGTGTGAATTCGTTAATGTTTGGGAGTGAGGGATGCAGTAAAGAAGGATTAGTGGATCGGAAATGAGACTGTCGTATCCCAAAAGAAAATCCTGTCGTTTCCATCGAAACGTTACTCGATTCAGAAGGAAATGTCTTAGAACACATAGTACTCGTATTTCATAGCGGCGGAATTTCCGTGTGAATTCGTCAATGTTTGGGAGTGAGGGATGCAGTAAAGAACTATTAGTGGACCGGAAATGAGATTGTCGTATCCCAAAAGAAAATCCTGTCGTTTCCATAGAAACGTTACTCGATTTAGAAGGAAATGTCTTAGATCACATAGTACTCGTATTTCATAGCGACGGAATTTCTGTGTGAATTCGTCAATGTTTGGGAGTGAGGGATGCACTAAAGAAGGATTAGTGGATCGGAAATGAGATTGTCGTATCCCAAAAGAAAATCCTGTCGTTTCCATAGAAACGTTACTCGATTTAGAAGGAAATGTCTTAGAACACATAGTACTCGTATTTCACAGCGACGGAATTTCCGTGTGAATTCGTCAATGTTTGGGAGTGAGGGATGCAGTAAAGAAGGATTAGTGGATCGGAAATGAGATTGTCGTATCCCAAAAGAAAATGCTGTCGTTTCCATAGAAACGTTACTCGATTTAGAAGGAAATGTCTTAGAACACATGGCACTCATATTTCACAGCGACGGTATTTCCGTGTAAATTCGTCAATGTTTGGGAGTGAGGGATGCAGTAAAGAAGGATTAGTGGATCGGAAATGAGGTTGTCGTATCCCAAAAGAAAATCCTGTCGTTTCCATAGAAACGTTACTCGATTTAGAAGGAAATGTCTTAGAACACATAGTACTCGTATTTCATAGCAACGGAATTTCCGTGTGAATTCGTCAATGTTTGGGAGTGAGGGATGCAGTAAAGAACGATTAGTGGATCGGAAATGAGATTGTCGTATCCCAAAAGAAAATCCTGTCATTTGCATAGAAACGTTACTCGATTTAGAAGGAAATGTCTTAGATCACATAGTTCTCGTATTTCATAGCGACGGAATTTCCGTGTGAATTCGTCAATGTTTGGGAGTGAGGGATGCAGTAAAGAAGGATTAGTGGATCGGAAATGAGATTGTCGTATCCCAAAAGAAAATCCTGTCGTTTTCATAGAAACGTTACTCGATTTAGAAGGAAATGTCTTATAACACATAGTACTCGTATTTCACAGCGACGGAATTTCCGTGTGAATTCGTCAATGTTTGGGAGTGAGGGATGCAGTAAAGAAGGATTAGTGGATCGGAAATGAGATTGTCGTATCCCAAAAGAAAATCCTGTCGTTTCCATAGAAACGTTACTCGATTTAGAAGGAAATGTCTTAGATCACATAGTACTCGTATTTCATAGCGACGGAATTTCCGTGTGAATTCGTCAATGTTTGGGAGTGAGGGATGCAGTAAAGAAGGATTAGTGGATCGGAAATGAGACTGTAGTATCCCAAAAGAAAATCCTGTCGTTTCCATAGAAACGTTACTCGATTCAGAAGGAAATGTCTTAGAACACATAGTACTCGTATTTCACAGCGACGGAATTTCCGTGTGAATTCGTCAATGTTTGGGAGTGAGGGATGCAGTAAAGAAGGATTAGTGGATCGGAAATGAGATTGTCGTATCCCAAAAGAAAATCCTGTCGTTTCCATAGAAACGTTACTCGATTTAGAAGGAAATGTCTTAGAACACATAGCACTCATATTTCACAGCGACGGTATTTCCGTGTAAATTCGTCAATGTTTGGGAGTGAGGGATGCAGTAAAGAAGGATTAGTGGATCGGAAATAGGATTGTCGTATCCCAAAAGAAAATCCTGTCGTTTCCATAGAAACGTTACTCGATTTAGAAGGAAATGTCTTAGAACACATAGTACTCGTATTTCATAGCGACGGTATTTCCGTGTGAATTCGTCAATGTTTGGGAGTGAGGGATGCAGTAAAGAAGGATTAGTGGATCGGAAATGAGATTGTCGTATCCCAAAAGAAAATCCTGTCGTTTCCATAGAAACGTTACTCGATTTAGAAGGAAATGTCTTATAACACATAGTACTCGTATTTCACAGCGACGGAATTTCCGTGTGAATTCGTCAATGTTTGGGAGTGAGGGATGCAGTAAAGAAGGATTAGTGGATCGGAAATGAGATTGTCGTATCCCAAAAGAAAATCCTGTCGTTTCCATAGAAACGTTACTCGATTTAGAAGGAAATGTCTTAGATCACATAGTACTCGTATTTCATAGCGACGGAATTTCCGTGTGAATTCGTCAATGTTTGGGAGTGAGGGATGCAGTAAAGAAGGATTAGTGGATCGGAAATGAGACTGTCGTATCCCAAAAGAAAATCCTGTCGTTTCCATAGAAACGTTACTCGATTTAGAAGGAAATGTCTTAGAACACATAGTACTCGTATTTCATAGCGACGGAATTTCCGTGTGAATTCGTCAATGTTTGGGAGTGAGCTATGCAGTAAAGAACGATTAGTGGATCGGAAATGAAATTGTCGTATCCCGAAAGAAAATCCTGTCGTTTGCATAGAACGTTACTCGATTTAGAAGGAAATGTCTTAGATCACATAGTTCTCGTATTTCATAGCGACGGAATTTCCGTGTGAATTCGTCAATGTTTGGGAGTGAGGGATGCAGTAAAGAAGGATTAGTGGATCGGAAATGAGATTGTCGTATCCCAAAAGAAAATCCTGTCGTTTCCATAGAAACGTTACTCGATTTAGAAGGAAATGTCTTATAACACATAGTACTCGTATTTCACAGCGACGGAATTTCCGTGTGAATTCGTCAATGTTTGGGAGTGAGGGATGCAGTAAAGAAGGATTAGTGGATCGGAAATGAGATTGTCGTATCCCAAAAGAAAATCCTGTCGTTTCCATAGAAACGTTACTCGATTTAGAAGGAAATGTCTTAGATCACATAGTACTCGTATTTCATAGCGACGGAATTTCCGTGTGAATTCGTCAATGTTTGGGAGTGAGGGATGCAGTAAAGAAGGATTAGTGGATCGGAAATGTGATTGTCGTATCCCAAAAGAAAATCCTGTCGTTTCCATAGAAACGTTACTCGATTTAGAAGGAAATGTCTTAGAACACATAGTACTCGTATTTCACAGCGACGTAATTTCCGTCTGAATTCGTCAATGTTTGGGAGTGAGGGATGCAGTAAAGGAGGATTAGTGGATCGGAAATGAGATTGTCGTATCCCAAAAGAAAATCCTGTCGTTTCCATAGAAACGTTACTCGATTTAGAAGGAAATGTCTTAGAACACATAGTACTCGTATTTCACAGCGACGGAATTTCCGTGTGAATTCGTCAATGTTTGGGAGTGAGGGATGCAGTAAAGAAGGATTAGTGGATCGGAAATGAGATTGTCGTATCCCAAAAGAAAATCCTGTCGTTTCCATAGAAACGTTACTCGATTTAGAAGGAAATGTCTTAGAACACATAGTACTCGTATTTCACAGCGACGGAATTTCCGTGTGAATTCGTCAATGTTTGGGAGTGAGGGATGCAGTAAAGAAGGATTAGTGGATCGGAAATGACATTGTCGTATCCCAAAAGAAAATCCTGTCGTTTGCATAGAAACGTTACTCGATTTAGAAGGAAATGTCTTAGAACACATAGTACTCGTATTTCAGAGCGACGGAATTTCCGTGTGAATTCGTCAATGTTTGGGAGTGAGGGATGCAGTAAAGAAGGATTAGTGGATCGGAAATGAGATTGTCGTATCCCAAAAGAAAATCCTGTCGTTTCCTTAGAAACGTTACTCGATTTAGAAGGAAATGTCTTAGAACACATAGCACTCATATTTCACAGCGACGGTATTTCCGTGTAAATTCGTCAATGTTTGGGAGTGAGGGATGCAGTAAAGAAGGATTAGTGGATCGGAAATGAGATTGTCGTATCCCAAAAGAAAATCCTGTCGTTTCCATAGAAACGTTACTCGATTTAGAAGGAAATGTCTTAGAACACATAGTACTCGTATTTCATAGCGACGGAATTTCCGTGTGAATTCGTCAATGTTTGGGAGTGAGGGATGCAGTAAAAAACGATTAGTGGATCGGAAATGAGATTGTCGTATCCCAAAAGAAAATCCTGTCGTTTCCATAGAAACGTTACTCGATTTAGAAGGAAATGTCTTAGATCACATAGTTCTCGTATTTCATAGCGACGGAATTTCCGTGTGAATTCGTCAATGTTTGGGAGTGAGGGATGCAGTAAAGAAGGATTAGTGGATCGGAAATGAGATTGTCGTATCCCAAAAGAAAATCCTGTCGTTTCCATAGAAACGTTACTCGATTTAGAAGGAAATGTCTTATAACACATAGTACTCGTATTTCACAGCGACGGAATTTCCGTGTGAATTCGTTAATGTTTGGGAGTGAGGGATGCAGTAAAGATGGATTAGTGGATCAGAAATGAGATTGTCGTATCCCAAAAGAAAATCCTGTCGTTTCCATAGAAACGTTACTCGATTTAGAAGGAAATGTCTTAGATCACATAGTACTCGTATTTCATAGCGACGGAATTTCCGTGTGAATTCGTTAATGTTTGGGAGTGAGGGATGCAGTAAAGAAGGATTAGTGGATCGGAAATGAGACTGTCGTATCCCAAAAGAAAATCCTGTCGTTTCCATCGAAACGTTACTCGATTCAGAAGGAAATGTCTTAGAACACATAGTACTCGTATTTCATAGCGGCGGAATTTCCGTGTGAATTCGTCAATGTTTGGGAGTGAGGGATGCAGTAAAGAACTATTAGTGGACCGGAAATGAGATTGTCGTATCCCAAAAGAAAATCCTGTCGTTTCCATAGAAACGTTACTCGATTTAGAAGGAAATGTCTTAGATCACATAGTACTCGTATTTCATAGCGACGGAATTTCTGTGTGAATTCGTCAATGTTTGGGAGTGAGGGATGCACTAAAGAAGGATTAGTGGATCGGAAATGAGATTGTCGTATCCCAAAAGAAAATCCTGTCGTTTCCATAGAAACGTTACTCGATTTAGAAGGAAATGTCTTAGAACACATAGTACTCGTATTTCACAGCGACGGAATTTCCGTGTGAATTCGTCAATGTTTGGGAGTGAGGGATGCAGTAAAGAAGGATTAGTGGATCGGAAATGAGATTGTCGTATCCCAAAAGAAAATCCTGTCGTTTCCATAGAAACGTTACTCGATTTAGAAGGAAATGTCTTAGAACACATGGCACTCATATTTCACAGCGACGGTATTTCCGTGTAAATTCGTCAATGTTTGGGAGTGAGGGATGCAGTAAAGAAGGATTAGTGGATCGGAAATGAGATTGTCGTATCCCAAAAGAAAATCCTGTCGTTTCCATAGAAACGTTACTCGATTTAGAAGGAAATGTCTTAGAACACATAGTACTCGTATTTCATAGCAACGGAATTTCCGTGTGAATTCGTCAATGTTTGGGAGTGAGGGATGCAGTAAAGAACGATTAGTGGATCGGAAATGAGATTGTCGTATCCCAAAAGAAAATCCTGTCATTTGCATAGAAACGTTACTCGATTTAGAAGGAAATGTCTTAGATCACATAGTTCTCGTATTTCATAGCGACGGAATTTCCGTGTGAATTCGTCAATGTTTGGGAGTGAGGGATGCAGTAAAGAAGGATTAGTGGATCGGAAATGAGATTGTCGTATCCCAAAAGAAAATCCTGTCGTTTTCATAGAAACGTTACTCGATTTAGAAGGAAATGTCTTATAACACATAGTACTCGTATTTCACAGCGACGGAATTTCCGTGTGAATTCGTCAATGTTTGGGAGTGAGGGATGCAGTAAAGAAGGATTAGTGGATCGGAAATGAGATTGTCGTATCCCAAAAGAAAATCCTGTCGTTTCCATAGAAACGTTACTCGATTTAGAAGGAAATGTCTTAGATCACATAGTACTCGTATTTCATAGCGACGGAATTTCCGTGTGAATTCGTCAATGTTTGGGAGTGAGGGATGCAGTAAAGAAGGATTAGTGGATCGGAAATGAGACTGTAGTATCCCAAAAGAAAATCCTGTCGTTTCCATAGAAACGTTACTCGATTCAGAAGGAAATGTCTTAGAACACATAGTACTCGTATTTCACAGCGACGGAATTTCCGTGTGAATTCGTCAATGTTTGGGAGTGAGGGATGCAGTAAAGAAGGATTAGTGGATCGGAAATGAGATTGTCGTATCCCAAAAGAAAATCCTGTCGTTTCCATAGAAACGTTACTCGATTTAGAAGGAAATGTCTTAGAACACATAGCACTCATATTTCACAGCGACGGTATTTCCGTGTAAATTCGTCAATGTTTGGGAGTGAGGGATGCAGTAAAGAAGGATTAGTGGATCGGAAATAGGATTGTCGTATCCCAAAAGAAAATCCTGTCGTTTCCATAGAAACGTTACTCGATTTAGAAGGAAATGTCTTAGAACACATAGTACTCGTATTTCATAGCGACGGTATTTCCGTGTGAATTCGTCAATGTTTGGGAGTGAGGGATGCAGTAAAGAAGGATTAGTGGATCGGAAATGAGATTGTCGTATCCCAAAAGAAAATCCTGTCGTTTCCATAGAAACGTTACTCGATTTAGAAGGAAATGTCTTATAACACATAGTACTCGTATTTCACAGCGACGGAATTTCCGTGTGAATTCGTCAATGTTTGGGAGTGAGGGATGCAGTAAAGAAGGATTAGTGGATCGGAAATGAGATTGTCGTATCCCAAAAGAAAATCCTGTCGTTTCCATAGAAACGTTACTCGATTTAGAAGGAAATGTCTTAGATCACATAGTACTCGTATTTCATAGCGACGGAATTTCCGTGTGAATTCGTCAATGTTTGGGAGTGAGGGATGCAGTAAAGAAGGATTAGTGGATCGGAAATGAGACTGTCGTATCCCAAAAGAAAATCCTGTCGTTTCCATAGAAACGTTACTCGATTTAGAAGGAAATGTCTTAGAACACATAGTACTCGTATTTCATAGCGACGGAATTTCCGTGTGAATTCGTCAATGTTTGGGAGTGAGGGATGCAGTAAAGAACGATTAGTGGATCGGAAATGAAATTGTCGTATCCCGAAAGAAAATCCTGTCGTTTGCATAGAACGTTACTCGATTTAGAAGGAAATGTCTTAGATCACATAGTTCTCGTATTTCATAGCGACGGAATTTCCGTGTGAATTCGTCAATGTTTGGGAGTGAGGGATGCAGTAAAGAAGGATTAGTGGATCGGAAATGAGATTGTCGTATCCCAAAAGAAAATCCTGTCGTTTCCATAGAAACGTTACTCGATTTAGAAGGAAATGTCTTATAACACATAGTACTCGTATTTCACAGCGACGGAATTTCCGTGTGAATTCGTCAATGTTTGGGAGTGAGGGATGCAGTAAAGAAGGATTAGTGGATCGGAAATGAGATTGTCGTATCCCAAAAGAAAATCCTGTCGTTTCCATAGAAACGTTACTCGATTTAGAAGGAAATGTCTTAGATCACATAGTACTCGTATTTCATAGCGACGGAATTTCCGTGTGAATTCGTCAATGTTTGGGAGTGAGGGATGCAGTAAAGAAGGATTAGTGGATCGGAAATGAGACTGTCGTATCCCAAAAGAAAATCCTGTCGTTTCCATAGAAACGTTACTCGATTCAGCAGGAAATGTCTTAGAACACATAGTACTCGTATTTCACAGCGACGGAATTTCCGTGTGAATTCGTCAATGTTTGGGAGTGAGGGATGCACTAAAGAAGGATTAGTGGATCGGAAATGAGATTGTCGTATCCCAAAAGAAAATCCTGTCGTTTCCATAGAAACGTTACTCGATTTAGAAGGAAATGTCTTAGAACACATAGCACTCATATTTCACAGCGACGGTATTTCCGTGTAAATTCGTCAATGTTTGGGAGTGAGGGATGCAGTAAAGAAGGATTAGTGGATCGGAAATAAGATTGTCGTATCCCAAAAGAAAATCCTGTCGTTTCCATAGAAACGTTACTCGATCTAGAAGGAAATGTCTTAGAACACATAGTACTCGTATTTCATAGCGACGGAATTTCCGTGTGAATTCGTCAATGTTTGGGAGTGAGGGATGCAGTAAAGAACGATTAGTGGATCGGAAATGAGATTGTAGTATCCCAAAAGAAAATCCTGTCGTTTGCATAGAAACGTTACTCGATTTAGAAGGAAATGTCTTAGATCACATAGTTCTCGTATTTCATAGCGACGGAATTTCCGTGTGAATTCGTCAATGTTTGGGAGTGAGGGATGCAGTAAAGAAGGATTAGTGGATCGGAAATGAGATTGTCGTATCCCAAAAGAAAATCCTGTCGTTTCCATAGAAACGTTACTCGATTTAGAAGGAAATGTCTTATAACACATAGTACTCGTATTTCACAGCGACGGAATTTCCGTGTGAATTCGTCAATGTTTGGGAGTGAGGGATGCAGTAAAGAAGGATTAGTGGATCGGAAATGAGATTGTCGTATCCCAAAAGAAAATCCTGTCGTTTCCATAGAAACGTTACTCGATTTAGAAGGAAATGTCTTAGATCACATAGTACTCGTATTTCATCGCGACGGAATTTCCGTGTGAATTCGTCAATGTTTGGGAGTGAGGGATGCAGTAAAGAAGGATTAGTGGATCGGAAATGAGACTGTCGTATCCCAAAAGAAAATCCTGTCGTTTCCATAGAAACGTTACTCGATTCAGAAGGAAATGTCTTAGAACACATAGTACTCGTATTTCATAGCGACGGAATTTCCGTGTGAATTCGTCAATGTTTGGGAGTGAGGGATGCAGTAAAGAACGATTAGTGGATCGGAAATGAGATTGTCGTATCCCAAAAGAAAATCCTGTCGTTTCCATAGAAACGTTACTCGATTTAGAAGGAAATGTCTTAGATCACATAGTACTCGTATTGCATAGCGACGGAATTTCCGTGTGAATTCTTCAATGTTTGGGTGTGAGGGATGCAGTAAAGAAGGATTAGTGGATCGGAAATGAGATTGTCGTATCCCAAAGGAAAATCTTGTCATTTCCATAGAAACGTTACTCGATTTAGAAGGAAATGTCTTAGAACACATAGTACTCGTATTTCACAGCGATGGAATTTCCGTGTGAATTCGTCAATGTTTGGGAGTGAGGCATGCAGTAAAGAAGGATTAGTGGATCGGAAATGAGATTGTCGTATCCCAAAAGAAAATCCTGTCGTTTCCATAGAAACGTTACTCGATTTAGAAGGAAATGTCTTAGAACACACAGTATTCGTATTTCACAGCGACGGAATTTCTGTGTGAATTCGTCAACGTTTGGGAGTGAGGGATGCAGTAAAGAAGGATTAGTGGATCGGAAATGAGATTGTCGTATCCCAAACGAAAATCCTGTCGTTTCCATAGAAACGTTACTCAATTTAGAAGGAAATGTCTTAGAACACATAGTACTCGTATTTCACAGCGACGGAATTTCCGTGTGAATTCGTCAATGTTTGGGAGTGAGGGATGCAGTAAAGAACGATTAGTGGATCGGAAATGAGATTGTCGTATGCCAAAAGAAAATCCTGTCGTTTCCATAGAAACGTTACTCGATTTAGAAGGATATGTCTTAGATCACATAGTACTCGTATTTCATAGCGACGGAATTTCCGTGTGAATTCGTCAATGTTTGGGAGTGAGGGATGCAGTGAAGAAGGATTAGTGGATCGGAAATGAGATTGTCGTATCCCAAATGAAAATCCTGTCGTTTCCATAGAAACGTTCCTCGATTTAGAAGGAAATGTCTTAAAACACATAGTACTCGTATTTCAGAGCGACGGAATTTCCGTGTGAATTCGTCAATGTTTGGGAGTGAGGGATGCAGTAAAGAAGGATTACTGGATCGGAAATGAGATTGTCGTATCCCAAAAGAAAATCCTGTCGTTTCCATAGAAACGTTACTCGATTTAGAAGGAAATGTCTTAGAACACATAGTACTCGTATTTCACAGCGACGGAATTTCCGTGTGAATTCGTCAATGTTTGGGAGTGAGGGATGTAGTAAAGAAGGATTAGTGGATCGGAAATGAGATTGTCGTATCCCAAAAGAAAATCCTGTCGTTTCCATAGAAACGTTACTCGATTTAGAAGGAAATGTCTTAGAACACATAGTACTCTTATTTCATAGCGACGGAATTTCCGTGTGAATTCTTCAATGTTTGGGAGTGAGGGATGCAGTAAAGAAGGATTAGTGGATCGGAAATGTGATTGTCGTATCCCAAAAGAAAATCCTGTCGTTTCCATAGAAACGTTACTCGATTTAGAAGGAAATGTCTTAGATCACATAGTACTCGTATTTCATAGCGACGGAATTTCCGTGTGAATTCGTCAATGTTTGGGAGTGAGGGATGCAGTAAAGAAGGATTAGTGGATCGGAAATGAGATTGTCGTATCCCAAAAGAAAATCCTGTCTTTTCCTTAGAAACGTTACTCGATTTAGAAGGAAATGTCTTAGAACACATAGTACTCGTAGTTCACAGCGACGGAATTTCCGTGTGAATTCGTCAATGTTTGGGAGTGAGGGAAGCAGTAAAGAAGGATTAGTGGATCGGAAATGAGATTGTCGTATCCCAAAAGAAAATCCTGTCGTTTCCATAGAAACGTTACTCGATTTAGAAGGATATGTCTTAGATCACATAGTACTCGTATTTCATACCGACGGAATTTCCGTGTGCATTCGTCAATGTTTGGGAGTGAGGGATGCAGTAAAGAAGGATTAGTGGATCGGAAATGAGACTGTCGTATCCCAAAAGAAAATCCTGTCGTTTCCATAGAAACGTTACTCGATTCAGAAGGAAATGTCTTAGAACACATAGTACTCGTATTTCATAGCGACGGAATTTCCGTGTGAATTCGTCAATGTTTGGGAGTGAGGGATGCAGTAAAGAACGATTAGTGTATCGGAAATGAGATTGTCGTATCCCAAAAGAAAATCCTGTCGTTTCCATAGAAACGTTACTCAATTTAGAAGGAAATGTCTTAGAACACATAGTACTCGTATTTCATAGCGGCGGAATTTCCGTGTGAATTCGTCAATGTTTGGGAGTGAGGGATGCAGTAAAGAACGATTAGTGGATCGGAAATGAGATTGTCGTATCCCAAAAGAAAATCCTGTCGTTTCCATAGAAACGTTACTCGATTTAGAAGGAAATGTCTTAGATCACATAGTACTCGTATTTCATAGCGACGGAATTTCCGTGTGAATTCGTCAATGTTTGGGAGTGAGGGATGCAGTAAAGAAGGATTAGTGGATCGGAAATGAGATTGTCGTATCCCAAAAGAAAATCCTGTCGTTTCCATAGAAACGTTACTCGATTTAGAAGGAAATGTCTTAGAACACATAGTACTCGTATTTCACAGCGACGGAATTTCCGTGTGAATTCGTCAATGTTTGGGTGTGAGGGATACAGTAAAGAAGGATTAGTGGATCGGAAATGAGATTGTCGTATCCCAAAAGAAAATCCTGTCGTTTCCATAGAAACGTTACTCGATTTAGAAGGAAATGTCTTAGAACACATAGTACTCGTATTTCACAGCGACGCAATTTCCGTGTGAATTCTTCAATATTTGGTAGTGAGGGATGCAGTAAAGAAGGATTAGTGGATCGGAAATGTGATAGTCGTATCCCAAAAGAAAATCCTGTCGTTTCCATAGAAACGTTACTCGAATTAGAAGGAAATGTCTTAGATCAAATAGTACTCGTATTTCGTAGCGACGGAATTTCCGTGTGAATTCGTCAATGTTTGGGAGTGAGGGATGCAGTAAAGAAGGATTAGTGGATAGGAAATGAGATTGTCGTATCCCAAAAGAAAATCCTGTCGTTTCCTTAGAAACGTTACTCGATTTAGAAGGAAATGTCTTAGAACAGATGGTACTCGTATTTCACAGCGACGGAATTTCCGTGTGAATTCGTCAATGTTTGGGAGTGAGGGATGCAGTAAAGAAGGATTAGTGGATCGGAAATGAGATTGTCGTATCCCAAAAGAAAATCCTGTCGTTTCCATAGAAACGTTCCTCGATTTAGAAGGAAATGTCTTAGATCACATAGTACTCGTATTTCATAGCGACGGAATTTCCGTGTGAATTCGTCAATGTTTGGGAGTGAGGGATGCAGTAAAGAGGGATTAGTGGATCGGAAATGAGATTGTCGTATCCCAAAAGAAATTCCTGTCGTTTCCATAGAAACGTTACTCGATTTAGAAGGAAATGTCTTAGAACACATAGTACTCATATTTCATAGCGACGGAATTTCCAAGTGAATTCGTCAATGTTTGGGAGTGAGGGATGCAGTAAAGAACGATTAGTGGATCGGAAATGAGATTGTCGTATCCCAAAAGAAAATCCTGTCGTTTCCATAGAAACGTTACTCGATTTAGAAGGAAATGTCTTAGAACACATAGTACTCGTATTTCATAGCGACGGAATTTCCGTGTGAATTCGTCAATGTTTGGGAGTGAGGGATGCAGTAAAGAACGATTAGTGGATCGGAAATGAAATTGTCGTATCCCGAAAGAAATTCCTGTCGTTTGCATAGAACGTTACTCGATTTAGAAGGAAATGTCTTAGATCACATAGTTCTCGTATTTCATAGCGACGGAATTTCCGTGTGAATTCGTCAATGTTTGGGAGTGAGGGATGCAGTAAAGAAGGATTAGTGGATCGGAAATGAGATTGTCGTATCCCAAAAGAAAATCCTGTCTTTTCCTTAGAAACGTTACTCGATTTAGAAGGAAATGTCTTAGAACACATAGTACTCGTAGTTCACAGCGACGGAATTTCCGTGTGAATTCGTCAATGTTTGGGAGTGAGGGAAGCAGTAAAGAAGGATTAGTGGATCGGAAATGAGATTGTCGTATCCCAAAAGAAAATCCTGTCGTTTCCATAGAAACGTTACTCGATTTAGAAGGATATGTCTTAGATCACATAGTACTCGTATTTCATACCGACGGAATTTCCGTGTGCATTCGTCAATGTTTGGGAGTGAGGGATGCAGTAAAGAAGGATTAGTGGATCGGAAATGAGACTGTCGTATCCCAAAAGAAAATCCTGTCGTTTCCATAGAAACGTTACTCGATTCAGAAGGAAATGTCTTAGAACACATAGTACTCGTATTTCATAGCGACGGAATTTCCGTGTGAATTCGTCAATGTTTGGGAGTGAGGGATGCAGTAAAGAACGATTAGTGTATCGGAAATGAGATTGTCGTATCCCAAAAGAAAATCCTGTCGTTTCCATAGAAACGTTACTCAATTTAGAAGGAAATGTCTTAGAACACATAGTACTCGTATTTCATAGCGGCGGAATTTCCGTGTGAATTCGTCAATGTTTGGGAGTGAGGGATGCAGTAAAGAACGATTAGTGGATCGGAAATGAGATTGTCGTATCCCAAAAGAAAATCCTGTCGTTTCCATAGAAACGTTACTCGATTTAGAAGGAAATGTCTTAGATCACATAGTACTCGTATTTCATAGCGACGGAATTTCCGTGTGAATTCGTCAATGTTTGGGAGTGAGGGATGCAGTAAAGAAGGATTAGTGGATCGGAAATGAGATTGTCGTATCCCAAAAGAAAATCCTGTCGTTTCCATAGAAACGTTACTCGATTTAGAAGGAAATGTCTTAGAACACATAGTACTCGTATTTCACAGCGACGGAATTTCCGTGTGAATTCGTCAATGTTTGGGTGTGAGGGATACAGTAAAGAAGGATTAGTGGATCGGAAATGAGATTGTCGTATCCCAAAAGAAAATCCTGTCGTTTCCATAGAAACGTTACTCGATTTAGAAGGAAATGTCTTAGAACACATAGTACTCGTATTTCACAGCGACGCAATTTCCGTGTGAATTCTTCAATATTTGGTAGTGAGGGATGCAGTAAAGAAGGATTAGTGGATCGGAAATGTGATAGTCGTATCCCAAAAGAAAATCCTGTCGTTTCCATAGAAACGTTACTCGAATTAGAAGGAAATGTCTTAGATCAAATAGTACTCGTATTTCGTAGCGACGGAATTTCCGTGTGAATTCGTCAATGTTTGGGAGTGAGGGATGCAGTAAAGAAGGATTAGTGGATAGGAAATGAGATTGTCGTATCCCAAAAGAAAATCCTGTCGTTTCCTTAGAAACGTTACTCGATTTAGAAGGAAATGTCTTAGAACACATGGTACTCGTATTTCACAGCGACGGAATTTCCGTGTGAATTCGTCAATGTTTGGGAGTGAGGGATGCAGAAAAGAAGGATTAGTGGATCGGAAATGAGATTGTCGTATCCCAAAAGAAAATCCTGTCGTTTCCATAGAAACGTTCCTCGATTTAGAAGGAAATGTCTTAGATCACATAGTACTCGTATTTCATAGCGACGGAATTTCCGTGTGAATTCGTCAATGTTTGGGAGTGAGGGATGCAGTAAAGAGGGATTAGTGGATCGGAAATGAGATTGTCGTATCCCAAAAGAAATTCCTGTCGTTTCCATAGAAACGTTACTCGATTTAGAAGGATATGTCTTAGAACACATAGTACTCATATTTCATAGCGACGGAATTTCCAAGTGAATTCGTCAATGTTTGGGAGTGAGGGATGCAGTAAAGAACGATTAGTGGATCGGAAATGAGATTGTCGTATCCCAAAAGAAAATCCTGTCGTTTCCATAGAAACGTTACTCGATTTAGAAGGAAATGTCTTAGAACACATAGTACTCGTATTTCATAGCGACGGAATTTCCGTGTGAATTCGTCAATGTTTGGGAGTGAGGGATGCAGTAAAGAACGATTAGTGGATCGGAAATGAAATTGTCGTATCCCGAAAGAAATTCCTGTCGTTTGCATAGAACGTTACTCGATTTAGAAGGAAATGTCTTAGATCACATAGTTCTCGTATTTCATAGCGACGGAATTTCCGTGTGAATTCGTCAATGTTTGGGAGTGAGGGATGCAGTAAAGAAGGATTAGTGGATCGGAAATGAGATTGTCGTATCCCAAAAGAAAATCCTGTCGTTTCCATAGAAACGTTACTCGATTTAGAAGGAAATGTCTTATAACACATAGTACTCGTATTTCACAGCGACGGAATTTCCGTGTGAATTCGTCAATGTTTGGGAGTGAGGGATGCAGTAAAGAAGGATTAGTGGATCGGAAATGAGATTGTCGTATCCCAAAAGAAAATCCTGTCGTTTCCATAGAAACGTTACTCGATTTAGAAGGAAATGTCTTAGATCACATAGTACTCGTATTTCATAGCGACGGAATTTCCGTGTGAATTCGTCAATGTTTGGGAGTGAGGGATGCAGTAAAGAAGGATTAGTGGATCGGAAATGAGACTGTCGTATCCCAAAAGAAAATCCTGTCGTTTCCATAGAAACGTTACTCGATTCAGCAGGAAATGTCTTAGAACACATAGTACTCGTATTTCACAGCGACGGAATTTCCGTGTGAATTCGTCAATGTTTGGGAGTGAGGGATGCACTAAAGAAGGATTAGTGGATCGGAAATGAGATTGTCGTATCCCAAAAGAAAATCCTGTCGTTTCCATAGAAACGTTACTCGATTTAGAAGGAAATGTCTTAGAACACATAGCACTCATATTTCACAGCGACGGTATTTCCGTGTAAATTCGTCAATGTTTGGGAGTGAGGGATGCAGTAAAGAAGGATTAGTGGATCGGAAATAAGATTGTCGTATCCCAAAAGAAAATCCTGTCGTTTCCATAGAAACGTTACTCGATCTAGAAGGAAATGTCTTAGAACACATAGTACTCGTATTTCATAGCGACGGAATTTCCGTGTGAATTCGTCAATGTTTGGGAGTGAGGGATGCAGTAAAGAACGATTAGTGGATCGGAAATGAGATTGTCGTATCCCAAAAGAAAATCCTGTCGTTTGCATAGAAACGTTACTCGATTTAGAAGGAAATGTCTTAGATCACATAGTTCTCGTATTTCATAGCGACGGAATTTCCGTGTGAATTCGTCAATGTTTGGGAGTGAGGGATGCAGTAAAGAAGGATTAGTGGATCGGAAATGAGATTGTCGTATCCCAAAAGAAAATCCTGTCGTTTCCATAGAAACGTTACTCGATTTAGAAGGAAATGTCTTATAACACATAGTACTCGTATTTCACAGCGACGGAATTTCCGTGTGAATTCGTCAATGTTTGGGAGTGAGGGATGCAGTAAAGAAGGATTAGTGGATCGGAAATGAGATTGTCGTATCCCAAAAGAAAATCCTGTCGTTTCCATAGAAACGTTACTCGATTTAGAAGGAAATGTCTTAGATCACATAGTACTCGTATTTCATCGCGACGGAATTTCCGTGTGAATTCGTCAATGTTTGGGAGTGAGGGATGCAGTAAAGAAGGATTAGTGGATCGGAAATGAGACTGTCGTATCCCAAAAGAAAATCCTGTCGTTTCCATAGAAACGTTACTCGATTCAGAAGGAAATGTCTTAGAACACATAGTACTCGTATTTCATAGCGACGGAATTTCCGTGTGAATTCGTCAATGTTTGGGAGTGAGGGATGCAGTAAAGAACGATTAGTGGATCGGAAATGAGATTGTCGTATCCCAAAAGAAAATCCTGTCGTTTCCATAGAAACGTTACTCGATTTAGAAGGAAATGTCTTAGATCACATAGTACTCGTATTGCATAGCGACGGAATTTCCGTGTGAATTCTTCAATGTTTGGGTGTGAGGGATGCAGTAAAGAAGGATTAGTGGATCGGAAATGAGATTGTCGTATCCCAAAGGAAAATCTTGTCATTTCCATAGAAACGTCACTCGATTTAGAAGGAAATGTCTTAGAACACATAGTACTCGTATTTCACAGCGATGGAATTTCCGTGTGAATTCGTCAATGTTTGGGAGTGAGGCATGCAGTAAAGAAGGATTAGTGGATCGGAAATGAGATTGTCGTATCCCAAAAGAAAATCCTGTCGTTTCCATAGAAACGTTACTCGATTTAGAAGGAAATGTCTTAGAACACACAGTATTCGTATTTCACAGCGACGGAATTTCCGTGTGAATTCGTCAACGTTTGGGAGTGAGGGATGCAGTAAAGAAGGATTAGTGGATCGGAAATGAGATTGTCGTATCCCAAACGAAAATCCTGTCGTTTCCATAGAAACGTTACTCGATTTAGAAGGAAATGTCTTAGAACACATAGTACTCGTATTTCACAGCGACGGAATTTCCGTGTGAATTCGTCAATGTTTGGGAGTGAGGGATGCAGTAAAGAACGATTAGTGGATCGGAAATGAGATTGTCGTATGCCAAAAGAAAATCCTGTCGTTTCCATAGAAACGTTACTCGATTTAGAAGGATATGTCTTAGATCACATAGTACTCGTATTTCATAGCGACGGAATTTCCGTGTGAATTCGTCAATGTTTGGGAGTGAGGGATGCAGTGAAGAAGGATTAGTGGATCGGAAATGAGATTGTCGTATCCCAAATGAAAATCCTGTCGTTTCCATAGAAACGTTACTCGATTTAGAAGGAAATGTCTTAAAACACATAGTACTCGTATTTCAGAGCGACGGAATTTCCGTGTGAATTCGTCAATGTTTGGGAGTGAGGGATGCAGTAAAGAAGGATTACTGGATCGGAAATGAGATTGTCGTATCCCAAAAGAAAATCCTGTCGTTTCCATAGAAACGTTACTCGATTTAGAAGGAAATGTCTTAGAACACATAGTACTCGTATTTCACAGCGACGGAATTTCCGTGTGAATTCGTCAATGTTTGGGAGTGAGGGATGTAGTAAAGAAGGATTAGTGGATCGGAAATGAGATTGTCGTATCCCAAAAGAAAATCCTGTCGTTTCCATAGAAACGTTACTCGATTTAGAAGGAAATGTCTTAGAACACATAGTACTCTTATTTCATAGCGACGGAATTTCCGTGTGAATTCTTCAATGATTGGGAGTGAGGGATGCAGTAAAGAAGGATTAGTGGATCGGAAATGTGATTGTCGTATCCCAAAAGAAAATCCTGTCGTTTCCATAGAAACGTTACTCGATTTAGAAGGAAATGTCTTAGATCACATAGTACTCGTAATTCATAGCGACGGAATTTCCGTGTGAATTCGTCAATGTTTGGGAGTGAGGGATGCAGTAAAGAAGGATTAGTGGATCGGAAATGAGATTGTCGTATCCCAAAAGAAAATCCTGTCGTTTCCTTAGAAACGTTACTCGATTTAGAAGGAAATGTCTTAGAACACATAGTACTCGTAGTTCACAGCGACGGAATTTCCGTGTGAATTCGTCAATGTTTGGGAGTGAGGGAAGCAGTAAAGAAGGATTAGTGGATCGGAAATGAGATTGTCGTATCCCAAAAGAAAATCCTGTCGTTTCCATAGAAACGTTACTCGATTTAGAAGGATATGTCTTAGATCACATAGTACTCGTATTTCATAGCGACGGAATTTCCGTGTGCATTCGTCAATGTTTGGGAGTGAGGGATGCAGTAAAGAAGGATTAGTGGATCGGAAATGAGACTGTCGTATCCCAAAAGAAAATCCTGTCGTTTCCATAGAAACGTTACTCGATTCAGAAGGAAATGTCTTAGAACACATAGTACTCGTATTTCATAGCGACGGAATTTCCGTGTGAATTCGTCAATGTTTGGGAGTGAGGGATGCAGTAAAGAACGATTAGTGTATCGGAAATGAGATTGTCGTATCCCAAAAGAAAATCCTGTCGTTTCCATAGAAACGTTACTCAATTTAGAAGGAAATGTCTTAGAACACATAGTACTCGTATTTCATAGCGGCGGAATTTCCGTGTGAATTCGTCAATGTTTGGGAGTGAGGGATGCAGTAAAGAACGATTAGTGGATCGGAAATGAGATTGTCGTATCCCAAAAGAAAATCCTGTCGTTTCCATAGAAACGTTACTCGATTTAGAAGGAAATGTCTTAGATCACATAGTACTCGTATTTCATAGCGACGGAATTTCCGTGTGAATTCGTCAATGTTTGGGAGTGAGGGATGCAGTAAAGAAGGATTAGTGGATCGGAAATGAGATTGTCGTATCCCAAAAGAAAATCCTGTCGTTTCCATAGAAACGTTACTCGATTTAGAAGGAAATGTCTTAGAACACATAGTACTCGTATTTCACAGCGACGGAATTTCCGTGTGAATTCGTCAATGTTTGGGTGTGAGGGATACAGTAAAGAAGGATTAGTGGATCGGAAATGAGATTGTCGTATCCCAAAAGAAAATCCTGTCGTTTCCATAGAAACGTTACTCGATTTAGAAGGAAATGTCTTAGAACACATAGTACTCGTATTTCACAGCGACGCAATTTCCGTGTGAATTCTTCAATATTTGGTAGTGAGGGATGCAGTAAAGAAGGATTAGTGGATCGGAAATGTGATAGTCGTATCCCAAAAGAAAATCCTGTCGTTTCCATAGAAACGTTACTCGAATTAGAAGGAAATGTCTTAGATCAAATAGTACTCGTATTTCGTAGCGACGGAATTTCCGTGTGAATTCGTCAATGTTTGGGAGTGAGGGATGCAGTAAAGAAGGATTAGTGGATAGGAAATGAGATTGTCGTATCCCAAAAGAAAATCCTGTCGTTTCCTTAGAAACGTTACTCGATTTAGAAGGAAATGTCTTAGAACACATGGTACTCGTATTTCACAGCGACGGAATTTCCGTGTGAATTCGTCAATGTTTGGGAGTGAGGGATGCAGTAAAGAAGGATTAGTGGATCGGAAATGAGATTGTCGTATCCCAAAAGAAAATCCTGTCGTTTCCATAGAAACGTTCCTCGATTTAGAAGGAAATGTCTTAGATCACATAGTACTCGTATTTCATAGCGACGGAATTTCCGTGTGAATTCGTCAATGTTTGGGAGTGAGGGATGCAGTAAAGAGGGATTAGTGGATCGGAAATGAGATTGTCGTATCGCAAAAGAAATTCCTGTCGTTTCCATAGAAACGTTACTCGATTTAGAAGGAAATGTCTTAGAACACATAGTACTCATATTTCATAGCGACGGAATTTCCAAGTGAATTCGTCAATGTTTGGGAGTGAGGGATGCAGTAAAGAACGATTAGTGGATCGGAAATGAGATTGTCGTATCCCGAAAGAAAATCCTGTCGTTTCCATAGAAACGTTACTCGATTTAGAAGGAAATGTCTTAGATCACATAGTACTCTTATTTCATAGCGACGGAATTTCCGTGTGAATTCTTCAATGTTTGGGAGTGAGGGATGCAGTAAAGAAGGATTAGTGGATCGGATATGAGATTGTCGTATCCCAAAAGAAACTCCTGTCGTTTCCATAGAAACGTTACTCGATTTAGAAGGAAATGTCTTAGATCACATAGTACTCGTATTTCATAGCGACGGAATTACCGTGTGAATTCGTCAATGTTTGGGAGTGAGGGATGCAGTAAAGAAGGATTAGTGGATCGGAAATGACATTGTCGTATCCCAAAAGAAAATCCTGTCGTTTCCATAGAAACGTTACCCGATTTAGACGGAAATGTCTTAGAACACATAGTACTCGTATTTCATGGCGACGGAATTTCCGGGTGAATTCGTCAATGTTTGGGAGTGAGGGATGCAGTAAAGAAGGATTAGTGGATCGGAAATGAGATTGTCGTATCCCAAAAGAAACTCCTGTCGTTTCCATAGAAACGTTACTCGATTTAGAAGGAAATGTCTTAGATCACATAGTACTCGTATTTCATAGCGACGGAATTACCGTGTGAATTCGTCAATGTTTGGGAGTGAGGGATGCAGTAAAGAAGGATTAGTGGATCGGAAATGAGATTGTCGTATCCCAAAAGAAAATCCTGTCGTTTCCATAGAAACGTTACTCGATTTAGAAGGAAATGTCTTAGAACACATAGTACTCGTATTTCACAGCGACGGAATTTCCGTGTGAATTCGTCAATGTTTGGGAGTGAGGGATGCAGTAAAGAAGGATTAGTGGATCGGAAATGTGATTGTCGTATCCCAAAAGAAAATCCTGTCGTTTCCATAGAAACGTTACTCGATTTAGAAGGAAATGTCTTAGAACACATAGTACTCGTATTTCATAGCGACGGAATTTCCGTGTGAATTCGTGAATGTTTGGGAGTGAGGGATGCAGTAAAGAAGGATTAGTGGATCGGAAATGTGATTCTCGTATCCCAAAAGAAAATCCTGTCGTTTCCATAGAAATGTTACTCGATTTAGAAGGAAATGTCTTAGAACACATAGTACTCGTATTTCACAGCGACGGAATTTCCGTGTGAATTCTTCAATGTGTGGGAGTGAGGGATGCAGTAAAGAAGGATTAGTGGATCGGAAAAGTGATTGTCGTATCCCAAAAGAAAATCCTGTTGTTTCCATAGATACGTTACTCGATTTAGAAGGAAATGTCTTAGAACACATAATACTCGTATTTCACAGCGACGGAATTTGCGTGTGAATTCGTCAATGTGTGGGAGTGAGGGATGCAGTAAAGAAGGATTAGTGGATCGGAAATGTGATTGTCGTATCCCAAAAGAAAATCCTATCGTTTCCATAGAAACGTTACTCGATTTAGAAGGAAATGTCTTAGAACACATAGTACTCGTATTTCACAGCGACGCAATTTCCGTGTGATTTCTTCAATGTTTGGGAGTGAGGGATGCAGTAAAGAAGGATTAGTGTATCGGAAATGTAATTGTCGTATCCCAAAAGAAAATCCTGTCGTTTCCATAGAAACGTTACTCGATTTAGAAGGAAATGTCTTAGAACACATAGTACTCGTATTTCACAGCAACGGAATTTCCGTGTGAATTCGTCAATGTTTGGGAGTGAGGGATGCAGTAAAGAAGGATTAGTGGATCGGAAATGAGATTGTCGTATCCCAAAAGGAAATCCTGTCGTTTCCATAGAAACGTTACTCGATTTAGAAGGAAATGTCTTAGAACACATAGTACTCGTATTTCACAGCGACGCAATTTCCGTGTGAATTCTTCAATGTGTGGGAGTGAGGGATGCAGTAAAGAAGGATTAGTGGATCGGAAATGTGATTGTCTTATCCCAAAAGAAAATCCTGTCGTTTCCATAGAAACGTTACTCGATTTAGAAGGAAATGTCTTAGAACACATAGTACTCGTATTTCACAGCGACGTAATTTTCTGGTGAATTCGTCAATGTTTGGGAGTGAGGGATGCTGTAAAGAAGGATTAGTGGATCGGAAATGTGATTGTCGTATCCCAAAAGAAAATCCTGTCGTTTCCATAGAAACGTTACTCGATTTAGAAGGAAATATCTTAGAACACATAGTACTCGTATTTCACAGCGACGCAATTTCCGTGTGAATTCTTCAATGTGTGGGAGTTAGGGATGCAGTAAAGAAGGATTAGTGGATCGGAAATGTGATTGTCGTATCCCAAAAGAAAATCCTGTCGTTTCCATTGAAACGTTACTCGATTTAGAAGGAAATGTCTTAGAACACATAGTACTCGTATTTCACAGCGACGGAATTTCCGTGTGAATTCGTCAATGTTTGGGAGTGAGGGATGCAGTAAAGAAGGATTAGTGGATCGGAAATGTGATTGTCGTATCCCAAAAGAAAATCCTGTCGTTTCCATAGAAACGATACTCGATTTAGAAGGAAATGTCTTAGAACACATAGTACTCGTATCTCATAGCTTCGGAATTTCCGTGTGAATTCGTCAATGTTTGGGAGTGAGGGATGCAGTAAAGAAGGATTAGTGGATCGGAAATGTGATTGTCGTATCCTAAAAGAAAATCCTGTCGTTTCCATAGAAACGTTACTCGATTTAGAAGGAAATGTCTTGGAACCCATAGTACTCGTATTTCATAGCGACGGAATTTCCGTCTCAATTCGTCAATGTTTGGAAGTGAGGGATGCAGTAAAGAAGGATTAGTGGATCGGAAATGTGATAGTCGTATCCCAAAAGAAAATCCTGTCGTTTCCATATAAACGTTACTCGATTTAGAAGGAAATGTCTTAGAACACATAGTACTCGTATTTCACAGCGACGCAATTTCCGTGTGAATTCTTCAATGTGTGGGAGTGAGGGATGCAGTAAAGAAGGATTAGTGGATCGGAAATGTGATTGTCGTATCCCAAAAGAAAATTCTGTCGTTTCCATAGAAACGATACTCGATTTAGAAGGAAATGTCTTAGAACACATAGTACTCGTATTTCACAGCGACGGAATTTCCGTGTGAATTCGTCAATGTTTGGGAGTGAGGGATGCAGTAAAGAAGGATTAGTGGATCGGAAATGACATTGTCGTATCCCAAAAGAATATCCTGTCGTTTCCATAGAAACGTTACTCGATTTAGACGGAAATGTCTTAGAACACATAGTACTCGTATTTCATAACGACGGAATTTCCGGGTGAATTCTTCAATGTTTGGGAGTGAGGGATGCAGTAAAGAACGATTAGTGGATCGGAAATGAGATTGTCGTATCCCAAAAGAAAATCCTGTCGTTTCCATAGAAACGTTACTCGATTTAGAAGGAAATGTCTTAGAACACATAGTACTCGTATTTCATAACGACGGAATTTCCGGGTGAATTCTTCAATGTTTGGGAGTGAGGGATGCAGTAAAGAACGATTAGTGGATCGGAAATGAGATTGTCGTATCCCAAAAGAAAATCCTGTCGTTTCCATAGAAACGTTACTCGATTTAGAAGGAAATGTCTTAGATCACACAGCACTCGTATTTCATTGCGACAGAATTTCCGTGTGAATTCGTCAATGTTTGGGAGTGAGGGATGCAGTAAAGGAGGATTAGTGGATCGGAAATGAGATTGTCGTATCCCAAAAGAAAATCCTGTCGTTTCCATAGAAACGATACTCGATTTACAAGGAAATGTCTTAGAACACATAGTACTCGTATTTCACCGCGACGGAATTTCCGTTTGAATTCGTCAATGTTTGGGAGTGAGGGATGCAGTAAAGAAGGATTAGTGGATCGGAAATGGGATTGTCGTATCCCAAAAGAAAATCCTGTCGTTTCCATAGAAACGTTACTCAATTTAGAAGGAAATGTCTTAGAACACATAGTACTCGTATTTCATAGCGACGGAATTTCCGTGTGAATTCGTCAATGTTTTGGAGTGAGGGATGCAGTAAAGAAGGATTAGTGGATCGGAAATGTGATTGTCGTATCCCAAAAGAAAAACCTGTCGTTTCCATAGAAACGTTACTCAATTTAGAAGGAAATGTCTTAGAACACATAGTACTCGTATTTCACAGCGACGGAATTTCCGTGTATTCTTCAATGTGTGGGAGTGAGGGATGCAGTAAAGAACGATTAGTGGATCGGAAATGTGATTGTCGTATCCCAAAAGAAAATCCTGTCGTTTCCTTAGAAACGTTACTCGATTTAGAAGGAAATGTCTTAGAACACATGGTACTCGTATTTCACAGCGACGGAATTTCCGTGTGAATTCGTCAATGTTTGGGAGTGAGGGATGCAGTAAAGAAGGATTAGTGGATCGGAAATGAGATTGTCGTATCCCAAAAGAAAATCCTGTCGTTTCCATAGAAACGTTCCTCGATTTAGAAGGAAATGTCTTAGATCACATAGTACTCGTATTTCATAGCGACGGAATTTCCGTGTGAATTCGTCAATGTTTGGGAGTGAGGGATGCATTAAAGAGGGATTAGTGGATCGGAAATGAGATTGTCGTATCCCAAAAGAAATTCCTGTCGTTTCCATAGAAACGTTACTCGATTTAGAAGGAAATGTCTTAGAACACATAGTACTCATATTTCATAGCGACGGAATTTCCAAGTGAATTCGTCAATGTTTGGGAGTGAGGGATGCAGTAAAGAACGATTAGTGGATCGGAAATGAGATTGTCGTATCCCAAAAGAAAATCCTGTCGTTTCCATAGAAACGTTACTCGATTTAGAAGGAAATGTCTTAGATCACATAGTACTCTTATTTCATAGCGACGGAATTTCCGTGTGAATTCTTCAATGTTTGGGAGTGAGGGATGCAGTAAAGAAGGATTAGTGGATCGGATATGAGATTGTCGTATCCCAAAAGAAAATCCTGTCGTTTCCATAGAAACGTTACTCGATTTAGAAGGAAATGTCATAGAACACATAGTACTCGTATTTCACAGCGATGGAATTTCCGTGTGAATTCGTCAATGTTTGGGAGTGAGGGATGCAGTAAAGAAGGACTAGTGGATCGGAAATGAGATTGCCGTATCCCAAAAGAAAATCCTGTCGTTTCCATAGAAACGTTACTCGATTTAGAAGGAAATGTCTTAGAACATATATTACTCGTATTTCACAGCGACGGAATTTCCGTGTGAATTCGTCAATGTTTGGGAGTGAGGGATGCAGTAAAGAAGGATTAGTGGATCGGAAATGAGATTGTCGTATCCCAAAAGAAAATCCTGTCGTTTCCATAGAAACGTTACTCGATTTAGAAGGAAATGTCTTAGAACACTTAGTACTCGTATTTCACAGCGACGGAATTTCCGTGTGAATTCGTCAATGTTAGGGAGTGAGAGATGCAGTAAAGAAGGATTAGTGGATCGGAAATGACATTGTCGTATCCCAAAAGAAAATCCTGTCGTTTCCATAGAAACGTTACCCGATTTAGACGGAAATGTCTTAGAACACATAGTACTCGTATTTCATGGCGACGGAATTTCCGGGTGAATTCGTCAATGTTTGGGAGTGAGGGATGCAGTAAAGAAGGATTAGTGGATCGGAAATGAGATTGTCGTATCCCAAAAGAAACTCCTGTCGTTTCCATAGAAACGTTACTCGATTTAGAAGGAAATGTCTTAGATCACATAGTACTCGTATTTCATAGCGACGGAATTTCCGTGTGAATTCGTCAATGTTTGGGAGTGAGGGATGCAGTAAAGAAGGATTAGTGGATCGGAAATGAGATTGTCGTATCCCAAAAGAAAGTCCTGTCGTTTCCATAGAAACGTTACTCGATTTAGAAGGAAATGTCTTAGAACACATAGTACTCGTATTTCACAGCGACGGAATTTCCGTGTGAATTCGTCAATGTTTGGGAGTGAGGGATGCAGTAAAGAAGGATTAGTGGATCGGAAATGTGATTGTCGTATCCCAAAAGAAAATCCTGTCGTTTCCATAGAAACGTTACTCGATTTAGAAGGAAATGTCTTAGAACACATAGTACTCGTATTTCATAGCGACGGAATTTCCGTGTGAATTCGTGAATGTTTGGGAGTGAGGGATGCAGTAAAGAAGGATTAGTGGATCGGAAATGTGATTCTCGTATCCCAAAAGAAAATCCTGTCGTTTCCATAGAAATGTTACTCGATTTAGAAGGAAATGTCTTAGAACACATAGTACTCGTATTTCACAGCGACGGAATTTCCGTGTGAATTCTTCAATGTGTGGGAGTGAGGGATGCAGTAAAGAAGGATTAGTGGATCGGAAAAGTGATTGTCGTATCCCAAAAGAAAATCCTGTTGTTTCCATAGATACGTTACTCGATTTAGAAGGAAATGTCTTAGAACACATAATACTCGTATTTCACAGCGACGGAATTTGCGTGTGAATTCGTCAATGTGTGGGAGTGAGGGATGCAGTAAAGAAGGATTAGTGGATCGGAAATGTGATTGTCGTATCCCAAAAGAAAATCCTATCGTTTCCATAGAAACGTTACTCGATTTAGAAGGAAATGTCTTAGAACACATAGTACTCGTATTTCACAGCGACGCAATTTCCGTGTGAATTCCTCAATGTTTGGGAGTGAGGGATGCAGTAAAGAAGGATTAGTGTATCGGAAATGTAATTGTCGTATCCCAAAAGAAAATCCTGTCGTTTCCATAGAAACGTTACTCGATTTAGAAGGAAATGTCTTAGAACACATAGTACTCGTATTTCACAGCAACGGAATTTCCGTGTGAATTCGTCAATGTTTGGGAGTGAGGGATGCAGTAAAGAAGGATTAGTGGATCGGAAATGAGATTGTCGTATCCCAAAAGGAAATCCTGTCGTTTCCATAGAAACGTTACTCGATTTAGAAGGAAATGTCTTAGAACACATAGTACTCGTATTTCACAGCGACGCAATTTCCGTGTGAATTCTTCAATGTGTGGGAGTGAGGGATGCAGTAAAGAAGGATTAGTGGATCGGAAATGTGATTGTCTTATCCCAAAAGAAAATCCTGTCGTTTCCATAGAAACGTTACTCGATTTAGAAGGAAATGTCTTAGAACACATAGTACTCGTATTTCACAGCGACGTAATTTTCTGGTGAATTCGTCAATGTTTGGGAGTGAGGGATGCTGTAAAGAAGGATTAGTGGATCGGAAATGTGATTGTCGTATCCCAAAAGAAAATCCTGTCGTTTCCATAGAAACGTTACTCGATTTAGAAGGAAATATCTTAGAACACATAGTACTCGTATTTCACAGCGACGCAATTTCCGTGTGAATTCTTCAATGTGTGGGAGTTAGGGATGCAGTAAAGAAGGATTAGTGGATCGGAAATGTGATTGTCGTATCCCAAAAGAAAATCCTGTCGTTTCCATTGAAACGTTACTCGATTTAGAAGGAAATGTCTTAGAACACATAGTACTCGTATTTCACAGCGACGGAATTTCCGTGTGAATTCGTCAATGTTTGGGAGTGAGGGATGCAGTAAAGAAGGATTAGTGGATCGGAAATGTGATTGTCGTATCCCAAAAGAAAATCCTGTCGTTTCCATAGAAACGATACTCGATTTAGAAGGAAATGTCTTAGAACACATAGTACTCGTATCTCATAGCTTCGGAATTTCCGTGTGAATTCGTCAATGTTTGGGAGTGAGGGATGCAGTAAAGAAGGATTAGTGGATCGGAAATGTGATTGTCGTATCCCAAAAGAAAATCCTGTCGTTTCCATAGAAACGTTACTCGATTTAGAAGGAAATGTCTTGGAACCCATAGTACTCGTATTTCATAGCGACGGAATTTCCGTCTCAATTCGTCAATGTTTGGAAGTGAGGGATGCAGTAAAGAAGGATTAGTGGATCGGAAATGTGATAGTCGTATCCCAAAAGAAAATCCTGTCGTTTCCATATAAACGTTACTCGATTTAGAAGGAAATGTCTTAGAACACATAGTACTCGTATTTCACAGCGACGCAATTTCCGTGTGAATTCTTCAATGTGTGGGAGTGAGGGATGCAGTAAAGAAGGATTAGTGGATCGGAAATGTGATTGTCGTATCCCAAAAGAAAATTCTGTCGTTTCCATAGAAACGATACTCGATTTAGAAGGAAATGTCTTAGAACACATAGTACTCGTATTTCACAGCGACGGAATTTCCGTGTGAATTCGTCAATGTTTGGGAGTGAGGGATGCAGTAAAGAAGGATTAGTGGATCGGAAATGACATTGTCGTATCCCAAAAGAATATCCTGTCGTTTCCATAGAAACGTTACTCGATTTAGAAGGAAATGTCTTAGAACACATAGTACTCGTATTTCATAACGACGGAATTTCCGGGTGAATTCTTCAATGTTTGGGAGTGAGGGATGCAGTAAAGAACGATTAGTGGATCGGAAATGAGATTGTCGTATCCCAAAAGAAAATCCTGTCGTTTCCATAGAAACGTTACTCGATTTAGAAGGAAATGTCTTAGAACACATAGTACTCGTATTTCATAACGACGGAATTTCCGGGTGAATTCTTCAATGTTTGGGAGTGAGGGATGCAGTAAAGAACGATTAGTGGATCGGAAATGAGATTGTCGTATCCCAAAAGAAAATCCTGTCGTTTCCATAGAAACGTTACTCGATTTAGAAGGAAATGTCTTAGATCACACAGTACTCGTATTTCATTGCGACAGAATTTCCGTGTGAATTCGTCAATGTTTGGGAGTGAGGGATGCAGTAAAGGAGGATTAGTGGATCGGAAATGAGATTGTCGTATCCCAAAAGAAAATCCTGTCGTTTCCATAGAAACGATACTCGATTTACAAGGAAATGTCTTAGAACACATAGTACTCGTATTTCACCGCGACGGAATTTCCGTTTGAATTCGTCAATGTTTGGGAGTGAGGGATGCAGTAAAGAAGGATTAGTGGATCGGAAATGGGATTGTCGTATCCCAAAAGAAAATCCTGTCGTTTCCATAGAAACGTTACTCAATTTAGAAGGAAATGTCTTAGAACACATAGTACTCGTATTTCATAGCGACGGAATTTCCGTGTGAATTCGTCAATGTTTTGGAGTGAGGGATGCAGTAAAGAAGGATTAGTGGATCGGAAATGTGATTGTCGTATCCCAAAAGAAAAACCTGTCGTTTCCATAGAAACGTTACTCAATTTAGAAGGAAATGTCTTAGAACACATAGTACTCGTATTTCACAGCGACGGAATTTCCGTGTGAATTCTTCAATGTGTGGGAGTGAGGGATGCAGTAAAGAAGGATTAGTGGATCGTAAATGTGATTGTCGTATCCCAAAAGAAAATCCTGTCGGTTCCATAGAAACGTTACTCAATTTAGAAGGAAATGTCTTAGAACACATAGTACTCGTATTTCATAGCGACGGAATTTCGGTGTGAATTCGTCAATGTTTGGGAGTGAGGGATGCAGTAAAGAAGGATTAGTGGATCGGAAATGTGATTGTCGTATCCCAAAAGAAAAACCTGTCGTTTCCATAGAAACGTTACTCAATTCAGAAGGAAATGTCTTAGAACACATAGTACTCGTATTTCACAGCGACGGAATTTCCGTGTGAATTCTTCAATGTGTGGGAGTGAGGGATGCAGTAAAGAAGGATTAGTGGATCGGAAATGTGATTGTCGTATCCCAAAAGAAAATCCCGTCGTTTCCATAGAAACGTTACTCAATTTAGAAGGAAATGTCTTAGAACACTAAGTACTCGTATTTCATAGCGACGGAATTTCCGTGTGAATTCGTCAATGTTTGGGAGTGAGGGATGCAGTAAAGAAGGATTAGTGGATCGGAAATGTGATTGTCGTATCCCAAAAGAAAATCCTGTCGTTTCCATAGAAACGTTACTCAATTTAGAAGGAAATGTCTTAGAACACATAGTACTCGTATTTCACAGCGACGGAATTTCCGTGTATTCTTCAATGTGTGGGAGTGAGGGATGCAGTAAAGAACGATTAGTGGATCGGAAATGTGATTGTCGTATCCCAAAAGAAAATCCTGTCGTTTCCATAGAAACGTTACTCGATTTAGAAGGAAATGTCTTAGAACACATAGTACTCGTATTTCACAGCGACGCATTTTCCGTGTGAATTCTTCAATGTGTGGGAGTGAGGCATGCAGTAAAGAAGGATTAGTGGATCGGAAATGAGATTGTCGCATCCCAAAAGAAAATCCTGTCGTTTCCATAGAAACGTTACTCGATTTAGAAGGAAATGTCTTAGAACACATAGTACTCGTATTTCACAGCGACGCAATTTCCGTGTGAATTCTTCAATGTGTGGGAGTTAGGGTTGCAGTAAAGAAGGATTAGTGGATCGGAAATGTGATTGTCGTATCCCAAAAGAAAATCCTGTCGTTTACATAGAAACGTTACTCCATTTAGAAGGAAATGTCTTAGGGCACATAGTACTCGTATTTCACAGCGACGCAATTTCCGTGTGAATTCTTCAATGTGTGGGAGTGAGGGATGCAGTAAAGAAGGATTAGTGGATCGTAAATGTGATTGTCGTATCCCAAAAGAAAATCCTGTCGTTTCCATAGAAACGTAGCTCGATTTAGAAGGAAATGTCTTAGAACACATAGTACTCGTATTTCACAGCGACGCAATTTCCGTGTGAATTCTTCAATGTGTGGGAGTGAGGGATGCAGTAAAGAAGGATTAGTGGATCGTAAATGTGATTGTCGTATCCCAAAAGAAAATCCTGTCGTTTCCATAGAAACGTTACTCGATTTAGAAGGAAATGTCTTAGAACACATAGTACTCGTATTTCATAGCGACGGAATTTCCGTGTGAATTCGTCAATGTTTGGGAGTGAGGGATGCAGTAAAGAAGGATTAGTGGATCGGAAATGTGATTGTCGTATCCCAAAAGAAAATCCTGTCGTTTTCATAGAAACGTTACTCGATTTAGAAGGAAATGTCTTAGAACACATAGTACTCGTATTTCACAGCGACGCAATTTCGTGTGAATTCTTCAATGTGTGGGAGTGAGGGATGAAGTAAAGAAGGATTAGTGGATCGTAATGTGATTGTCGTATCCCAAAAGAAAATCCTGTGGTTTCCATAGAAACGTTGCTCGATTTAGATGGAAATGTCTTAGAACACATAGTACTCGTATTTCACATTGACGGAATTTCCGTGTGAATTCGTCAATGTTTGGGAGTGAGGGATACAGTAAAGAAGGATTAGTGGATCGGAAATGAGATTGTCGTATCCCAAAAGAAAATCCTGTTGTTTCCATAGAAACGTTACTCGATTTAGAAGGAAATGTCTTAGAACACATAGTATTCGTATTTCACAGCGACGCAATTTCCGTGTGAATTCGTCAATGTTTGGGAGTGAGGGATGCAGTAAAGAAGGATTAGTGGATCGGAAATGAGATTGTCGCATCCCAAAAGAAAATCCTGTGGTTTCCATAGAAACGTTACTCGATTTAGAAGGAAATGTCATAGAACACATAGTACTCGTATTTCACATTGACGGAATTTCCGTGTGAATTCGTCAATGTTTGGGAGTGAGGGATGCAGTAAAGAAGGATTAGTGGATCGGAAATGAGATTGTCGTATCCCAAAAGAAAATCCTGTCGTTTCCACAGAAACGTTACTCGATTTAGAAGGAAATGTCTTAGAACACATAGTACTCGTATTTCACATCGACGCAATTTCCGTGTGAATTCGTCAATGTTTGGGAGTGAGGGATGCAGTAAAGAAGGATTATAGGATCGGAAATGAGATTGTCGCATCCCAAAAGAAAATCCTGTCGTTTCCATAGAAACGTTACTCGATTTAGAAGGAAATGTCTTAGAACACATAGTACTCGTATTTCATAGCGACGGAATTTCCGTGTGAATTCGTCAATGTTTGGGAGTGAGGGATGCAGTAAAGAAGGATTAGTGGATCGGAAATGTGATTGTCGTATCGCAAAAGAAAATCCTGTCGTTTTCATAGAAACGTTACTCGATTTAGAAGGAAATGTCTTAGAACACATAGTACTCGTATTTCACAGCGACGCAATTTCCGTGTGAATTCTTCAATGTGTGGGAGTGAGGGATGCAGTAAAGAAGGATTAGTGGATCGTAATGTGATTGTCGTATCCCAAAAGAAAATCCTGTGGTTTCCATAGAAACGTTGCTCGATTTAGATGGAAATGTCTTAGAACACATAGTACTCGTATTTCACATTGACGGAATTTCCGTGTGAATTCGTCAATGTTTGGGAGTGAGGGATACAGTAAAGAAGGATTAGTGGATCGGAAATGAGATTGTCGTATCCCAAAAGAAAATCCTGTTGTTTCCATAGAAACGTTACTCGATTTAGAAGGAAATGTCTTAGATCACATAGTATTCGTATTTCACAGCGACGCAATTTCCGTGTGAATTCGTCAATGTTTGGGAGTGAGGGATGCAGTAAAGAAGGATTAGTGGATCGGAAATGAGATTGTCGCATCCCAAAAGAAAATCCTGTGGTTTCCATAGAAACGTTACTCGATTTAGAAGGAAATGTCTTAGAACACATAGTACTCGTATTTCACATTGACGGAATTTCCGTGTGAATTCGTCAATGTTTGGGAGTGAGGGATGCAGTAAAGAAGGATTAGTGGATCGGAAATGAGATTGTCGTATCCCAAAAGAAAATCCTGTCGTTTCCACAGAAACGTTACTCGATTTAGAAGGAAATGTCTTAGAACACATAGTACTCGTATTTCACATCGACGCAATTTCCGTGTGAATTCGTCAATGTTTGGGAGTGAGGGATGCAGTAAAGAAGGATTATAGGATCGGAAATGAGATTGTCGCATCCCAAAAGAAAATCCTGTCGTTTCCATAGAAACGTTACTCGATTTAGAAGGAAATGTCTTAGAACACATAGTACTCGTATTTCATAGCGACGGAATTTCCGTGTGAATTCGTCAATGTTTGTGAGTGAGGGATGCAGTAAAGAAGGATTAGTGGATCGGAAATGTGATTGTCGTGTCGCAAAAGAAAATCCTGTCGTTTTCATAGAAACGTTACTCGATTTAGAAGGCAATGTCTTAGAACACATAGTACTCGTATTTCACAGCGACGCAATTTCCGTGTGAATTCTTCAATGTGTGGGAGTGAGGGATGCAGTAAAGAAGGATTAGTGGATCGTAATGTGATTGTCGTATCCCAAAAGAAAATCCTGTGGTTTCCATAGAAACGTTGCTCGATTTAGAAGGAAATGTCTTAGAACACATAGTACTCGTATTTCACATTTGACGGAATTTCCGTGTGAATTCGTCAATGTTTGGGTGTGAGGGATACAGTAAAGAAGGATTAGTGGATCGGAAATGAGATTGTCGTATCCCAAAAGAAAATCCTGTGGTTTCCATAGAAACGTTACTCGATTTAGAAGGAAATGTCTTAGAACACATAGTACTCGTATTTCACATTGACGGAATTTCCGTGTGAATTCGTCAATGTTTGGGAGTGAGGGATGCAGTAAAGAAGGATTAGTGGATCGGAAATGAGATTGTCGTATCCCAAAAGAAAATCCTGTCGTTTCCACAGAAACGTTACTCGATTTAGAAGGAAATGTCTTAGAACACATAGTACTCGTATTTCACATCGACGCAATTTCCGTGTGAATTCGTCAATGTTTGGGAGTGAGGGATGCAGTAAAGAAGGATTATAGGATCGGAAATGAGATTGTCGCATCCCAAAAGAAAATCCTGTCGTTTCCATAGAAACGTTACTCGATTTAGAAGGAAATGTCTTAGAACACATAGTACTCGTATTTCATAGCGACGGAATTTCCGTGTGAATTCGTCAATGTTTGTGAGTGAGGGATGCAGTAAAGAAGGATTAGTGGATCGGAAATGTGATTGTCGTGTCGCAAAAGAAAATCCTGTCGTTTTCATAGAAACGTTACTCGATTTAGAAGGCAATGTCTTAGAACACATAGTACTCGTATTTCACAGCGACGCAATTTCCGTGTGAATTCGCCAATGTTTGGGAGTGAGGGATGCAGTAAAGAAGGATTAGTGGATCAGAAATGAGATTGTCGCATCCCAAAAGAAAATCCTGTCGTTTCCATAGAAACGTTACTCGATTTAGAAGGAAATGTCTTAGAACACGTAGTACTCGTATTTCACAGCGACGCAATTTCCGTGTGAATTCGTCAATGTTTGGGAGTGAGGGATGCAGTAAAGAAGGATTAGTGGATCGGAAATGAGATTGTCGTATCCCAAAAGAAAATCCTGTCGTTTCCATAGAAACGTTACTCGATTTAGAAGGAAATGTCTTAGAACACATAGTACTCGTATTTCACAGCGACGCAATTTCCGTGTGAATTCTTCAATGTGTGGGAGTGAGGGATGCAGTAAAGAAGGATTAGTGGATCGGAAATGTGATTGTCGTATCCCAAAAGAAAATCCTGTCGTTTCCATAGAAACGTTACTCGATTTAGAAGGAAATGTCTTAGAACACATAGTACTCGTATTTCACAGCGATGCAATTTCCGTGTGAATTCTTCAATGTGTGGGAGTGAGGGATGCAGTAAAAAAGGATTAGTGGATCGGAAATGTGATTGTCGTATCCCAAAAGAAAATCCTGTCGTTTCCATAGAAACGTTACTCGATTTAGAAGGAAATGTCTTAGAACACATAGTACTCGTATTTCATAGCGAGCGAATTTCCGTGTGAATTCGTCAATGTTTGGGAGTGAGGGATGCAGTAAAGAAGGATTAGTGGATCGGAAATGAGATTGTCGTATCCCAAAAGAAAATCCTGTCGTTTCCATAGAAACGTTACTCGATTTAGAAGGAAATGTCTTAGAACACATAATACTCGTATTTCACAGCGACGCAATTTCCGTGTGAATTCTTCAATGGGTGGGAGTGAGGGATGCAGTAAAGAAGGATTAGTGGATCGGAAATGTGATTGTCGTATCCCAAAAGAAAATCCTGTCGTTTCCATAGAGACGTTACTCGATTTAGAGGGAAATGTCTTAGAACACATAGTACTCGTATTTCACAGCGACGCAATTTCCGTGTGAATTCTTCAATGTGTGGGAGTGAGGGATGCAGTAAAGAAGGATTAGTGGATCGGAAATGTGATTGTCGTATCCCAAAAGAAAATCCTGTCGTTTCCATAGAAACGTTACTCGATTTAGAAGGAAATGTCTTAGAACACATAGTACTCGTATTTCACAGCGACGCAATTTCCGTGTGAATTCTTCAATGTGTGGGAGTGAGGGATGCAGTAAAAAAGGATTAGTGGATCGGAAATGTAATTGTCGTATCCCAAAAGAAAATCCTGTCGTTTCCATAGAAACGTTACTCGATTTAGAAGGAAATGTCTTAGAACACATAGTACTCGTATTTCACAGCGACGCAATTTCCGTGTGAATTCTTCAATGTGTGGGAGTGAGGGATGCAGTAAAGAAGGATCAGTGGATCGTAAATGTGATTGTCGTATCCCAAAAGAAAATCCTGTCGTTTCCATAGAAACGTTACTCGATTTAGAAGGAAATGTCTTAGAACACATAGTTTTCGTATTTCATAGCGACGGAAATTCCGTGTGAATTCGTCAATGTTTGGGAGTGAGGGATGCAGTAAAGAAGGATTAGTTGATCGGAAATGTGATTGTCGTATCCCAAAAGAAAATCCTGTCGTTTCCATAGAAACGTTACTCGATTTAGAAGGAAATGTCTTAGAACACATAGTACTCGTATTTCACAGCGACGCAATTTCCGTGTGAATTCTTCAATGTGTGGGAGTGAGGGATGCAGTAAAGAAGGATGAGTGGATCGTAAATGTGATTGTCGTATCCCAAAAGAAAATCCTGTCGTTTCCATTGAAACGTTACTCGATTTAGAAGGAAATGTCTTAGAACACATAGTACTCGTATTTCACAGCGACGGAATTTCCGTGTGAATTCGTCAATGTTTGGGAGTGATTGATGCAGTAAAGAAGGATTAGTGGATCGGAAATGAGATTGTCGTATCCCAAAAGAAAATCCTGTCGTTTCCATAGAAACGTTACTCGATTTAGAAGGAAATGTCTTAGAACACATAGTACTCGTATTTCACAGCGACGCAATTTCCGTGTGAATTCGTCAATGTTTGGGAGTGAGGGATGCAGTAAAGAAGGATTAGTGGATCGGAAATGAGATTGTCGCATCCCAAAAGAAAATCCTGTCGTTTCCATAGAAACGCTACTCGATTTAGAAGGAAATGTCTTAGAACACATAGTACTCTTATTTCACAGCGACGCAATTTCCGTGTGAATTCTTCAATGTGTGGGAGTGAGGGAAGCAGTAAAGAAGGATTAGTGGATCGGAAATGTGATTGTCGTATCCCAAAAGAAAATCCTGTCGTTTCCATAGAAACGTTACTCGATTTAGAAGGAAATGTCTTAGAACACATAGTACTCGTATTTCACAGCGACGCAATTTCCGTGTGAATTCTTCAATGTGTGGGAGTGAGGGATGCAGTAAAGAAGGATTAGTGGATCGTAAATGTGATTGTCGTATCCCAAAAGAAAATCCTGTCGTTTCCATAGAAACGTTACTCGATTTAGAAGGAAATGTCTTAGAACACATAGTACTCGTATATCACAGCGACGCAATTTCCGTGTGAATTCGTCAATGTGTGGGAGTGAGGGATGCTGTAAAGAAGGATTAGTGGATCGTAAATGTGATTGTCGTATCCCAAAAGAAAATCATGTCGTTTCCATAGAAACGTTACTCGATTTAGAAGGAAATGTCTTAGAACACATAGAACTCGTATTTCACAGCGACGCAATTTCCGTGTGGATTCGTCAATGTTTGGGAGTGAGGGATGCAGTAAAGAAGGATTAATGGATCGGAAATGAGATTGTCGTATCCCAAAAGAAAATCCTGTCGTTTCCATAGAAACGTTACTCGATTTAGAAGGAAATGTCTTAGAACACATAGTACTCGTATGTCACAGCGACGCAATTTCCGTGTGAATTCTTCAATGTGTGGGAGTGAGGGATGCAGTAAAGAAGGATTAGTGGATCGGAAATGTGATTGTCGTATCCCAAAAGAAAATCCTGTCGTTTCCATAGAAACGTTACTCGATTTAGAAGGAAATGTCTTAGAACACATAGTTTTCGTATTTCATAGCGACGGAAATTCCGTGTGAATTCGTCAATGTTTGGGAGTGAGGGATGCAGTAAAGAAGGATTAGTTGATCGGAAATGTGATTGTCGTATCCCAAAAGAAAATCCTGTCGTTTCCATAGAAACGTTACTCGATTTAGAAGGAAATGTCTTAGAACACATAGTACTCGTATTTCACAGCGACGCAATTTCCGTGTGAATTCTTCAATGTGTGGGAGTGAGGGATGCAGTAAAGAAGGATGAGTGGATCGTAAATGTGATTGTCGTATCCCAAAAGAAAATCCTGTCGTTTCCATTGAAACGTTACTCGATTTAGAAGGAAATGTCTTAGAACACATAGTACTCGTATTTCACAGCGACGGAATTTCCGTGTGAATTCGTCAATGTTTGGGAGTGATTGATGCAGTAAAGAAGGATTAGTGGATCGGAAATGAGATTGTCGTATCCCAAAAGAAAATCCTGTCGTTTCCATAGAAACGTTACTCGATTTAGAAGGAAATGTCTTAGAACACATAGTACTCGTATTTCACAGCGACGCAATTTCCGTGTGAATTCGTCAATGTTTGGGAGTGAGGGATGCAGTAAAGAAGGATTAGTGGATCGGAAATGAGATTGTCGCATCCCAAAAGAAAATCCTGTCGTTTCCATAGAAACGCTACTCGATTTAGAAGGAAATGTCTTAGAACACATAGTACTCTTATTTCACAGCGACGCAATTTCCGTGTGAATTCTTCAATGTGTGGGAGTGAGGGAAGCAGTAAAGAAGGATTAGTGGATCGGAAATGTGATTGTCGTATCCCAAAAGAAAATCCTGTCGTTTCCATAGAAACGTTACTCGATTTAGAAGGAAATGTCTTAGAACACATAGTACTCGTATTTCACAGCGACGCAATTTCCGTGTGAATTCTTCAATGTGTGGGAGTGAGGGATGCAGTAAAGAAGGATTAGTGGATCGTAAATGTGATTGTCGTATCCCAAAAGAAAATCCTGTCGTTTCCATAGAAACGTTACTCGATTTAGAAGGAAATGTCTTAGAACACATAGTACTCGTATATCACAGCGACGCAATTTCCGTGTGAATTCGTCAATGTGTGGGAGTGAGGGATGCTGTAAAGAAGGATTAGTGGATCGTAAATGTGATTGTCGTATCCCAAAAGAAAATCATGTCGTTTCCATAGAAACGTTACTCGATTTAGAAGGAAATGTCTTAGAACACATAGAACTCGTATTTCACAGCGACGCAATTTCCGTGTGGATTCGTCAATGTTTGGGAGTGAGGGATGCAGTAAAGAAGGATTAATGGATCGGAAATGAGATTGTCGTATCCCAAAAGAAAATCCTGTCGTTTCCATAGAAACGTTACTCGATTTAGAAGGAAATGTCTTAGAACACATAGTACTCGTATGTCACAGCGACGCAATTTCCGTGTGAATTCTTCAATGTGTGGGAGTGAGGGATGCAGTAAAGAAGGATTAGTGGATCGGAAATGTGATTGTCGTATCCCAAAAGAAAATCCTGTCGTTTCCATAGAAACGTTACTCGATTTAGAAGGAAATGTCTTAGAACACATAGTACTCGTATTTCGCAGCGACGCAACTTCCGTGTGAATTCTTCAATGTGTGGGAGTGAGGGATGCAGTAAAGAAGGATTAGTGGATCGGAAATGTGATTGTCGTATCCCAAAAGAAAATCCTGTCGTTTCCATAGAAACGTTACTCGATTTAGAAAGAAATTTCTTAGAACACATAGTACTCGTATTTCACAGCGACACAATTTCCGTGTGAATTCTTCAATGTGTGGGAGTGAGGGATGCAGTAAAGAAGGATTAGTGGATCGTAAATGTGATTGTCGTATCCCAAAAGAAAATCCTGTCGTTTCCATAGAAACGTTACTCGATTTAGAAGGAAATGTCTTAGAACACATAGTACTCGTATTTCATAGCGACGGAATTTCCGTGTGAATTCGTCAATGTTTGGGAGATAGGGATGCAGTAAAGAAGGATTAGTGGATCGGAAATGAGATTGTCGTATCCCAAAAGAAAATCCTGTCGTTTCCATAGAAACGTTACTCGATTTAGAAGGAAATGTCTTAGATCACATAGTACTCGTATTTCACAGCGACGGAATTTCCGTGTGAATTCCTCAATTTTTGGGAGTGAGGGATGCAGTAAAGAAGGATCAGTGGATCGGAAATGAGATTGTCGTATCCCAAAAGAAAATCCTGTCGTTTCCATAGAAACGTTACTCGATTTAGAAGGAAATGTCTTAGAACACATCGTACTCGTATTTCACAGCGACGCAATTTCCGTGTGAATCCGTCAATGTTTGGGAGTGAGGGATGCAATAAAGAAGGATTAGTGGATCGGAAATGAGATTGTCGCATCCCAAAAGAAAATCCTGTCGTTTCCATAGAAACGTTACTCGATTTAGAAGGAAATGCCTTAGAACACATAGTACTCGTATTTCACAGCGACGCAATTTCCGTGTGAATTATTCAATGTGTGGGAGTGAGGGATGCAGTAAAAAATTATTAGTGGATCGGAAATGTAATTGTCGTATCCCAAAAGAAAATCCTGTCGTTTCCATAGAAACGTTACTCGATTTAGAGGGAAATGTCTTAGAACACATAGTACTCGTATTTCACAGCGACGCAATTTCCGTGTGAATTCTTCAATGTGTGGGAGTGAGGGATGCAGTAAAGAAGGATTAGTGGATCGGAAATGTGATTGTCGTATCCCAAAAGAAAATCCTGTCGTTTCCATAGAAACGTTACTCGATTTAGAAGGAAATGTCTTAGAACACATAGTACTCGTATTTCACAGCGACGCAATTTCCGTGTGAATTCTTCAATGTGTGGGAGTGAGGGATGCAGTAAAAAAGGATTAGTGGATCGGAAATGTAATTGTCGTATCCCAAAAGAAAATCCTGTCGTTTCCATAGAAACGTTACTCGATTTAGAAGGAAATGTCTTAGAACACATAGTACTCGTATTTCACAGCGACGCAATTTCCGTGTGAATTCTTCAATGTGTGGGAGTGAGGGATGCAGTAAAGAAGGATCAGTGGATCGTAAATGTGATTGTCGTATCCCAGAAGAAAATCCTGTCGTTTCCATAGAAACGTTACTCGATTTAGAAGGAAATGTCTTAGAACACATAGTTTTCGTATTTCATAGCGACGGAAATTCCGTGTGAATTCGTCAATGTTTGGGAGTGGGGGATGCAGTAAAGAAGGATTAGTGGATCGGAAATGTGATTGTCGTATCCCAAAAGAAAATCCTGTCGTTTCCATAGAAACGTTACTCGATTTAGAAGGAAATGTCTTAGAACACATAGTACTCGTATTTCACAGCGACGCAATTTCCGTGTGAATTCTTCAATGTGTGGGAGTGAGGGATGCAGTAAAGAAGGATGAGTGGATCGTAAATGTGATTGTCGTATCCCAAAAGAAAATCCTGTCGTTTCCATTGAAACGTTACTCGATTTAGAAGGAAATGTCTTAGAACACATAGTACTCGTATTTCACAGCGACGGAATTTCCGTGTGAATTCGTCAATGTTTGGGAGTGATTGATGCAGTAAAGAAGGATTAGTGGATCGGAAATGAGATTGTCGTATCCCAAAAGAAAATCCTGTCGTTTCCATAGAAACGTTACTCGAATTAGAAGGAAATGTCTTAGAACACATAGTACTCGTATTTCACAGCGACGCAATTTCCGTGTGAATTCGTCAATGTTTGGGAGTGAGGGATGCAGTAAAGAAGGATTAGTGGATCGGAAATGAGATTGTCGCATCCCAAAAGAAAATCCTGTGGTTTCCATAGAAACGCTACTCGATTTAGAAGGAAATGTCTTAGAACACATAGTACTCTTATTTCACAGCGACGCAATTTCCGTGTGAATTCTTCAATGTGTGGGAGTGAGGGATGCAGTAAAGAAGGATTAGTGGATCGGAAATGTGATTGTCGTATCCCAAAAGAAAATCCTGTCGTTTCCATAGAAACGTTACTCGATTTAGAAGGAAATGTCTTAGAACACATAGTACTCGTATTTCACAGCGACGCAATTTCCGTGTGAATTCTTCAATGTGTGGGAGTGAGGGATGCAGTAAAGAAGGATTAGTGGATCGGAAATGTGATTGTCGTATCCCAAAAGAAAATCCTGTCGTTTCCATAGAAACGTTACTCGATTTAGAAGGAAATGTCTTAGAACACATAGTACTCGTATTTCACAGCGACGCAATTTCCGTGTGAATTCGTCAATGTGTGGGAGTGAGGGATGCTGTAAAGAAGGATTAGTGGATCGTAAATGTGATTGTCGTATCCCAAAAGAAAATCATGTCGTTTCCATAGAAACGTTACTCGATTTAGAAGGAAATGTCTTAGAACACATAGAACTCGTATTTCACAGCGACGCAATTTCCGTGTGAATTCGTCAATGTTTGGGAGTGAGGGATGCAGTAAAGAAGGATTAATGGATCGGAAATGAGATTGTCGTATCCCAAAAGAAAATCCTGTCGTTTCCATAGAAACGTTACTCGATTTAGAAGGAAATGTCTTAGAACACATAGTACTCGTATGTCACAGCGACGCAATTTCCGTGTGAATTCTTCAATGTGTGGTAGTGAGGGATGCAGTAAAGAAGGATTAGTGGATCGGAAATGTGATTGTCGTATCCCAAAAGAAAATCCTGTCGTTTCCATAGAAACGTTACTCGATTTAGAAGGAAATGTCTTAGAACACATAGTACTCGTATTTCGCAGCGACGCAATTTCCGTGTGAATTCTTCAATGTGTGGGAGTGAGGGATGCAGTAAAGAAGGATTAGTGGATCGGAAATGTGATTGTCGTATCCCAAAAGAAAATCCTGTCGTCTCCATAGAAACGTTACTCGATTTAGAAAGAAATGTCTTAGAACACATAGTACTCGTATTTCACAGCGACACAATTTCCGTGTGAATTCTTCAATGTGTGGGAGTGAGGGATGCAGTAAAGAAGGATTAGTGGATCGTAAATGTGATTGTCGTATCCCAAAAGAAAATCCTGTCGTTTCCATAGAAACGTTACTCGATTTAGAAGGAAATGTCTTAGAACACATAGTACTCGTATTTCATAGCGACGGAATTTCCGTGTGAATTCGTCAATGTTTGGGAGATAGGGATGCAGTAAAGAAGGATTAGTGGATCGGAAATGAGATTGTCGTATCCCAAAAGAAAATCCTGTCGTTTCCATAGAAACGTTACTCGATTTAGAAGGAAATGTCTTAGATCACATAGTACTCGTATTTCACAGCGACGGAATTTCCGTGTGAATTCCTCAATTTTTGGGAGTGAGGGATGCAGTAAAGAAGGATCAGTGGATCGGAAATGAGATTGTCGTATCCCAAAAGAAAATCCTGTCGTTTCCATAGAAACGTTACTCGATTTAGAAGGAAATGTCTTAGAACACATGGTACTCGTATTTCACAGCGACGCAATTTCCGTGTGAATCCGTCAATGTTTGGGAGTGAGGGATGCAATAAAGAAGGATTAGTGGATCGGAAATGAGATTGTCGCATCCCAAAAGAAAATCCTGTCGTTTCCATAGAAACGTTACTCGATTTAGAAGGAAATGTCTTAGAACACATAGTACTCGTATTTCACAGCGACGCAATTTCCGTGTGAATTCTTCAATGTGTGGGAGTGAGGGATGCAGTAAAGAAGGATCAGTGGATCGGAAATGTGATTGTCGTATCCCAAAAGAAAATCCTGTCGTTTCCATAGAAACGTTACTCGATTTAGAAGGAAATGTCTTAGAACACATAGTACTCGTATTTCACAACGACGCAATTTCCGTGTGAATTCTTCAATGTGTGGGAGTGAGGGATGCAGTAAAGAAGGATTAGTGGATCGGAAATGTGATTGTCGTATCCCAAAAGAAAATCCTGTCGTTTCCATAGAAACGTTACTCGATTTAGTAGGAAATGTCTTAGAACACATAGTACTCGTATTTCACAGCGACGCTATTTCCGTGTGAATTCTTTAATGTGTGGGAGTGAGGGATGCAGTAAAGAAGGATTAGTGGATCGGAAATGTGATTGTCGTATCCCAAAAGAAAATCCTGTCGTTTCCATAGAAACGTTACTCCATTTAGAAGGAAATGTCTTAGGACACATAGTACTCGTATTTCACAGCGACGCAATTTCCGTGTGAATTCTTCAATGTGTGGGAGTGAGGGATGCAGTAAAGAAGGATTAGTGGATCGGAAATGTGATTCTCGTATCCCAAAAGAAAATCCTGTCGTTTCCATAGAAACGTTACTCGATTTAGAAGGAAATGTCTTAGAACACATAGTACTCGTATTTCACAGCGACGCAATTTCCGTGTGAATTCTTCAATGTGTGGGAGTGAGGGATGCAGTAAAGAAGGATTAGTGGATCGTAAATGTGATTGTCGTATCCCAAAAGAAAATCCTGTCGTTTCCATAGAAACGTTACTCGATTTAGAAGGAAATATCTTAGAACACATAGTACTCGTATTTCATAGCGACGGAATTTCCGTGTGATTTGTCAATGTTTGGGAGATAGGGATGCAGTAAAGAAGGATTAGTAGATCGGAAATGAGATTGTCGTATACCAAGAGAAAATCCTGTCGTTTCCATAGAAACGTTACTCGATTTATAAGGAAATGTCTCAGAACACATAGTACTCGTATTTCACAGCGACGGAATTTCCGTGTGAATTCGTCAATGTTTGGGAGTGAGGGATGCAGTAAAGAAGGATCACTGGATCGGAAATGTGATTGTAGTATCCCAAAAGAAAATCCTGTCGTTTCCATAGAAACGTTACTCGCTTTAGAAGGAAATGACTTAGAACACATAGTACTCGTATATCACAGCGACGCAATTTCCGTGTGAATTCTTCAATGTGTTGGAGTGAGGGATGCAGTAAAGAAGGATTAGTGGATCGGAAATGTGATTGTCGTATCCCAAAAGAAAATCCTGTCGTTTCCATAGAAACGTTACTCGATTTAGAAGGAAATGTCTTACAACACATAGTACTCGTATTTCACAGCGACGGAATTTCCGTGTGAATTCGTCAATGTTTGGGAGTGAGGGATGCAGTAAAGAAGGATTAGTGGATCGGAAATGTGATTGTCGTATCCCAAAAGGAAATCCTGTCGTATCCATAGAAACGTTACTCGATTTAGAAGGAAATGTCTTAGAACACATAGTACTCGTATTTCACAGCGACGCAATTTCCGTGTGAATTCTTCAATGTGTGGGAGTGAGATATGCAGTAAAGAAGGGTTAGCGGATCGGAAATGTGATTGTCGTATCCCAAAAGAAAATCCTGTCGTTTCCATAGAAACGTTACTCCAGTTAGAAGGAAATGTCTTAGGACACATAGTACTCGTATTTCACAGCGACGCAATTTCAGTGTGAATTCTTCTATGTGTGGGAGTGAGGGATGCAGTAAAGAAGGATTAGTGGATCGTAAATGTGATTGTCGTATCCCAAAAGAAAATCATGTCGTTTCCATAGAAACGTTACTCGATTTAGAAGGAAATGTCTTAGAACACATAGTACTCGTATTTCACAGCGACGCAATTTCCGTGTGAATTCGTCAATGTTTGGGAGTGAGGGATGCAGTAAAGAAGGATTAGTGGATCGGAAATGAGATTGTCGTATCCCAAAAGAAAATACTGTCGTTTCCATAGAAACGTTACTCGATTTAGAAGGAAATGTCTTAGAACACATAGTACACGTATATCACAGCGACGCAATTTCCGTGTGAATTCTTCAATGTGTGGGAGTGAGGGATGCAGTAAAAAATTATTAGTGGATCGGAAATGTAATTGTCGTATCCCAAAAGAAAATCCTGTCGTTTCCATAGAAACGTTACTCGATTTAGAGGGAAATGTCTTAGAACACATAGTACTCGTATTTCACAGCGACGCAATTTCCGTGTGAATTCTTCAATGTGTGGGAGTGAGGGATGCAGTAAAGAAGGATTAGTGGATCGGAAATGTGATTGTCGTATCCCAAAAGAAAATCCTGTCGTTTCCATAGAAACGTTACTCGATTTAGAAGGAAATGTCTTAGAACACATAGTACTCGTATTTCACAGCGACGCAATTTCCGTGTGAATTCTTCAATGTGTGGGAGTGAGGGATGCAGTAAAAAAGGATTAGTGGATCGGAAATGTAATTGTCGTATCCCAAAAGAAAATCCTGTCGTTTCCATAGAAACGTTACTCGATTTAGAAGGAAATGTCTTAGAACACATAGTACTCGTATTTCACAGCGACGCAATTTCCGTGTGAATTCTTCAATGTGTGGGAGTGAGGGATGCAGTAAAGAAGGATCAGTGGATCGTAAATGTGATTGTCGTATCCCAGAAGAAAATCCTGTCGTTTCCATAGAAACGTTACTCGATTTAGAAGGAAATGTCTTAGAACACATAGTTTTCGTATTTCATAGCGACGGAAATTCCGTGTGAATTCGTCAATGTTTGGGAGTGGGGGATGCAGTAAAGAAGGATTAGTGGATCGGAAATGTGATTGTCGTATCCCAAAAGAAAATCCTGTCGTTTCCATAGAAACGTTACTCGATTTAGAAGGAAATGTCTTAGAACACATAGTACTCGTATTTCACAGCGACGCAATTTCCGTGTGAATTCTTCAATGTGTGGGAGTGAGGGATGCAGTAAAGAAGGATGAGTGGATCGTAAATGTGATTGTCGTATCCCAAAAGAAAATCCTGTCGTTTCCATTGAAACGTTACTCGATTTAGAAGGAAATGTCTTAGAACACATAGTACTCGTATTTCACAGCGACGGAATTTCCGTGTGAATTCGTCAATGTTTGGGAGTGATTGATGCAGTAAAGAAGGATTAGTGGATCGGAAATGAGATTGTCGTATCCCAAAAGAAAATCCTGTCGTTTCCATAGAAACGTTACTCGATTTAGAAGGAAATGTCTTAGAACACATAGTACTCGTATTTCACAGCGACGCAATTTCCGTGTGAATTCGTCAATGTTTGGGAGTGAGGGATGCAGTAAAGAAGGATTAGTGGATCGGAAATGAGATTGTCGCATCCCAAAAGAAAATCCTGTCGTTTCCATAGAAACGCTACTCGATTTAGAAGGAAATGTCTTAGAACACATAGTACTCTTATTTCACAGCGACGCAATTTCCGTGTGAATTCTTCAATGTGTGGGAGTGAGGGATGCAGTAAAGAAGGATTAGTGGATCGGAAATGTGATTGTCGTATCCCAAAAGAAAATCCTGTCGTTTCCATAGAAACGTTACTCGATTTAGAAGGAAATGTCTTAGAACACATAGTACTCGTATTTCACAGCGACGCAATTTCCGTGTGAATTCTTCAATGTGTGGGAGTGAGGGATGCAGTAAAGAAGGATTAGTGGATCGGAAATGTGATTGTCGTATCCCAAAAGAAAATCCTGTCGTTTCCATAGAAACGTTACTCGATTTAGAAGGAAATGTCTTAGAACACATAGTACTCGTATTTCACAGCGACGCAATTTCCGTGTGAATTCGTCAATGTGTGGGAGTGAGGGATGCTGTAAAGAAGGATTAGTGGATCGTAAATGTGATTGTCGTATCCCAAAAGAAAATCATGTCGTTTCCATAGAAACGTTACTCGATTTAGAAGGAAATGTCTTAGAACACATAGAACTCGTATTTCACAGCGACGCAATTTCCGTGTGAATTCGTCAATGTTTGGGAGTGAGGGATGCAGTAAAGAAGGATTAATGGATCGGAAATGAGATTGTCGTATCCCAAAAGAAAATCCTGTCGTTTCCATAGAAACGTTACTCGATTTAGAAGGAAATGTCTTAGAACACATAGTACTCGTATGTCACAGCGACGCAATTTCCGTGTGAATTCTTCAATGTGTGGTAGTGAGGGATGCAGTAAAGAAGGATTAGTGGATCGGAAATGTGATTGTCGTATCCCAAAAGAAAATCCTGTCGTTTCCATAGAAACGTTACTCGATTTAGAAGGAAATGTCTTAGAACACATAGTACTCGTATTTCGCAGCGACGCAATTTCCGTGTGAATTCTTCAATGTGTGGGAGTGAGGGATGCAGTAAAGAAGGATTAGTGGATCGGAAATGTGATTGTCGTATCCCAAAAGAAAATCCTGTCGTCTCCATAGAAACGTTACTCGATTTAGAAAGAAATGTCTTAGAACACATAGTACTCGTATTTCACAGCGACACAATTTCCGTGTGAATTCTTCAATGTGTGGGAGTGAGGGATGCAGTAAAGAAGGATTAGTGGATCGTAAATGTGATTGTCGTATCCCAAAAGAAAATCCTGTCGTTTCCATAGAAACGTTACTCGATTTAGAAGGAAATGTCTTAGAACACATAGTACTCGTATTTCATAGCGACGGAATTTCCGTGTGAATTCGTCAATGTTTGGGAGATAGGGATGCAGTAAAGAAGGATTAGTGGATCGGAAATGAGATTGTCGTATCCCAAAAGAAAATCCTGTCGTTTCCATAGAAACGTTACTCGATTTAGAAGGAAATGTCTTAGATCACATAGTACTCGTATTTCACAGCGACGGAATTTCCGTGTGAATTCCTCAATTTTTGGGAGTGAGGGATGCAGTAAAGAAGGATCAGTGGATCGGAAATGAGATTGTCGTATCCCAAAAGAAAATCCTGTCGTTTCCATAGAAACGTTACTCGATTTAGAAGGAAATGTCTTAGAACACATGGTACTCGTATTTCACAGCGACGCAATTTCCGTGTGAATCCGTCAATGTTTGGGAGTGAGGGATGCAATAAAGAAGGATTAGTGGATCGGAAATGAGATTGTCGCATCCCAAAAGAAAATCCTGTCGTTTCCATAGAAACGTTACTCGATTTAGAAGGAAATGTCTTAGAACACATAGTACTCGTATTTCACAGCGACGCAATTTCCGTGTGAATTCTTCAATGTGTGGGAGTGAGGGATGCAGTAAAGAAGGATCAGTGGATCGGAAATGTGATTGTCGTATCCCAAAAGAAAATCCTGTCGTTTCCATAGAAACGTTACTCGATTTAGAAGGAAATGTCTTAGAACACATAGTACTCGTATTTCACAACGACGCAATTTCCGTGTGAATTCTTCAATGTGTGGGAGTGAGGGATGCAGTAAAGAAGGATTAGTGGATCGGAAATGTGATTGTCGTATCCCAAAAGAAAATCCTGTCGTTTCCATAGAAACGTTACTCGATTTAGTAGGAAATGTCTTAGAACACATAGTACTCGTATTTCACAGCGACGCTATTTCCGTGTGAATTCTTTAATGTGTGGGAGTGAGGGATGCAGTAAAGAAGGATTAGTGGATCGGAAATGTGATTGTCGTATCCCAAAAGAAAATCCTGTCGTTTCCATAGAAACGTTACTCCATTTAGAAGGAAATGTCTTAGGACACATAGTACTCGTATTTCACAGCGACGCAATTTCCGTGTGAATTCTTCAATGTGTGGGAGTGAGGGATGCAGTAAAGAAGGATTAGTGGATCGGAAATGTGATTCTCGTATCCCAAAAGAAAATCCTGTCGTTTCCATAGAAACGTTACTCGATTTAGAAGGAAATGTCTTAGAACACATAGTACTCGTATTTCACAGCGACGCAATTTCCGTGTGAATTCTTCAATGTGTGGGAGTGAGGGATGCAGTAAAGAAGGATTAGTGGATCGTAAATGTGATTGTCGTATCCCAAAAGAAAATCCTGTCGTTTCCATAGAAACGTTACTCGATTTAGAAGGAAATATCTTAGAACACATAGTACTCGTATTTCATAGCGACGGAATTTCCGTGTGATTTGTCAATGTTTGGGAGATAGGGATGCAGTAAAGAAGGATTAGTAGATCGGAAATGAGATTGTCGTATACCAAGAGAAAATCCTGTCGTTTCCATAGAAACGTTACTCGATTTATAAGGAAATGTCTCAGAACACATAGTACTCGTATTTCACAGCGACGGAATTTCCGTGTGAATTCGTCAATGTTTGGGAGTGAGGGATGCAGTAAAGAAGGATCACTGGATCGGAAATGTGATTGTAGTATCCCAAAAGAAAATCCTGTCGTTTCCATAGAAACGTTACTCGCTTTAGAAGGAAATGACTTAGAACACATAGTACTCGTATATCACAGCGACGCAATTTCCGTGTGAATTCTTCAATGTGTTGGAGTGAGGGATGCAGTAAAGAAGGATTAGTGGATCGGAAATGTGATTGTCGTATCCCAAAAGAAAATCCTGTCGTTTCCATAGAAACGTTACTCGATTTAGAAGGAAATGTCTTACAACACATAGTACTCGTATTTCACAGCGACGGAATTTCCGTGTGAATTCGTCAATGTTTGGGAGTGAGGGATGCAGTAAAGAAGGATTAGTGGATCGGAAATGTGATTGTCGTATCCCAAAAGGAAATCCTGTCGTATCCATAGAAACGTTACTCGATTTAGAAGGAAATGTCTTAGAACACATAGTACTCGTATTTCACAGCGACGCAATTTCCGTGTGAATTCTTCAATGTGTGGGAGTGAGGGATGCAGTAAAGAAGGGTTAGCGGATCGGAAATGTGATTGTCGTATCCCAAAAGAAAATCCTGTCGTTTCCATAGAAACGTTACTCCAGTTAGAAGGAAATGTCTTAGGACACATAGTACTCGTATTTCACAGCGACGCAATTTCAGTGTGAATTCTTCTATGTGTGGGAGTGAGGGATGCAGTAAAGAAGGATTAGTGGATCGTAAATGTGATTGTCGTATCCCAAAAGAAAATCATGTCGTTTCCATAGAAACGTTACTCGATTTAGAAGGAAATGTCTTAGAACACATAGTACTCGTATTTCACAGCGACGCAATTTCCGTGTGAATTCGTCAATGTTTGGGAGTGAGGGATGCAGTAAAGAAGGATTAGTGGATCGGAAATGAGATTGTCGTATCCCAAAAGAAAATACTGTCGTTTCCATAGAAACGTTACTCGATTTAGAAGGAAATGTCTTAGAACACATAGTACACGTATATCACAGCGACGCAATTTCCGTGTGAATTCTTCAATGTGTGGGAGTGAGGGATGCAGTAAAGAAGGATTAGTGGATCGGAAATGTGCTTGTCGTATCCCAAAAGAAAATCCTGTCGTTTCCATAGAAACGTTACTCGATTTAGAAGGAAATGTCTTAGAACACATAGTACTCGTATTTCACAGCGACGCTATTTCCGTGTGAATTCTTTAATGTGTGGGAGTGAGGGATGCAGTAAAGAAGGATTAGTGGATCGGAAATGTGATTGTCGTATCCCAAAAGAAAATCCTGTCGTTTCCATAGAAACGTTACTCCATTTAGAAGGAAATGTCTTAGGACACATAGTACTCGTATTTCACAGCGACGCAATTTCCGTGTGAATTCTTCAATGTGTGGGAGTGAGGGATGCAGTAAAGAAGGATTAGTGGATCGGAAATGTGATTCTCGTATCCCAAAAGAAAATCCTGTCGTTTCCATAGAAACGTTACTCGATTTAGAAGGAAATGTCTTAGAACACATAGTACTCGTATTTCACAGCGACGCAATTTCCGTGTGAATTCTTCAATGTGTGGGAGTGAGGGATGCAGTAAAGAAGAATTAGTGGATCGTAAATGTGATTGTCGTATCCCAAAAGAAAATCCTGTCGTTTCCATAGAAACGTTACTCGATTTAGAAGGAAATATCTTAGAACACATAGTACTCGTATTTCATAGCGACGGAATTTCCGTGTGAATTCGTCAATGTTTGGGAGATAGGGATGCAGTAAAGAAGGATTAGTAGATCGGAAATGAGATTGTCGTATCCCAAGAGAAAATCCTGTCGTTTCCATAGAAACGTTACTCGATTTAGAAGGTAATGTCTTAGAACACATAGTACTCGTATTTCACAGCGACGCAATTTCCGTGTGAATTCTTCAATGTGTGGGAGTGAGGGATGCAGTAAAGAAGGATTAGTGGATCGGAAATGTGATTGTCGTATCCCAAAAGAAAATCCTGTCGTTTCCATTGAAACGTTACTCGATTTAGAAGGAAATGTCTTAGAACACATAGTACTCGTATTTCACAGCGACGGAATTTCCGTGTGAATTCGTCAATGTTTGGGAGTGAGGGATGCAGTAAAGAAGGATTAGTGGATCGGAAATGTGATTGTCGTATCCCAAAAGAAAATCCTGTCGTTTCCATAGAAACGATACTCGATTTAGAAGGAAATGTCTTAGAACACATAGTACTCGTATCTCATAGCTTCGGAATTTCCGTGTGAATTCGTCAATGTTTGGGAGTGAGGGATGCAGTAAAGAAGGATTAGTGGATCGGAAATGTGATTGTCGTATCCTAAAAGAAAATCCTGTCGTTTCCATAGAAACGTTACTCGATTTAGAAGGAAATGTCTTGGAACCCATAGTACTCGTATTTCATAGCGACGGAATTTCCGTCTCAATTCGTCAATGTTTGGAAGTGAGGGATGCAGTAAAGAAGGATTAGTGGATCGGAAATGTGATAGTCGTATCCCAAAAGAAAATCCTGTCGTTTCCATATAAACGTTACTCGATTTAGAAGGAAATGTCTTAGAACACATAGTACTCGTATTTCACAGCGACGCAATTTCCGTGTGAATTCTTCAATGTGTGGGAGTGAGGGATGCAGTAAAGAAGGATTAGTGGATCGGAAATGTGATTGTCGTATCCCAAAAGAAAATTCTGTCGTTTCCATAGAAACGATACTCGATTTAGAAGGAAATGTCTTAGAACACATAGTACTCGTATTTCACAGCGACGGAATTTCCGTGTGAATTCGTCAATGTTTGGGAGTGAGGGATGCAGTAAAGAAGGATTAGTGGATCGGAAATGACATTGTCGTATCCCAAAAGAATATCCTGTCGTTTCCATAGAAACGTTACTCGATTTAGAAGGAAATGTCTTAGAACACATAGTACTCGTATTTCATAACGACGGAATTTCCGGGTGAATTCTTCAATGTTTGGGAGTGAGGGATGCAGTAAAGAACGATTAGTGGATCGGAAATGAGATTGTCGTATCCCAAAAGAAAATCCTGTCGTTTCCATAGAAACGTTACTCGATTTAGAAGGAAATGTCTTAGAACACATAGTACTCGTATTTCATAACGACGGAATTTCCGGGTGAATTCTTCAATGTTTGGGAGTGAGGGATGCAGTAAAGAACGATTAGTGGATCGGAAATGAGATTGTCGTATCCCAAAAGAAAATCCTGTCGTTTCCATAGAAACGTTACTCGATTTAGAAGGAAATGTCTTAGATCACACAGCACTCGTATTTCATTGCGACAGAATTTCCGTGTGAATTCGTCAATGTTTGGGAGTGAGGGATGCAGTAAAGGAGGATTAGTGGATCGGAAATGAGATTGTCGTATCCCAAAAGAAAATCCTGTCGTTTCCATAGAAACGATACTCGATTTACAAGGAAATGTCTTAGAACACATAGTACTCGTATTTCACCGCGACGGAATTTCCGTTTGAATTCGTCAATGTTTGGGAGTGAGGGATGCAGTAAAGAAGGATTAGTGGATCGGAAATGGGATTGTCGTATCCCAAAAGAAAATCCTGTCGTTTCCATAGAAACGTTACTCAATTTAGAAGGAAATGTCTTAGAACACATAGTACTCGTATTTCATAGCGACGGAATTTCCGTGTGAATTCGTCAATGTTTTGGAGTGAGGGATGCAGTAAAGAAGGATTAGTGGATCGGAAATGTGATTGTCGTATCCCAAAAGAAAAACCTGTCGTTTCCATAGAAACGTTACTCAATTTAGAAGGAAATGTCTTAGAACACATAGTACTCGTATTTCACAGCGACGGAATTTCCGTGTATTCTTTAATGTGTGGGAGTGAGGGATGCAGTAAAGAACGATTAGTGGATCGGAAATGTGATTGTCGTATCCCAAAAGAAAATCCTGTCGTTTCCTTAGAAACGTTACTCGATTTAGAAGGAAATGTCTTAGAACACATGGTACTCGTATTTCACAGCGACGGAATTTCCGTGTGAATTCGTCAATGTTTGGGAGTGAGGGATGCAGTAAAGAAGGATTAGTGGATCGGAAATGAGATTGTCGTATCCCAAAAGAAAATCCTGTCGTTTCCATAGAAACGTTCCTCGATTTAGAAGGAAATGTCTTAGATCACATAGTACTCGTATTTCATAGCGACGGAATTTCCGTGTGAATTCGTCAATGTTTGGGAGTGAGGGATGCAGTAAAGAGGGATTAGTGGATCGGAAATGAGATTGTCGTATCCCAAAAGAAATTCCTGTCGTTTCCATAGAAACGTTACTCGATTTAGAAGGAAATGTCTTAGAACACATAGTACTCATATTTCATAGCGACGGAATTTCCAAGTGAATTCGTCAATGTTTGGGAGTGAGGGATGCAGTAAAGAACGATTAGTGGATCGGAAATGAGATTGTCGTATCCCAAAAGAAAATCCTGTCGTTTCCATAGAAACGTTACTCGATTTAGAAGGAAATGTCTTAGATCACATAGTACTCTTATTTCATAGCGACGGAATTTCCGTGTGAATTCTTCAATGTTTGGGAGTGAGGGATGCAGTAAAGAAGGATTAGTGGATCGGATATGAGATTGTCGTATCCCAAAAGAAAATCCTGTCGTTTCCATAGAAACGTTACTCGATTTAGAAGGAAATGTCATAGAACACATAGTACTCGTATTTCACAGCGATGGAATTTCCGTGTGAATTCGTCAATGTTTGGGAGTGAGGGATGCAGTAAAGAAGGACTAGTGGATCGGAAATGAGATTGCCGTATCCCAAAAGAAAATCCTGTCGTTTCCATAGAAACGTTACTCGATTTAGAAGGAAATGTCTTAGAACATATATTACTCGTATTTCACAGCGACGGAATTTCCGTGTGAATTCGTCAATGTTTGGGAGTGAGGGATGCAGTAAAGAAGGATTAGTGGATCGGAAATGAGATTGTCGTATCCCAAAAGAAAATCCTGTCGTTTCCATAGAAACGTTACTCGATTTAGAAGGAAATGTCTTAGAACACTTGGTACTCGTATTTCACAGCGACGGAATTTCCGTGTGAATTCGTCAATGTTAGGGAGTGAGAGATGCAGTAAAGAAGGATTAGTGGATCGGAAATGACATTGTCGTATCCCAAAAGAAAATCCTGTCGTTTCCATAGAAACGTTACCCGATTTAGACGGAAATGTCTTAGAACACATAGTACTCGTATTTCATGGCGACGGAATTTCCGGGTGAATTCGTCAATGTTTGGGAGTGAGGGATGCAGTAAAGAAGGATTAGTGGATCGGAAATGAGATTGTCGTATCCCAAAAGAAACTCCTGTCGTTTCCATAGAAACGTTACTCGATTTAGAAGGAAATGTCTTAGATCACATAGTACTCGTATTTCATAGCGACGGAATTTCCGTGTGAATTCGTCAATGTTTGGGAGTGAGGGATGCAGTAAAGAAGGATTAGTGGATCGGAAATGAGATTGTCGTATCCCAAAAGAAAATCCTGTCGTTTCCATAGAAACGTTACTCGATTTAGAAGGAAATGTCTTAGAACACATAGTACTCGTATTTCACAGCGACGGAATTTCCGTGTGAATTCGTCAATGTTTGGGAGTGAGGGATGCAGTAAAGAAGGATTAGTGGATCGGAAATGTGATTGTCGTATCCCAAAAGAAAATCCTGTCGTTTCCATAGAAACGTTACTCGATTTAGAAGGAAATGTCTTAGAACACATAGTACTCGTTTTTCACAGCGACGGAATTTCCGTGTGAATTCGTGAATGTTTGGGAGTGAGGGATGCAGTAAAGAAGGATTAGTGGATCGGAAATGTGATTCTCGTATCCCAAAAGAAAATCCTGTCGTTTCCATAGAAATGTTACTCGATTTAGAAGGAAATGTCTTAGAACACATAGTACTCGTATTTCACAGCGACGGAATTTCCGTGTGAATTCTTCAATGTGTGGGAGTGAGGGATGCAGTAAAGAAGGATTAGTGGATCGGAAAAGTGATTGTCGTATCCCAAAAGAAAATCCTGTTGTTTCCATAGATACGTTACTCGATTTAGAAGGAAATGTCTTAGAACACATAATACTCGTATTTCACAGCGACGGAATTTGCGTGTGAATTCGTCAATGTGTGGGAGTGAGGGATGCAGTAAAGAAGGATTAGTGGATGGGAAATGTGATTGTCGTATCCCAAAAGAAAATCCTATCGTTTCCATAGAAACGTTACTCGATTTAGTAGGAAATGTCTTAGAACACATAGTACTCGTATTTCACAGCGACGCAATTTCCGTGTGAATTCCTCAATGTTTGGGAGTGAGGGATGCAGTAAAGAAGGATTAGTGTATCGGAAATGTAATTGTCGTATCCCAAAAGAAAATCCTGTCGTTTCCATAGAAACGTTACTCGATTTAGAAGGAAATGTCTTAGAACACATAGTACTCGTATTTCACAGCAACGGAATTTCCGTGTGAATTCGTCAATGTTTGGGAGTGAGGGATGCAGTAAAGAAGGATTAGTGGATCGGAAATGAGATTGTCGTATCCCAAAAGGAAATCCTGTCGTTTCCATAGAAACGTTACTCGATTTAGAAGGAAATGTCTTAGAACACATAGTACTCGTATTTCACAGCGACGCAATTTCCGTGTGAATTCTTCAATGTGTGGGAGTGAGGGATGCAGTAAAGAAGGATTAGTGGATCGGAAATGTGATTGTCTTATCCCAAAAGAAAATCCTGTCGTTTCCATAGAAACGTTACTCGATTTAGAAGGAAATGTCTTAGAACACATAGTACTCGTATTTCACAGCGACGTAATTTTCTGGTGAATTCGTCAATGTTTGTGAGTGAGGGATGCTGTAAAGAAGGATTAGTGGATCGGAAATGTGATTGTCGTATCCCAAAAGAAAATCCTGTCGTTTCCATAGAAACGTTACTCGATTTAGAAGGAAATATCTTAGAACACATAGTACTCGTATTTCACAGCGACGCAATTTCCGTGTGAATTCTTCAATGTGTGGGAGTTAGGGATGCAGTAAAGAAGGATTAGTGGATCGGAAATGTGATTGTCGTATCCCAAAAGAAAATCCTGTCGTTTCCATTGAAACGTTACTCGATTTAGAAGGAAATGTCTTAGAACACATAGTACTCGTATTTCACAGCGACGGAATTTCCGTGTGAATTCGTCAATGTTTGGGAGTGAGGGATGCAGTAAAGAAGGATTAGTGGATCGGAAATGTGATTGTCGTATCCCAAAAGAAAATCCTGTCGTTTCCATAGAAACGATACTCGATTTAGAAGGAAATGTCTTAGAACACATAGTACTCGTATCTCATAGCTTCGGAATTTCCGTGTGAATTCGTCAATGTTTGGGAGTGAGGGATGCAGTAAAGAAGGATTAGTGGATCGGAAATGTGATTGTCGTATCCCAAAAGAAAATCCTGTCGTTTCCATAGAAACGTTACTCGATTTAGAAGGAAATGTCTTGGAACCCATAGTACTCGTATTTCATAGCGACGGAATTTCCGTCTCAATTCGTCAATGTTTGGAAGTGAGGGATGCAGTAAAGAAGGATTAGTGGATCGGAAATGTGATAGTCGTATCCCAAAAGAAAATCCTGTCGTTTCCATATAAACGTTACTCGATTTAGAAGGAAATGTCTTAGAACACATAGTACTCGTATTTCACAGCGACGCAATTTCCGTGTGAATTCTTGAATGTGTGGGAGTGAGGGATGCAGTAAAGAAGGATTAGTGGATCGGAAATGTGATTGTCGTATCCCAAAAGAAAATTCTGTCGTTTCCATAGAAACGATACTCGATTTAGAAGGAAATGTCTTAGAACACATAGTACTCGTATTTCACAGCGACGGAATTTCCGTGTGAATTCGTCAATGTTTGGGAGTGAGGGATGCAGTAAAGAAGGATTAGTGGATCGGAAATGACATTGTCGTATCCCAAAAGAATATCCTGTCGTTTCCATAGAAACGTTACTCGATTTAGAAGGAAATGTCTTAGAACACATAGTACTCGTATTTCATAACGACGGAATTTCCGGGTGAATTCTTCAATGTTTGGGAGTGAGGGATGCAGTAAAGAACGATTAGTGGATCGGAAATGAGATTGTCGTATCCCAAAAGAAAATCCTGTCGTTTCCATAGAAACGTTACTCGATTTAGAAGGAAATGTCTTAGAACACATAGTACTCGTATTTCATAACGACGGAATTTCCGGGTGAATTCTTCAATGTTTGGGAGTGAGGGATGCAGTAAAGAACGATTAGTGGATCGGAAATGAGATTGTCGTATCCCAAAAGAAAATCCTGTCGTTTCCATAGAAACGTTACTCGATTTAGAAGGAAATGTCTTAGATCACACAGTACTCGTATTTCATTGCGACAGAATTTCCGTGTGAATTCGTCAATGTTTGGGAGTGAGGGATGCAGTAAAGGAGGATTAGTGGATCGGAAATGAGATTGTCGTATCCCAAAAGAAAATCCTGTCGTTTCCATAGAAACGATACTCGATTTACAAGGAAATGTCTTAGAACACATAGTACTCGTATTTCACCGCGACGGAATTTCCGTTTGAATTCGTCAATGTTTGGGAGTGAGGGATGCAGTAAAGAAGGATTAGTGGATCGGAAATGGGATTGTCGTATCCCAAAAGAAAATCCTGTCGTTTCCATAGAAACGTTACTCAATTTAGAAGGAAATGTCTTAGAACACATAGTACTCGTATTTCATAGCGACGGAATTTCCGTGTGAATTCGTCAATGTTTTGGAGTGAGGGATGCAGTAAAGAAGGATTAGTGGATCGGAAATGTGATTGTCGTATCCCAAAAGAAAAACCTGTCGTTTCCATAGAAACGTTACTCAATTTAGAAGGAAATGTCTTAGAACACATAGTACTCGTATTTCACAGCGACGGAATTTCCGTGTGAATTCTTCAATGTGTGGGAGTGAGGGATGCAGTAAAGAAGGATTAGTGGATCGTAAATGTGATTGTCGTATCCCAAAAGAAAATCCTGTCGGTTCCATAGAAACGTTACTCAATTTAGAAGGAAATGTCTTAGAACACATAGTACTCGTATTTCATAGCGACGGAATTTCGGTGTGAATTCGTCAATGTTTGGGAGTGAGGGATGCAGTAAAGAAGGATTAGTGGATCGGAAATGTGATTGTCGTATCCCAAAAGAAAAACCTGTCGTTTCCATAGAAACGTTACTCAATTCAGAAGGAAATGTCTTAGAACACATAGTACTCGTATTTCACAGCGACGGAATTTCCGTGTGAATTCTTCAATGTGTGGGAGTGAGGGATGCAGTAAAGAAGGATTAGTGGATCGGAAATGTGATTGTCGTATCCCAAAAGAAAATCCCGTCGTTTCCATAGAAACGTTACTCAATTTAGAAGGAAATGTCTTAGAACACTAAGTACTCGTATTTCATAGCGACGGAATTTCCGTGTGAATTCGTCAATGTTTGGGAGTGAGGGATGCAGTAAAGAAGGATTAGTGGATCGGAAATGTGATTGTCGTATCCCAAAAGAAAATCCTGTCGTTTCCATAGAAACGTTACTCAATTTAGAAGGAAATGTCTTAGAACACATAGTACTCGTATTTCACAGCGACGGAATTTCCGTGTATTCTTCAATGTGTTGGAGTGAGGGATGCAGTAAAGAAGGATTAGTGGATCGGAAATGTGATTGTCGTATCCCAAAAGAAAATCCTGTCGTTTCCATAGAAACGTTACTCGATTTAGAAGGAAATGTCTTAGAACACATAGTACTCGTATTTCACAGCGACGGAATTTCCGTGTGAATTCGTCAATGTTTGGGAGTGAGGGATGCAGTAAAGAAGGATTAGTGGATCGGAAATGTGATTGTCGTATCCCAAAAGGAAATCCTGTCGTATCCATAGAAACGTTACTCGATTTAGAAGGAAATGTCTTAGAACACATAGTACTCGTATTTCACAGCGACGCAATTTCCGTGTGAATTCTTCAATGTGTGGGAGTGAGGGATGCAGTAAAGAAGGGTTAGCGGATCGGAAATGTGATTGTCGTATCCCAAAAGAAAATCCTGTCGTTTCCATAGAAACGTTACTCCAGTTAGAAGGAAATGTCTTAGGACACATAGTACTCGTATTTCACAGCGACGCAATTTCAGTGTGAATTCTTCTATGTGTGGGAGTGAGGGATGCAGTAAAGAAGGATTAGTGGATCGTAAATGTGATTGTCGTATCCCAAAAGAAAATCATGTCGTTTCCATAGAAACGTTACTCGATTTAGAAGGAAATGTCTTAGAACACATAGTACTCGTATTTCACAGCGACGCAATTTCCGTGTGAATTCGTCAATGTTTGGGAGTGAGGGATGCAGTAAAGAAGGATTAGTGGATCGGAAATGAGATTGTCGTATCCCAAAAGAAAATACTGTCGTTTCCATAGAAACGTTACTCGATTTAGAAGGAAATGTCTTAGAACACATAGTACACGTATATCACAGCGACGCAATTTCCGTGTGAATTCTTCAATGTGTGGGAGTGAGGGATGCAGTAAAGAAGGATTAGTGGATCGGAAATGTGCTTGTCGTATCCCAAAAGAAAATCCTGTCGTTTCCATAGAAAAGTTACTCGATTTAGAAGGAAATGTCTTAGAACACATAGTACTCGTATTTCACAGCGACGCAATTTCCGTGTGAATTCTTCAATGTGTGGGAGTGAGAGATGCAGTAAAGAAGGATTAGTGGATCGGAAATGTGATTGTCGTATCTCTAAAGAAAATCCTGTCGTTTCCATAGAAACGTTACTCGATTTAGAAGGTAATGTCTTAGAACACATAGTACTCGTATTTCACAGCGACGCAATTTCCGTGTGAATTCTTCAATGTGTGGGAGTGAGGGATGCAGTAAAGAAGGATTAGTGGATCGGAAATGTGATTGTCGTATCCCAAAAGAAAATCCTGTCGTTTCCATAGAAACGTTACTCGATTTAGAAGGAAATGTCTTAGAACACATATTACTCGTATTTCACAGCGACGCAATTTCCGTGTGAAATCTTCAATGTGTGGGAGTGAGGGATGCAGTAAAGAAGGATTAGTGGATCGTAAATGCGATTGTCGTATCCCAAAAGAAAATCCTGTCGTTTCCATAGAAACGTTACTCGATTTAGAAGGAAATGTCTTAGAACACATAGTACTCGTATTTCATAGCGACGGAATTTCCGTGTGAATTCGTCAATGTTTGGGAGATAGGGATGCAGTAAAGAAGGATTAGTGGATCTGAAATGAAATTGTCGTATCCTAAAAGAAAATCCTGTCGTTTCCATAGAAACGTTACTCGATTTAGAAGAACATGTCTTAGAACACATAGTACTCGTATTTCACAGCGACGGAATTTCCGTGTGAATTCTTTAATGTGTGGGAGTGAGGGATGCTGTAAAGAAGGATTAGTGGATCGGAAATGTGATTGTCGTATCCCAAAAGAAAATCCTGTCGTTTCCATAGAAACGTTACTCCATTTAGAAGGAAATGTCTTAGGACACATAGTACTCGTATTTCACAGCGACGCAATTTCCGTGTGAATTCTTCAATGTGTGGGAGTGAGGGATGCAGTAAAGAAGGATTAGTGGATCGGAAATGTGATTCTCGTATCCCAAAAGAAAATCCTGTCGTTTCCATAGAAACGTTACTCGATTTAGAAGGAAATGTCTTAGAACACATAGTACTCGTATTTCACAGCGACGCAATTTCCGTGTGAATTCTTCAATGTGTGGGAGTGAGGGATGCAGTAAAGAAGGATTAGTGGATCGTAAATGTGATTGTCGTATCCCAAAAGAAAATCCTGTCGTTTCCATAGAAACGTTACTCGATTTAGTAGGAAATGTCTTAGAACACATAGTACTCGTATTTCACAGCGACGCTATTTCCGTGTGAATTCTTTAATGTGTGGGAGTGAGGGATGCAGTAAAGAAGGATTAGTGGATCGGAAATGTGATTGTCGTATCCCAAAAGAAAATCCTGTCGTTTCCATAGAAACGTTACTCCATTTAGAAGGAAATGTCTTAGGACACATAGTACTCGTATTTCACAGCGACGCAATTTCCGTGTGAATTCTTCAATGTGTGGGAGTGAGGGATGCAGTAAAGAAGGATTAGTGGATCGGAAATGTGATTCTCGTATCCCAAAAGAAAATCCTGTCGTTTCCATAGAAACGTTACTCGATTTAGAAGGAAATGTCTTAGAACACATAGTACTCGTATTTCACAGCGACGCAATTTCCGTGTGAATTCTTCAATGTGTGGGAGTGAGGGATGCAGTAAAGAAGAATTAGTGGATCGTAAATGTGATTGTCGTATCCCAAAAGAAAATCCTGTCGTTTCCATAGAAACGTTACTCGATTTAGAAGGAAATATCTTAGAACACATAGTACTCGTATTTCATAGCGACGGAATTTCCGTGTGAATTCGTCAATGTTTGGGAGATAGGGATGCAGTAAAGAAGGATTAGTAGATCGGAAATGAGATTGTCGTATCCCAAGAGAAAATCCTGTCGTTTCCATAGAAACGTTACTCGATTTAGAAGGTAATGTCTTAGAACACATAGTACTCGTATTTCACAGCGACGCAATTTCCGTGTGAATTCTTCAATGTGTGGGAGTGAGGGATGCAGTAAAGAAGGATTAGTGGATCGGAAATGTGATTGTCGTATCCCAAAAGAAAATCCTGTCGTTTCCATAGAAACGTTACTCGATTTAGAAGGAAATGTCTTAGAACACATATTACTCGTATTTCACAGCGACGCAATTTCCGTGTGAAATCTTCAATGTGTGGGAGTGAGGGATGCAGTAAAGAAGGATTAGTGGATCGTAAATGCGATTGTCGTATCCCAAAAGAAAATCCTGTCGTTTCCATAGAAACGTTACTCGATTTAGAAGGAAATGTCTTAGAACACATAGTACTCGTATTTCATAGCGACGGAATTTCCGTGTGAATTCGTCAATGTTTGGGAGATAGGGATGCAGTAAAGAAGGATTAGTGGATCTGAAATGAAATTGTCGTATCCTAAAAGAAAATCCTGTCGTTTCCATAGAAACGTTACTCGATTTAGAAGGACATGTCTTAGAACACATAGTACTCGTATTTCACAGCGACGGAATTTCCGTGTGAATTCTTTAATGTGTGGGAGTGAGGGATGCAGTAAAGAAGGATTAGTGGATCGGAAATGTGATTGTCGTATCCCAAAAGAAAATCCTGTCGTTTCCATAGAAACGTTACTCCATTTAGAAGGAAATGTCTTAGGACACATAGTACTCGTATTTCACAGCGACGCAATTTCCGTGTGAATTCTTCAATGTGTGGGAGTGAGGGATGCAGTAAAGAAGGATTAGTGGATCGGAAAGTGATTCTCGTATCCCAAAAGAAAATCCTGTCGTTTCCATAGAAACGTTACTCGATTTAGAAGGAAATGTCTTAGAACACATAGTACTCGTATTTCACAGCGACGCAATTTCCGTGTGAATTCTTCAATGTGTGGGAGTGAGGGATGCAGTAAAGAAGGATTAGTGGATCGTAAATGTGATTGTCGTATCCCAAAAGAAAATCCTGTCGTTTCCATAGAAACGTTACTCGATTTAGTAGGAAATGTCTTAAAACACATAGTACTCGTATTTCACAGCGACGCTATTTCCGTGTGAATTCTTTAATGTGTGGGAGTGAGGGATGCAGTAAAGAAGGATTAGTGGATCGGAAATGTGATTGTCGTATCCCAAAAGAAAATCCTGTCGTTTCCATAGAAACGTTACTCCATTTAGAAGGAAATGTCTTAGGACACATAGTACTCGTATTTCACAGCGACGCAATTTCCGTGTGAATTCTTCAATGTGTGGGAGTGAGGGATGCAGTAAAGAAGGATTAGTGGATCGGAAATGTGATTCTCGTATCCCAAAAGAAAATCCTGTCGTTTCCATAGAAACGTTACTCGATTTAGAAGGAAATGTCTTAGAACCCATAGTACTCGTATTTCACAGCGACGCAATTTCCGTGTGAATTCTTCAATGTGTGGGAGTGAGGGATGCAGTAAAGAAGAATTAGTGGATCGTAAATGTGATTGTCGTATCCCAAAAGAAAATCCTGTCGTTTCCATAGAAACGTTACTCGATTTAGAAGGAAATATCTTAGAACACATAGTACTCGTATTTCATAGCGACGGAATTTCCGTGTGAATTCGTCAATGTTTGGGAGATAGGGATGCAGTAAAGAAGGATTAGTAGATCGGAAATGAGATTGTCGTATCCCAAGAGAAAATCCTGTCGTTTCCATAGAAACGTTACTCGATTTATAAGGAAATGTCTCAGAACACATAGTACTCGTATTTCACAGCGACGGAATTTTAGTGTGAATTCGTCAATGTTTGGGAGTGAGGGATGCAGTAAAGAAGGATCACTGGATCGGAAATGTGATTGTAGTATCCCAAAAGAAAATCCTGTCGTTTCCATAGAAACGTTACTCGCTTTAGAAGGAAATGACTTAGAACACATAGTACTCGTATATCACAGCGACGCAATTTCCGTGTGAATTCTTCAATGTGTTGGAGTGAGGGATGCAGTAAAGAAGGATTAGTGGATCGGAAATGTGATTGTCGTATCCCAAAAGAAAATCCTGTCGTTTCCATAGAAACGTTACTCGATTTAGAAGGAAATGTCTTAGAACACATAGTACTCGTATTTCACAGCGACGGAATTTCCGTGTGAATTCGTCAATGTTTGGGAGTGAGGGATGCAGTAAAGAAGGATTAGTGGATCGGAAATGTGATTGTCGTATCCCAAAAGGAAATCCTGTCGTATCCATAGAAACGTTACTCGATTTAGAAGGAAATGTCTTAGAACACATAGTACTCGTATTTCACAGCGACGCAATTTCCGTGTGAATTCTTCAATGTGTGGGAGTGAGGGATGCAGTAAAGAAGGGTTAGTGGATCGGAAATGTGATTGTCGTATCCCAAAAGAAAATCCTGTCGTTTCCATAGAAACGTTACTCCATTTAGAAGGAAATGTCTTAGGACACATAGTACTCGTATTTCACAGCGACGCAATTTCAGTGTGAATTCTTCTATGTGTGGGAGTGAGGGATGCAGTAAAGAAGGATTAGTGGATCGTAAATGTGATTGTCGTATCCCAAAAGAAAATCATGTCGTTTCCATAGAAACGTTACTCGATTTAGAAGGAAATGTCTTAGAACACATAGTACTCGTATTTCACAGCGACGCAATTTCCGTGTGAATTCGTCAATGTTTGGGAGTGGGGGATGCAGTAAAGAAGGATTAGTGGATCGGAAATGAGATTGTCGTATCCCAAAAGAAAATACTGTCGTTTCCATAGAAACGTTACTCGATTTAGAAGGAAATGTCTTAGAACACATAGTACACGTATATCACAGCGACGCAATTTCCGTGTGAATTCTTCAATGTGTGGGAGTGAGGGATGCAGTAAAGAAGGATTAGTGGATCGGAAATGTGATTGTCGTATCCCAAAAGAAAATCCTGTCGTTTCCATAGAAACGTTACTCGATTTAGAAGGAAATGTCTTAGAACACATAGTACTCGTATTTCACAGCGACGCAATTTCCGTGTGAATTCTTCAATGTGTGGGAGTGAGAGATGCAGTAAAGAAGGATTAGTGGATCGGAAATGTGATTGTCGTATCTCTAAAGAAAATCCTGTCGTTTCCATAGAAACGTTACTCGATTTAGAAGGTAATGTCTTAGAACACATAGTACTCGTATTTCACAGCGACGCAATTTCCGTGTGAATTCTTCAATGTGTGGGAGTGAGGGATGCAGTAAAGAAGGATTAGTGGATCGGAAATGTGATTGTCGTATCCCAAAAGAAAATCCTGTCGTTTCCATAGAAACGTTACTCGATTTAGAAGGAAATGTCTTAGAACACATATTACTCGTATTTCACAGCGACGCAATTTCCGTGTGAAATCTTCAATGTGTGGGAGTGAGGGATGCAGTAAAGAAGGATTAGTGGATCGTAAATGCGATTGTCGTATCCCAAAAGAAAATCCTGTCGTTTCCATAGAAACGTTACTCGATTTAGAAGGAAATGTCTTAGAACACATAGTACTCGTATTTCATAGCGACGGAATTTCCGTGTGAATTCGTCAATGTTTGGGAGATAGGGATGCAGTAAAGAAGGATTAGTGGATCTGAAATGAAATTGTCGTATCCTAAAAGAAAATCCTGTCGTTTCCATAGAAACGTTACTCGATTTAGAAGGACATGTCTTAGAACACATAGTACTCGTATTTCACAGCGACGGAATTTCCGTGTGAATTCGTCAATGTTTGGGAGTGAGGGATGCAGTAAAGAAGGATCAGTGGATCGGAAATGTGATTGTAGTATCCCAAAAGAAAATCCTGTCGTTTCCATAGAAACGTTACTCGATTTAGAAGGAAATGTCTTAGAACACATAGTACTCGTATTTCACAGCGACGCAATTTCCGTGTGAATTCTTCAATGTGTTGGAGTGAGGGATGCAGTAAAGAAGGATTAGTGGATCGGAAATGTGATTGTCGTATCCCAAAAGAAAATCCTGTCGTTTCCATAGAAACGTTACTCGATTTAGAAGGAAATGTCTTAGAACACATAGTACTCGTATTTCACAGCGACGGAATTTCCGTGTGAATTCGTCAATGTTTGGGAGTGAGGGATGCAGTAAAGAAGGATTAGTTTATCGGAAATGTGATTGTCGTATCCCAAAAGAAAATCCTGTCGTTTCCATAGAAACGTTACTCGATTTGGAAGGAAATGTCTTAGAACACATAGTACTCGTATTTCACAGCGACGCAATTTCCGTGTGAATTCTTCAATGTGTGGGAGTGAGGGATGCAGTAAAGAAGGATTAGTGAATCGGAAATGTGATTGTCGTATCCCAAAAGAAAATCCTGTCGTTTCCATAGAAACGTTACTCGATTTAGAAGGAAATGTCTTAGAACACATAGTACTCGTATTTCACAGCGACGAAATTTCCGTGTGAATTCTACAATGTCTGGGTGTGAGGGATGCGGTAAAGAAGGATTAGTGGATCGGAAATGTGTTGTCGTATCCCAAAAGAAAATCCTGTCGTTTCCATAGAAACGTTACTCGATTTAGAAGGAAATGTCTTAGAACACATAGTACTCGTATTTCACAGCGACGCAATTTCCGTGTGAATTCTTCAATGTGTGGGAGTGAGGGATGCAGTAAAGAAGGATTAGTGGATCGGAAATGTGATTGTCGTATCCCAAAAGAAAATCTTGTCGTTTCCATAGAAACGTTACTCGATTTAGAAGGAAATGTCTTAGAACACATAGTACTCGTATTTCATAGCGACGGAATTTCCGTGTGAATTCGTCAATGTTTGGGAGTGAGGGATGCAGTAAAGAAAGATTAGTGGATCGGAAATGTGATTGTCGTATCCCAAGAGAAAATCCTGTCGTTTCCATAGAAACGTTACTCGATTTAGAAGGAAATGTCTAAGAACACATTGTACTCGTATTTCACAGCGACGCAATTTCCGTGTGAATTCGTCTATGTTTGGGAGTGAGGGATGCAGTAAAGCAGGATTAGTGGATCGGAAATGAGATTGTCGTATCCCAAAAGAAAATCCTGTCGTTTCCATAGAAACGTTACTCGATTTAGAAGGAAATATCTTAGAACACATAGTACTCGTATTTCACAGCGACGCAATTTCCGTGTGAATTCTTCAATGTGTGGGAGTCAGGGATGCTGTAAAGAAGGATTAGTGGATCGGAAATGTGATTGTCGTATCCCAAAAGAAAATCCTGTCGTTTCCATAGAAACGTTACTCGATTTAGAAGGAAATGTCTTAGAACACATAGTACTCGTATTTCACAGCGACGCAATTTCCGTGTGAATTCTTCAATGTGTGGGAGTGAGGGATGCAGTAAAGAAGGATGAGTGGATCGTAAATGTGATTGTCGTATCCCAAAAGAAAATCCTGTCGTTTCCATAGAAACGTTACTCGATTTTGAAGGAAATGTCTTAGAACCCATAGTACTCGTATTTCACAGCGACGGAATTTCCGTGTGAATTCGTCAATGTTTGGGAGTGAGGGATGCAGTAAAGAAGGATTAGTGGATCGGAAATGAGATTGTCGTATCCCAAAAGAAAATCCTGTCGTTTCCATAGAAACGTTACTCGATTTAGAAGGAAATGTCTTAGAACACATAGTACTCGTATTTCACAGCGACGCAATTTCCGTGTGAATTCGTCAATGTTTGGGAGTGAGGGATGCAGTAAAGAAGGATTAGTGGATCGGAAATGAGATTGTCGCATCCCAAAAGAAAATCCTGTCGTTTCCATAGAAACGTTACTCGATTTAGAAGGAAATGTCTTAGAACACATAGTACTCTTATTTCACAGCGACGCAATTTCCGTGTGAATTCTTCAATGTGTGGGAGTGAGGGATGCAGTAAAGAAGGATTAGTGGATCGGAAATGTGATTGTCGTATCCCAAAAGAAAATCCTGTCGTTTCCATAGAAACGTTACTCGATTTAGAAGGAAATGTCTTAGAACACATAGTACTCGTATTCCACAGCGACGCAATTTCCGTGTGAATTCTTCAATGTGTGGGAGTGAGGGATGCAGTAAAGAAGGATTAGTGGATCGTAAATGTGATTGTCGTATCTAAAAAGAAAATCCTGTCGTTTCCATAGAAACGTTACTCGATTTAGAAGGAAATGTCTTAGAACACATAGTACTCGTATTTCACAGCGACGCAATTTCCGTGTGAATTCGTCAATGTTTGGGAGTGAGGGATGCAGTAAAGAAGGATTAGTGGATCGGAAATGAGATTGTCGTATCCCAAAAGAAAATCCTGTCGTTTCCATAGAAACGTTACTCGATTTAGAAGGAAATGTCTTAGAACACATAGTACTCGTATTTCACAGCGACGCAATTTCCGTGTGAATTCTTCAATGTGTGGGAGTGAGGGATGCAGTAAAGAAGGATTAGTGGATCGGAAATGTGATTGTCGTATCCCAAAAGAAAATCCTGTCGTTTCCATAGAAACGTTACTCGATTTAGAAGGAAATGTCTTAGAACACATAGTACTCGTATTTCACAGCGACGCAATTTCCGTGTGAATTCTTCAATGTGTGGGAGTGAGGGATGCAGTAAAGAAGGATTAGTGGATCGTAAATGCGATTGTCGTATCCCAAAAGAAAATCCTGTCGTTTCCATAGAAACGTTACTCGATTTAGAAGGAAATGTCTTAGAACACATAGTACTCGTATTTCACAGCGACGGAATTTCCGTGTGAATTCGTCAATGTTTGGGACTGAGGGATGCAGTAAAAAAGGATTAGTGGATCGGAAATGAGATTGTCGTATCCTAAAAGAAAATCCTGTCGTTTCCATAGAAACGTTACTCGATTTAGAAGGAAATGTCTTAGAACACATAGTACTCGTATTTCACAGCGACGGAATTTCCATGTGAATTCTTCAATGTGTGAGAGTGAGGGATGCAGTAAAGAAGGATTAGTGGATCGGAAATGTGATTGTCGTACCCCAAAAGAAAATCCTGTCGTTTCCATAGAAACGTTACTCGATTTAGAAGGAAATGTCTTAGGACACATAGTACTCGTATTTCACAGCGACGCAATTTCCGTGTGAATTCTTCAATGTGTGGGAGTGAGGGATGCAGTAAAGAAGGATTAGTGGATCGGAAATGTGATTGTCGTATCCCAAAAGAAAATCCTGTCGTTTCCATAGAAACGTTACTCGATTTAGAAGGAAATGTCTTAGAACACATAGTACTCGTATTTCACAGCGACGCAATTTCCGTGTGAATTCTTCAATGTGTGGGAGTGAGGGATGCAGTAAAGAAGGATTAGTGGATCGGAAATGTGATTGTCGTATCCCAAAAGAAAATCCTGTCGTTTCCATATAAACGTTACTCGATTTAGAAGGAAATGTCTTAGAACACATAGTACTCGTATTTCACAGCGACGCAATTTCCGTGTGAATTCTTCAATGTGTGGGAGTGAGGGATGCAGTAAAGAAGGATCAGTGGATCGGAAATGTGATTGTCGTATCCCAAAAGAAAATCCTGTCGTTTCCATAGAAACGTTTCTCGATTTAGAAGGAAATGTCTTAGAACACGTAGTACTCGTATTTCACAGCGACGCAATTTCCGTGTGAATTCTTCAATGTGTGGGAGTGAGGGATGCAGTAAAGAAGGATTAGTGGATCGGAAATGAGATTGTCGAATCCCAAAAGAAAATCCTGTCGTTTCCATAGAAACGTTACTCGATTTAGAAGGAAATGTCTTAGAACACATAGTACTCGTATTTCACAGCGACGCAATTTCCGTGCGAATTCTTCAATGTGTGGGAGTGAGGGATGCAGTAAAGAAGGATTAGTGGATCGGAAATGTGATTGTCGTATCCCAAAAGAAAATCCTCTCGTTTCCATTGAAACGTTACTCGATTTAGAAGGAAATGTCTTAGAACACATAGTACTCGTATTTCACAGCGACGCAATTTCCGTGTGAATTCTTCAATGTGTGGGAGTGAGGGATGCAGTAAAGAAGGATTAGTGGATCGGAAATGTGATTGTCGTATCCCAAAAGAAAATCCTGTCGTTTCCATAGAAACGTTACTCGATTTAGAAGGAAATGTCTTAGAACACATAGTACTCGTATTTCACAGCGACGCAATTTCCGTGTGAATTCTTCAATGTGTGGGAGTGAGGGATGCAGTAAAGAAGGATTAGTGGATCGTAAATGTGACTGTCGTATCCCAAAAGAAAATCCTGTCGTTTCCATAGAAACGTTACTCGATTTAGAAGGAAATGTCTTAGAACACATAGTACTCGTATTTCACAGCGGCGCAATTTCCGTGTGAATTCTTCAATGTGTGGGAGTGAGGGATGCAGTAAAAGAGGATTAGTGGATCGGAAATGTGATTGTCGTATCCCAAAAGAAAATCCTGTCGATTCCATAGAAACGTTACTCGATTTAGAAGGAAATGTCTTAGAACACATAGTACTCGTATTTCACAGAGACGCAATTTCCGTGTGAATTCTTCAATGTGTGGGAGTGAGGGATGCAGTAAAGAAGGATTAGTGGATCGGAAATGTGATTGTCGTATCCCAAAAGAAAATCCTGTCGTTTCCATAGAAACGTTACTCGATTTAGAAGGAAATGTCTTAGAACACATAGTACTCGTATTTCATAGCGACGGAATTTCCGTGTGAATTCGTCAATGTTTGGGAGTGAGGGATGCAGTAAAGTAGGATTAGTGGATCGGAAATGTGATTGTCGTATCCCAAAAGAAAATCCTGTCGTTTCCATAGAAACGTTAATCGATTTAGAAGGAATTGTCTTAGAACACATAGTACTCGTATTACACAGCGACGCAATTTCCGTGTGAATTCTTCAATGTGTGGGAGTGAGGGATGCAGTAAAGAAGGATTAGTGGATCGGAAATGAGATTGTCGTATCTCAAAAGAAAATCCTGTCGTTTCCATAGGAACGTTACTCGATTTAGAAGGAAATGTCTTAGAACACATAGTACTCGCATTTCACAGCGACGCAATTTCCGTGTGAATTCGTCAATGATTGGGAGTGAGGGATGCAGTAAAGAAGGATTAGTGGATCGGAAATGAGATTGTCGTATCCCAAAAGAAAATCCTGTCGTTTCCATAGAAACGTTTCTCGATTTAGAAGGAAATGTCTTAGAACACATAGTACTCGTATTTCACAGCGACGCTATTTCCGTGTGAATTCTTCAATGTGTGGGAGTGAGGGATGCAGTAAAGAAGGATTAGTGGATCGGAAATGTGATTGTCGTATCCCAAAAGAAAATCCTGTCGTTTCCATAGAAACGTTACTCGATTTAGAAGGAAATGTCTTAGAACACATAGTACTCGTATTTCACAGCGACGCAATTTCCGTGTGAATTCTTCAATGTGTGGGAGTGAGGGATGCAGTAAAGAAGGATTAGTGGATCTGAAATGTGATTGTCGTATCCCAAAAGAAAATCCTGTCGTTTCCATAGAAACGTTACTCGATTTAGAAGGAAATGTCTTAGAACACATAGTACTCGTATTTCACAGCGACGCAATTTCCGTGTGAATTCTTCAATGTGTGGGAGTGAGGGATGCAGTAAAAGCGGATTAGTGGATCGGAAATGTGATTGTCGTATCCCAAAAGAAAATCCTGTCGTTTCCATAGAAACGTTACTCGATTTAGAAGGAAATGTCTTAGAACACATAGTACTCGTATTTCACAGCGACGCAATTTCCGTGTGAATTCTTCAATGTGTGGGAGTGAGGGATGCAGTAAAGAAGGATTAGTGGATCGGAAATGTGATTGTCGTTTCCCAAAAGAAAATCCTGTCGTTTCCATAGAAACGTTACTCGATTTAGAAGGAAATGTCTTAGAACACATAGTACTCGTATTACACAGCGACGCAATTTCCGTGTGAATTCTTCAATGTGTGGGAGTGAGGGATGCAGTAAAGAAGGATTAGTGGATCGGAAATGAGATTGTCGTATCCCAAAAGAAAATCCTGTCGTTTCCATAGAAACGTTACTCGATTTAGAAGGAAATGTCTTAGAACACATAGTACTCGTATTTCACAGCGACGCAATTTCCGAGTGAATTCGTCAATGTTTGGGAGTGAGGGATGCAGTAAAGAAGCATTAGTGGATCGGAAATGAGATTGTCGTATCCCAAAAGAAAATCCTGTCGTTTCCATAGAAACGTTTCTCGATTTAGAAGGAAATGACTTAGAACACATAGTACTCGTATTTCAAAGCGACGGAATTTCCGTGTGAATTCTTCAATGTGTTGGAGTGAGGGATGCAGTAAAGAAGGATTAGTGGATCGTAAATGTGATTGTCGTATCCCAAAAGAAAATCCTGTCGTTTCCATAGAAACGTTACTCGATTTAGAAGGAAATGTCTTAGAACACATAGTACTCGTATTTCACAGCGACGCAATTTCCGTGTGAATTCTTCAATGTGTGGGAGTGAGGGATGCAGTAAAGAAGGATTAGTGAATCGGAAATGTGATTGTCGTATCCCAAAAGAAAATCCTGTCGTTTCCATAGAAACGTTACTCGATTTAGAAGGAAATGTCTTAGAACACATAGTACTCGTATTTCACAGCGACGAAATTTCCGTGTGAATTCTACAATGTCTGGGTGTGAGGGATGCGGTAAAGAAGGATTAGTGGATCGGAAATGTGTTGTCGTATCCCAAAAGAAAATCCTGTCGTTTCCATAGAAACGTTACTCGATTTAGAAGGAAATGTCTTAGAACACATAGTACTCGTATTTCACAGCGACGCAATTTCCGTGTGAATTCTTCAATGTGTGGGAGTGAGGGATGCAGTAAAGAAGGATTAGTGGATCGGAAATGTGATTGTCGTATCCCAAAAGAAAATCTTGTCGTTTCCATAGAAACGTTACTCGATTTAGAAGGAAATGTCTTAGAACACATAGTACTCGTATTTCATAGCGACGGCATTTCCGTGTGAATTCGTCAATGTTTGGGAGTGAGGGATGCAGTAAAGAAAGATTAGTGGATCGGAAATGTGATTGTCGTATCCCAAGAGAAAATCCTGTCGTTTCCATAGAAACGTTACTCGATTTAGAAGGAAATGTCTAAGAACACATAGTACTCGTATTTCACAGCGACGCAATTTCCGTGTGAATTCGTCAATGTTTGGGAGTGAGGGATGCAGTAAAGCAGGATTAGTGGATCGGAAATGAGATTGTCGTATCCCAAAAGAAAATCCTGTCGTTTCCATAGAAACGTTACTCGATTTAGAAGGAAATATCTTAGAACACATAGTACTCGTATTTCACAGCGACGCAATTTCCGTGTGAATTCTTCAATGTGTGGGAGTCAGGGATGCTGTAAAGAAGGATTAGTGGATCGGAAATGTGATTGTCGTATCCCAAAAGAAAATCCTGTCGTTTCCATAGAAACGTTACTCGATTTAGAAGGAAATGTCTTAGAACACATAGTACTCGTATTTCACAGCGACGCAATTTCCGTGTGAATTCTTCAATGTGTGGGAGTGAGGGATGCAGTAAAGAAGGATGAGTGGATCGTAAATGTGATTGTCGTATCCCAAAAGAAAATCCTGTCGTTTCCATAGAAACGTTACTCGATTTTGAAGGAAATGTCTTAGAACCCATAGTACTCGTATTTCACAGCGACGGAATTTCCGTGTGAATTCGTCAATGTTTGGGAGTGAGGGATGCAGTAAAGAAGGATTAGTGGATCGGAAATGAGATTGTCGTATCTCAAAAGAAAATCCTGTCGTTTCCATAGGAACGTTACTCGATTTAGAAGGAAATGTCTTAGAACACATAGTACTCGCATTTCACAGCGACGCAATTTCCGTGTGAATTCGTCAATGATTGGGAGTGAGGGATGCAGTAAAGAAGGATTAGTGGATCGGAAATGAGATTGTCGTATCCCAAAAGAAAATCCTGTCGTTTCCATAGAAACGTTTCTCGATTTAGAAGGAAATGTCTTAGAACACATAGTACTCGTATTTCACAGCGACGCTATTTCCGTGTGAATTCTTCAATGTGTGGGAGTGAGGGATGCAGTAAAGAAGGATTAGTGGATCGGAAATGTGATTGTCGTATCCCAAAAGAAAATCCTGTCGTTTCCATAGAAACGTTACTCGATTTAGAAGGAAATGTCTTAGAACACATAGTACTCGTATTTCACAGCGACGCAATTTCCGTGTGAATTCTTCAATGTGTGGGAGTGAGGGATGCAGTAAAGAAGGATTAGTGGATCTGAAATGTGATTGTCGTATCCCAAAAGAAAATCCTGTCGTTTCCATAGAAACGTTACTCGATTTAGAAGGAAATGTCTTAGAACACATAGTACTCGTATTTCACAGCGACGCAATTTCCGTGTGAATTCTTCAATGTGTGGGAGTGAGGGATGCAGTAAAAGCGGATTAGTGGATCGGAAATGTGATTGTCGTATCCCAAAAGAAAATCCTGTCGTTTCCATAGAAACGTTACTCGATTTAGAAGGAAATGTCTTAGAACACATAGTACTCGTATTTCACAGCGACGCAATTTCCGTGTGAATTCTTCAATGTGTGGGAGTGAGGGATGCAGTAAAGAAGGATTAGTGGATCGGAAATGTGATTGTCGTTTCCCAAAAGAAAATCCTGTCGTTTCCATAGAAACGTTACTCGATTTAGAAGGAAATGTCTTAGAACACATAGTACTCGTATTACACAGCGACGCAATTTCCGTGTGAATTCTTCAATGTGTGGGAGTGAGGGATGCAGTAAAGAAGGATTAGTGGATCGGAAATGAGATTGTCGTATCCCAAAAGAAAATCCTGTCGTTTCCATAGAAACGTTACTCGATTTAGAAGGAAATGTCTTAGAACACATAGTACTCGTATTTCACAGCGACGCAATTTCCGAGTGAATTCGTCAATGTTTGGGAGTGAGGGATGCAGTAAAGAAGCATTAGTGGATCGGAAATGAGATTGTCGTATCCCAAAAGAAAATCCTGTCGTTTCCATAGAAACGTTTCTCGATTTAGAAGGAAATGACTTAGAACACATAGTACTCGTATTTCAAAGCGACGGAATTTCCGTGTGAATTCTTCAATGTGTTGGAGTGAGGGATGCAGTAAAGAAGGATTAGTGGATCGTAAATGTGATTGTCGTATCCCAAAAGAAAATCCTGTCGTTTCCATAGAAACGTTACTCGATTTAGAAGGAAATGTCTTAGAACACATAGTACTCGTATTTCACAGCGACGCAATTTCCGTGTGAATTCTTCAATGTGTGGGAGTGAGGGATGCAGTAAAGAAGGATTAGTGAATCGGAAATGTGATTGTCGTATCCCAAAAGAAAATCCTGTCGTTTCCATAGAAACGTTACTCGATTTAGAAGGAAATGTCTTAGAACACATAGTACTCGTATTTCACAGCGACGCAATTTCCGTGTGAATTCTTCAATGTGTGGGAGTGAGGGATGCAGTAAAGAAGGATTAGTGGATCTGAAATGTGATTGTCGTATCCCAAAAGAAAATCCTGTCGTTTCCATAGAAACGTTACTCGATTTAGAAGGAAATGTCTTAGAACACATAGTACTCGTATTTCACAGCGACGCAATTTCCGTGTGAATTCTTCAATGTGTGGGAGTGAGGGATGCAGTAAAAGCGGATTAGTGGATCGGAAATGTGATTGTCGTATCCCAAAAGAAAATCCTGTCGTTTCCATAGAAACGTTACTCGATTTAGAAGGAAATGTCTTAGAACACATAGTACTCGTATTTCACAGCGACGCAATTTCCGTGTGAATTCTTCAATGTGTGGGAGTGAGGGATGCAGTAAAGAAGGATTAGTGGATCGGAAATGTGATTGTCGTTTCCCAAAAGAAAATCCTGTCGTTTCCATAGAAACGTTACTCGATTTAGAAGGAAATGTCTTAGAACACATAGTACTCGTATTACACAGCGACGCAATTTCCGTGTGAATTCTTCAATGTGTGGGAGTGAGGGATGCAGTAAAGAAGGATTAGTGGATCGGAAATGAGATTGTCGTATCCCAAAAGAAAATCCTGTCGTTTCCATAGAAACGTTACTCGATTTAGAAGGAAATGTCTTAGAACACATAGTACTCGTATTTCACAGCGACGCAATTTCCGAGTGAATTCGTCAATGTTTGGGAGTGAGGGATGCAGTAAAGAAGCATTAGTGGATCGGAAATGAGATTGTCGTATCCCAAAAGAAAATCCTGTCGTTTCCATAGAAACGTTTCTCGATTTAGAAGGAAATGACTTAGAACACATAGTACTCGTATTTCAAAGCGACGGAATTTCCGTGTGAATTCTTCAATGTGTTGGAGTGAGGGATGCAGTAAAGAAGGATTAGTGGATCGTAAATGTGATTGTCGTATCCCAAAAGAAAATCCTGTCGTTTCCATAGAAACGTTACTCGATTTAGAAGGAAATGTCTTAGAACACATAGTACTCGTATTTCACAGCGACGCAATTTCCGTGTGAATTCTTCAATGTGTGGGAGTGAGGGATGCAGTAAAGAAGGATTAGTGAATCGGAAATGTGATTGTCGTATCCCAAAAGAAAATCCTGTCGTTTCCATAGAAACGTTACTCGATTTAGAAGGAAATGTCTTAGAACACATAGTACTCGTATTTCACAGCGACGAAATTTCCGTGTGAATTCTACAATGTCTGGGTGTGAGGGATGCGGTAAAGAAGGATTAGTGGATCGGAAATGTGTTGTCGTATCCCAAAAGAAAATCCTGTCGTTTCCATAGAAACGTTACTCGATTTAGAAGGAAATGTCTTAGAACACATAGTACTCGTATTT